>NC_140291.1:13641377-13661377 GCF_964030765.1 Micromesistius poutassou
TCAAAACGCCGGCAGAACGGGCTGGGGGTACCCAGTCTAACCTATCAGTGTAATATTCCATATTTTAAAGAGCTAGGGATTTATTCAAACCATCTGCTACCATCTTTGTCTTTGGTGTCAGAAGAGAAGTGAGGGGCGCGAAAAAAGTGACACAGAGTCTTGTCGCAGTTGCATTTGAATGAATCGGTGCGGTGCTGAAAGCACTGCGAATGTGTGTGCGTCATGACAGGTGCAGATTGCAGTGAATAGATTCAAATAGGCACCTCTCTTTTATACTAGAGTGAAGGCTTTAAAGATGCTCTTTTTGTCCCTGTGATTGCACGTATGCTACCCATTCAGCGGGGGAGGCTCCTGGAGGCCTCTGGAGCCACAACCAAGCTGCTTCTCCAAAGGTCATCAAGGACTCAATGGGACTTATTCACCGGGCGGCCTTCTTGGTTCAAAACTGAATTCCGTATCGAGTTCCATCACCCTGCCAGAGTTTTTTAACCAATAGGGACCCAAGATGGCGCCTGGGTGAAAAATGCAGAAGAGCCAGTTCTAAATAAAGTCACACAACGCACACACACACGCACACACTCCTTCCCTTCCCTCAAGATTATTCCGAAATTAATTGACATTTGAGATCAACTGGATGGCAGTTTGGGTAGGTTAGTTAATTACCCTAATGCAGCACCTCATGGACTTGGCACTGCTTCACTGTTCATTTCTTTAGCAACGACTGAAAGCTACCCACCAGCGCTGGTACCACCATTCCACATTCCAGTGTTTGGTTCAGCCGTTATCGGTGTGGAGAGCACCACCCACTGAATCAATCACAGCACAGAGCAGATAGCTAATTGGGCTGGGGTTATTCCTCGATCAAAATCTATGGGATGTCTTTTAGAGAACCCGGGGGTTGAGTTGTACACACACACACACACACACACACACACGCTGATGATTGTTTGCGTGTGAGTGTGCATGCAAGTGTGCACGTGCGTGTCTGTGCACGCGCGTGCGTGTGCGTGCGTGTGCGTGCATCATCGGCATGCGTCATCAGATCAATGTTTCCAGCTGCTCGTGTAGAGCAGACATCCTGCCCTGCAGCGGGTCGCAGGAAGTCAGCCGGAACGTCGGGGGGGTTGGTGGGCGTGGCCCCCGCCGCTCCGCAGGCCACCGCCAATCAAATGCCCACTGGCATTTGATTGGAGCCGCGGTTCAGTTAACCTGTGCTCTGATAGGCCCATGCGGCGAGGAGCCGGCCAAGCAGACCTCGTCGTGGACTAAGTCATCTTTCTTGTGTTTTATTATAGTGGACCGTGGATCTTCTTTGTTTGTCGCTCTCTCCATTCGCTCTCTCTCAAATCCACCCCCCCCCCCCCCCCCCTCAAATACCCCCCCCCCCCCCCCCCCCCCCCCGAGAGGAGAGATGCATTGCGGTGCCTGTAGATAGTCCTCTCTCCATCCTCTGTCATCCTCTTATCAGTGCACGCTGAGCAGCGCGGGGAACATCAACAAGGGCAGATGATGTAAGCGGCGCTACTAGGCAATCAGTAACCCCCCCCACCGCCACCACCACCACCCCCCCCCCCCCCCCCCCCCAACCCTCCCTCATTCCCAGATCTATAATCTGGCCTACTATTGTCCCACACAGCAGGCTGGGGAAGACAGGAGACAGGAAGAGCACCAGAGAGATGATTGGATGCATGGAGGAACAGCTCAGTGGGGTACGGGACGGACAGGGGGAACCCCTGGGTTTGACACAGGTCTGAATGATATCAGTACGGATGCATAGCGGGCACATAGTCAACCCGAGGCAGTTGACCTTCAGGCTCTGCGTTATGCATATACCCGTGTTTACCAAGTTCGCCAGTCGCCAGTCGCCAGTTTGTTCCAGTTGGACTCAATGGATCCATCTGGTGAATACTGCGGTGTGAACATCATCGGGATATGAACATGTGGCGATCAAATGAGATGCGAGCGCAGCGCGCACACACACACACACACACACACACACACACACACACACACACACACACACACACACACACACACGCGGGGGAACACTTGCTCAGTTACATTCCTATACACAAACACATCCACTCATCCACAGACACAACTCCCACACGCATTGCCAATGCTATCCAGCATCCTAACACATACATACTCACTCAGGACACCATCTGTGGTGCTTGCTATGCTAAACAAACACACATGCACACACACACACGCATGCACGCACACGGGCAATCACACGGGCACACGCACACAGGAACACAACCACATTCACATGAGGAGACACACACACACACACACACACACACACTTTCACCATCACACAAACGCATGCCAGCATCGATTCCTGCGGGTGTGTGCGAGTCACCCAGCGATGCCCTCTCATCCATCAGAATCTGGAGCAGGGCTGGCCGGGGTCAGCGGGACCGCTGCGGCAGGCCTGGCAGCTGGTTGGCAGGAGGGAGGGGTGGGGGGGGGCTTGGCAGCGGGGCACCGGGGCACAGAGGTCTGCGCTGCTGCCGGATATCCTCCTCATCCTCCTCCTTGTCCTCCTCTTCCTCCTCATCCTCCTCCTCCTTGTCCTCCTCTTCCTCCTCATCCTCCTCCTTGTCCTCCTCTTCCTCCTCATCCTCCTTCCTCCTGCTCCTCCTTATCCTCTTCCTCCAACCCCCCCCCGTTTTTTCCTCCTTCTCTTCCCCCTACTTCTTTCCCTTCTTCTCCTCGTCCTCCTCCTCCTCCTCCTCACCACCCCATCCCAAATCAGAACTGCATCAACAGTACACACACACACACACACACACACACACACACACACACACACACACACACACACACACGTGCCTGTGAGCATACACACACACACACACACACACACACACACACACACACACACACACACACACACACACACACACACACACACACACACACACACACACACACACACACACGTGCCTGTGAGCATACACACACACACACATACACAAAAGTACGCACGCACACGTCAAATCTCTTGCTCACCTCTTGGTTCTCCATCCCTGGCTCTCTTTCTGTTTCTGTCTTGCTGTTGCTTATTTTTTTCATGCCTTATTCACACTCTCTCTCCTGTTCCCTCCCCGTATCTCTCTCTCTCTCTCTCTCTCTCTCTCTCTCTCTCTCTCTCTCTCTCTCTCTCTCTCTCTGATGAACCTGACAGCCGGCCGCATGGCGTCACAGCTAGAACACTGTGTGTGTTGTGTGTGTGCGTGCGTGTGCATGTGTGTGTGTGTGCCAGCCTACATACATGGCATGGCTGTGTATGTGTCTGCATGCATGCAAGCTCGTGCAAACAGTACACATTTTTGCAGGCTGTTCAGTCGCTGTTTTGCGCTGCCATCCCGCCCATACACCGTGGATGATCTGTGTACATGCTGAAATCTGTGTGTGGGTGTTTACCAACACAAGCGCGCACACACACACACACACACACACACACACACACACAGCGGTGTGTGTGGACCAGTATGTAAATCCACAGAAAGCCTCTGTAGTCCTTAATTCTGCAAAACTGCTTCGCCCACCTGTTAGCTAGGAGGGTAATTGCTAATCACGCTGTAGCCATTGTCATGAATGGCCAGATGCTTATCCGCCTCTCAGTACCTCTGTGTTCTTTCCCCAAATTGTCATTTCATTAGCTCTGTTCTCTTTCTTCCCGGCTCTTTAATTTTTTAGCACCATGACACCTGTTCATCACAACTGCTGCCCGGCTGTTCTTGTCGTGTACATGCGTGTATAGGTGTATCTCTGTGTACCGGTGTGAGTGTGTGTGTGTGTGCGTGTTGGCGTCTATATGCGCGTGTCTGTGTTTGCGTGTGTACAGGTGTGTGTGTGTCGGTGTGTACAAATGTGTGTGTTTGTGTGTGTGTGTGTGGGTGTATATTAGGGGAGGAAATGTATAGAAGATACAGATAGGACACAGATAGGATTCAATATCAAGACCAGAATGTCAGAATGTGTGACAGCTGCAAGGCTCCAAAGCCTTGAGAGCCTGTGACACGTCAGATGGAGATCACTGGGCCTCACTGGGGTTTATCTCTGATGTAGAACAGCTATGGGAGCAGACGTTCTCCTGTAGGGCCCAGTGCTCTGCATCTCAGGTGGATGAGGGATGGATTGGTAGGTGGATGGACAGACGGACGGATGAATGGATGGATGGATGGATGGATGAGGGAGCTAGCGTGGGACTCGTGTTCATACTGGTGGTTATCATTCAAACAACACATTATTTGAATGCTGTCCCATGTAATGACAGTAATGACATTCCAACATTCATGTTTCGTTCTCATTGACGTTGTGTGAAAATGTTTTGTCTATAAACTAAAAAAAATGAAAATGATGTTTCGTTGTGTGGCGAGGTTTGGTGAGGTGTTTTTTTTCCAAACCGAAAAGACCACTTTGTTGCCCGCTCATGAGGCCTTTTGTCAGCCTGTTCACACTCACTATAATATACACTTCAAACCAGAGAACAGAGTACAGAGGCCGGGGCCTCCCGTCGCGTGTGTCGTCTTTGTTAACCAGAAATGATCAAAAGAACTGCACAGAAGAGGCTGAAAGCAGCTGAGTGTGTGTGTGTGTGTGTGTGTGTGTGTGTGTGTGTGTGTGTGTGTGTGTGTGTGTGTGTGTGTGTGTGTGTGTGTGTGTGTGTGTGTGTGTGTGTGAGTGTATTCTTAGCCTGAGCACAGGCCTCAGAGGTGTGAACAGCGACGTTCCGTTCGGATGTTCCCCGGTTCTGTCAGACAGACTGACAGAGTGGGAGAACTGGGTCAACCAGGACCTTCCAGTGCCAGCGCTACTTCCTGTAGGGATTAATATTGATGCTCTCTCAGCCGCAGCTAAAACTAAATACATTAAAGAAGTGCAGCCATTGTTTACCCATCGTTAATAGTCTTTTAAGTACCTCTGGAGTTTATCTTTAGGGGGCCAGCAACTTCACACGCATTCTCGATTACAAAGAGGAAATGGCGCCATTAATGGCCAATAATTGAGGATGTCTAGCCTACTGGAAAACCAATGCGATCGTATATTGTCCTTCTGTAATGTGACAATGTAATGAAGTGCCACAAAGCCGATCACTTAGTCAACCTATGTCACTGTTTGGAGGCGAGGGGACACATTTCCTGTCAGGAATAAGTACCCAATTGGTGCGACCTGTCAACAGATAGTTGAGTAAGCGTCTGGAAGTATTGGGTAAAGTCAAACAAGGCATCTATGATTCCTTGGTTGAATTGCTTATCTATCAAGATATTCAATAAGACGCTCTGAATTATTGCTCATGGAGAGTACATTGTGGATTACGGTCTTCCCTGTTTTTTAGTCCTTTAAGAGGTGATGCCAATGTATATTTCTTTACGAGCTCATCTTTAATCACAATCAACAAATATAAATGAGCATATTTACATCGTGAAGGCATTAACAACCTTATCAATTGATCACTGTAAACCACACAGATCTTTTTCTTTGAAATCTTTACGTTTGCAAAATCTACCTATAAGCCGTTCCGGATAATAAGCCTTGGCCGCGGATTTATTTTCGAAAAATAAGGTTGAAATTTGGAAACTCATTGGCCAATTTGGCCAAAATTGGGGAGTAAGCAAGCTTCAAATGGCTAGCAGTGAGATCAGTAAGTTTAAATTCATTCCTGATGAAGGAGTAGTCTAAATAACAGATAACAGTATAATATAATAATAATAATAACAGTCTAAATAAGTTAGTGCGTATGAAGAGTATCCCAGCAGCAGCTTTAGTCAGTCCTCACATGATTCACTTTCACCACTTTTCCCAAGTGTGCTGTGGTTGAACAGAGCTTCTTTATCCTGCTGTGTACTAAATGTGTTCCCCGGTCTCGGTATCCTTTCCTCCCAACAACTTTAACAAACTTCATGGAAGTGTACTCCTTAATGTGTTTTTCTTCCTTCCCCTCTGTCCCTCCTTCCTTCCCCTCCCTCCCTCCATGCCTTCCTTCCTAGTAATTTAGTCGTTTCCCTTCCTCTGCCGTAGGTCATGCTTCCCGCTAGACTTCCCCTCGATAGCTAACAGCAGCAACCGCGTGCGCTAAGCTATCTCTGCCAAGCAGGCGCTGGCACTGTGAAATCACTTTGTCCGGCCAAGCCCTGTGACATATCCATAGCCTGGGAGGGAGGGAGGTGTACACACACAGAGAGAGAGAGAGAGAGAGAGAGAGAGAGAGAGAGAGAGAGAGAGAGAGAGAGAGAGAGAGAGAGAGAGAGAGAGAGAGAGAGAGAGAGATGAGAGAGAGAGAGAGAGAGAGAGAGAGAGATCTGAGTACGACACATTGAGGCAAATAAGGGCTGTGATATCAGGGGCAGATGAAAGGCAGACAGGCAGACATTTCATTTTAATGGCATCTTACGACCAACAGTTGACCCGTCAGGGTCTGGTCTGCGCTGTGTATGGGCGGATTTCTCTTCTCTGCCGTCCTATCAGAGGAGAGATGGAGTTATGAGGAGAGAGTAATACAGAGAGACGTTGATGCCCTTTTGTGATTACATTCCATTTATTTCTTGAGTTATTTTCTTTTTGTCCATCTGACATCCTATTCGTATGCTCAGAGTTCCCTCCGGGCTGTCGAGGTTAGCGTTTCCGTCTGTGCATTATCGTGTTCGTCATGTCATTCATGTTTCGTCGGCTTGTGTGAGTTTTCATTCAGCTGTAGCGCCGACGAGCCGCCTGACACGAGCGCTAGATCAGTGACGAAAGATTCAAACATTGTTTTTCATGTTACTTTTTTACTTTACTTCCTAACGATTTCTCTAAGAGCGGCCTATTGGGAAAACACAATTCTGAATCTTTTCAGCTTTCTCCCACACGGGCGCCCTACTTTCCTTGAATCACGTTCCCTTAAAGTTTATTCAACTTCATAACCGGCCGCGGGTTTTCTCGTTGTGTTTGTTGTTGGCGTGTCTAACGCAGTTGCACTTCTGAGGGCTTCAGAATTGGCTGTTATCCAGTGTGGAAGCCGTAGAGGCCCCGGTTCGATAGCAAACACGGGTGCTGCGCGGACTGTGCTGTGCATTTGACCCGCTGAAAATGAATCAATATGGGTTTGTGTCTCCACTGTGAGTTTGTGCTGAAAGGATTTCATTTTTCTCCCAATGCCGTCTTTCCTTTATGCACCAGGGCTTCACGCTTACAGATACATCTACTTAGACCTTGGTGTGTGTGTGGGGGGGGGGGTTATAGGGAACGGGGGATGGGTAAGTGTCAAAAGGTGAGTTAAAGCAAATGTTTGCATCAATTATTCATCGTCTTATTGCTATGGGTGAATCATATGGATAATGCTCCTTCTTCTTCTGACAATTTAGTTAACGTATCGTCTCCAACAATAACGCAAATGGTGAGTTGTTGGAAACAAAACCGCCCAATGCAAAGGGTTACAAGAAGAATAGACGCTGTGTATCAAGTGTGAGTTACTGTACAGAGCAATACTGAATTGTATCGTATTCAAGCCACACTGCGTCTTGTCATAACCTGACCTTTGCTGGAGTTTACTGCTTAGCCAACACCCGGCAGATATGTAATTCCCTCACCCACCCTTGTTTGGCCATCCAAATACGAGATCCATCACAACTTTCTGTCATGGCTTGAGTTCAATCTGTACGGAGCTTGGATATGTGCGGTGGCAAGGGGCTCAACGCGGGGTACGGAAACCAAATCCATCCATAACAATGAAACGGGACTTGTGTTTTTGCTAACAGAAGTGTCGAGCTATAAATACTACAGTACAGTATGTGGAAAATGTCACACATTGTCACGCCCTGAAATTGGTTATGAGAAAGCACAAGGTTTTTAAAAATACTCCCTGACTACTGCCACTACCCGGATATTAAACCACCTAATTCACTCAAACGCGGGCACATTCGTGTCAGTACAACTCAGCATTAAGCTGACATACGGGTCTGGATTTTTAGATGGTGCTTAAGTTATATTTTCCCAACTTCAGAGAGGCTGATCGATTTTAGTCAACATCTCCGCTCAGACATCAAAAGAAATGTTAGAATTTTCCAGAGGTAGTAGTCGTAGTAGTAATTCATGTTCATGTTTGTTTGGCTTTGGAGGACTCCAAGCGTTTGATTTGAAGACGGTGATTAAGATAGGACATCTTTTTCAAACTTCAAATGTCTTCAGATGTTAATAGAGTCGATTCAATATCTTCACTCAAACATCCAGAGCAATTACTTATTGACTTGTATTAGTGGTAATAGAAGTAGTATTCTGTGTTTGTTTGTTTGTTTGTTTGTTGGTTTGCCTCCCCCAACTCCAACAGCATCCCTGACAATATGAAGTTACAAACCCCATCTTGCGCTTCACTCCTTGTCTCCACCTGTTTTCAGATCACTTCCCCCCTCCCCCCTTTCCTAGCCTTCCCAGCAGTAACGACATTGATCGGATGACCTATCAGGTCACGTTAAGGTGACATATTGATCAGGCAGTAGGGCCTCAGAGCAACAGGGGTGGGGGAAGGGGGAGAAGGATGGGAAGCTATCCACAGAGAACCAGATGGAAAATAAAACAGAAAGAACATGACCAATTATTTCCCCTCTCAACCACTATATTCCGGTGCAGTGGAAGGTTGTCCGATGCTGGGTAACTGACTGAGTAGGGTAGACGGGGGGGGGGGGGGGGGGCACGGCGTGTCCAAGGAGAGAGTGTGTTTAGCCGGTAAATGCTCGCTCCAGCAGTGGGAAGGCTGCTTTGTTCGCCAAGTTTTGTGCACAGAAGAGACACAGAAAACAATTGTTGACAATTCTATGAGTAGTATACCAGGTTTGTGAGCGGTTTATTTGCCAGTTGGTCTGCAAGAACAGGGAAATAATATTGTTTTTTTCTCGAAGATCGCAATAAATATAGAAGAAGCCCTGTCGCCGGTTTCTGTCCACCCAAGAGTTCACTTTTAATCTCAATGTTATATTGACGGTTTTAAAATATTTGTACAGTTCAGTAGAACTTTGTCACTGTCAGCAGTGCTCTGGAAGTCGTGTAAAACCCTACAGACTCCACTCCAGTACACAGCACTCCTGCGATGGGAGGTTTGTTGGGGGAATAACTAGAATGACTCTCAAAGGGGATTCAAGAATTGAAAAAAAGAGTCAATACACTTTGCCCTTCTGTTCAATACATGAAACTTGAATATCTTCCCTTAAATATAGAATGTTTAATTAATGAAGAAGCCAATGCATCTGGCCTTTCAAGTTCAGGAAAAATAGATAAAGAAAATACATTTTTAATAAAAAAAATAGTTTGAACAATCAATGTTGGACATCAAGGATGGTGAAAGGTTCATGAAGAGTATGAAGCCCCCTTTCTAATATAAAGTTACTTTCCTGGTCAATGGACTTTGTATTGTAGTTTTTGCTAAACTATCGGCTAACGCAAAACCCCATTTGAAATCCCCTTGTTTTCGCCCCATTGTTGACTGGTTCTATTATTTGCTTTCCTCACTTCTTTTTTATTTTTTTCCCCTCGTTGACAGGAACTTCTGCACCAATTTCTCCCACATTTCAGGTGGCAAGTAGTAGAATAATCAATTTGAAGGCTTAAACAACAATGGCGGGAGCAACCTTCCACCAAGATTGACAGCCCTGTACTACACTTCTCTGTCTCTGTGTGTGTGTGTGTGTGTGTGTGTGTGTGTGTGTGTGTGTGTGTGTGTGTGTGTGTGTGTGTGTGTGTGTGTGTGTGTGTGTGTGTGTGTGTGTGTGTGTGTGTGTGTGTGTGTGTGCGTACATCATACACACACGGATACACTCCCTGACATGTGAGGTGGGCTGTCAAGGGAGATTTCTCGGCCAGGGGTAAAGCTGTGCTTGGCCCTTATTGAAGTGGTCAGGTGAACACAGACACTCATCTCAGAGAGGCTCTATCCTGCCTCAGGCCAACAAGACATTTGGACTTTACTCAACTTTACTCTCATACTCTCATATCTCATGTTAATCTTTTGATTCATGTGGTCCCAAAGCTGGAGGGAAGACAGGGAGCCCCTGCACTGCATCGCCAACACAATGCTATCAGTTCAGTGGAGGCGGCAGCGGAGGGGGGGGGCCTGGGCGTGCGACAGTGGACTTTAGGCAGAGGTATAAAGGGAGAGAGGCAGTGAGAATGCATGGCGGCACCACCGAGCCCGGAGCAAAGGTCTCCAGGAGACATAAAAGATTCACCAGTGCTGCCTCGACCTCTGCTTGGACCTGTTCTATTTCCAGAATTATTTTCTCTTTCAATTTCTCGCCAGCAATTATGTCGCCCCCGCAGCTAGCCAACAGGAGAGAGCTGCGTGGTGGCGTATCAAGATAAAACTAGAAAATGCATCTCCTGCATTAAATGCGGTGAGTGCCGTAGTGCAAGGTGAGGTTGAAAATATGTTTTAGTAAAGCCACATAGTTTAAGACGTAAATAAATGGAATGGCTTAAATCAAGTGAAAGGATTTGAACAGAGTTTAAAAGTCTTAAATGGAGTAAACAATGTGAACATGCATACACATTAAAATTTGTTTAAATGGTTGGAAGCAAATAAAGCAGAGTAAGCGATAACGTCTGAAGACATTTGAGATAAAAATGTAATAGCTGAGCTGATCTGATGAAGTTCGAAGTGTGCGTGTGTACGGAAGTAAACCAGATTTATAAAAATCATATTCCCAATCGATTAATCATTTTAGCGCCAGGATAACAAGAAATAACGTAGCCATTTAAGCTTGACATTGTGAAAGAAAGAAAGAAGGAAAAAAAGAAAGAAAGAAAGAAAAAGAATAAAGCCTAAGAAGAACAATAGTGGCGCGCTGCATGCAGCACTCACCTGAAAGAAACACTACAGCGGTAGTCTTCTGTGTGTTACGTATCCCTGCCTGTGTCATTGGGTTTCGGTCACAGATGTGTTGGCCACGCCCATCGCTGTTCCAATTAACTCTGAATTACCCACAGGTGTTTCCCATTCCCTATTCAGCACTCCTGTATGGTGGGGTCTGTAGCACTTAACGCTTCATTTCTTGTTCATGGTAGATCATAAACCCTGGATTAATGAATCATTGGAATCGGTTGAGAAATGTTAACGTCAAAGTTTTTAAACCAAATCCCAGCTCTTAACTCAATTACAGGCCTCTGTTAACTCAACTACACTCATGGCCTCTCCAATATGGCAGCTAGTGTTGACAGTTTCAATGCTTTTATGCTCTCCATCTCTTATTCTCCACTTCCATTATTCACCATGCTTCCTGACGTCCCTGGCATTGGCTAGAAAAGCGGAGCCGTCTTTTTCTTAGTGAAATGTGAGTGTTGTGAGTGTGAGTGTTTCAGAATAGCACACACCGCCCATCAAATGAAAGTAAATTCTGTGTCCGGCCGTTCACTTGATGCTGACCTCACTGAGAGTGGCTGACAGTGTGAATCCGGTACCCCCTGCTGCTGTTAGCAGGTGGACGCGTCCAAAACGGTTGTGTGGACGCGCTATGCCTCTCCCTCCACTGGAGACGGTGCTCCGTGAGGTCACACGTCACAGGGGAACCGGTCCGAGGTGAGCCTTAATGCGCCGGGCGTCTGTAGGGGAGGCTGTCACCTCTGCTTAGCCAGACAAGTCCCAGTTAGCATTAGTTCCGGCGGCTGCTGTTAGCTCTTGAGTATTAAGCGTGGAAGCCTCTAGACTTCACCGGCCCCTGGGCGAGCGGAGAATGAACCCCGGCTCACCGTCGGGAGGTCACGTTATATAAAGCCTCCCCTTTTCACACACGGTTCCCGGTAAATTACTGGTTTAACCTTTCAGGCCCCGGCTTGTGATTTTCCGCTATCACACTTGCAGCTACCTTCTGGAACGGTTCCGTCGCGCGGGCCTCTCACACATGGCACAACAACGCCGTGAATGGATGAGCCAAGTGACGGCCCTGCGGGTGGTGACCACGCGACACTTATGGACTTATGGACTTAGAGGAGCACCCCTTCGGAAGCTATTCGGTTTCCCAAACGTTTACAGTTATGGAATGAATGACGTTCTCAATGGAGTCTTGTGATTGGTGCACTCGCTCCACATGGAAGAGTCTCACTGTCAGACGGACGTATCCCTGTCCGTGCCTCACCAGGCCATTTGACTGTCCTCATCGACAACACAGCTGGACAGGAAGTGATCCGGTAAAGTCACTAGGTCTTCAAGCAAGCACAGTTCCGGTGCCGACTTCCCAGGGTTTTGATCCCTGTTCCCATTCACCCATGACCCTGTGCAGTAACTCTTCTGCATGTGTGAAAGGGGCTTAAATAACCCCATATCAACCCCCCCCCTCCCTCTACACCCTTCCCCCAGTCCATTCATCCTTACACCGTCCACGCCATTACCCCCACCCGCCCATCTCCACATCGTACGGAGTGATAGAGAGAGATGTATAGCTATTCGGGTTCTCAATGGCCCTGCCCTGTCACTATTAATATCACTCCTCTCTCCATCTCACTCTATCTAACTCGCCACTCTTTCCCCTTTTTCCATCTGGCCATTTTCAACTCATTTTGAAGGGTTGGCCGGTTGACAGATTCAGTTTAGGGGCGAGAAAAACCAGGGAGATGAGAGAGAGAGAGACCAGAGAGAGGAGAGAGAAAGTAAGAGAGAAAGAGGGATGGAGAGAGAGGGAAAGAAGGGCAGAGGCTAGTAGTGAGTTCTGATGGATAAGACAAAGGAACAACAGAGTAGAGGTCATCAGGTAGTTAGGAAATGACATATGTCTCAAACTCATTTCGGTGCTGTCAGTCAGCAGAGATAGATGGAGAGCTTTGTTATATATATTTAGCTTCTTTATTTTTTTACCTTACGTTTTTTAAGACACAAGGATTATTTATTGTCATGGGAGACTTTCATCTGTCCGCACTGATGAGATCAGTTTACTGTCAACTACATGTCGCTCTCTGATTTATTTTCTTTCCCTGCTCCTTGGTCTTCAGGGAGAAACTGAAAATGTTTGACAACATCGATTGTGTGGATGTACGAGATTATTAGTATTTTCCCCCAAATCCCCAAATGAAAACAATCAAAAAGTGACAATGCTTGTTTCTCCAGTTCGAATTGTGACAATACACTCCATCAATTGGGGATCATATCACACCTGAAGCTCCTGCCAAAGACAAAGCATGGCGACAAACATATGCTTGCACACATAACTTCGCACACTCTTTGTCGCTCATTGCTGATATATTTCCTCAAAATGGATCCACCCAAAATTCTTTCCAGGGATTGCTCTACTTGCCAAGCAACAGAACAGCTCTTAAGAAGCTTATCCTAGTTGAATATCCATTCACTACAATCAAATTCCTATTCTGGAAGGAAATTAATTTTATTCATAGTATCTGATTCCTATTCAGGTAATTGAGTCAACAGAGTTGTAACTTCATAGTAAAGGCACTATGAAACTTCAAACATTGTTCCACAGTAAAAGGTACTCAACCTGCTCATGCCGGTTTCCCTTCCGTCTCTCCGTTTGGCAGACTCCTATAGATAGATGCTGGTATCTGCCAGAATGCACAAATCCATTATCCCAGTGTTGAGATGGGAGCTTGTGTGCATATAGTGTGGTGCTATAGTGCCTAGGTGTAGGCACTTATTGAATCCTTTTATGAGGCTGGGGGATAAAAGAATATATTAAAAGTGAATTTATACCATTGGGAGGGAAACGCCAGCTGATATGCGTGGGAGGAAAGTTGATCTTGCAAGCTTTCTCTCTCTCTCTCTCTCTCTCTCTCTCTCTCTCTCTCTCTCTCTCTCTCTCTCTCGTGTATGTGTGTGTGTCTCTCGTTTTGTCTCTCTTGCTCTGGCAGGCATCACACACATATGCAATAATGATGCAATTTTCTCAGAGGACTTCCTCTCTAAAGACACACACATTCACTCACCTACAGTATATGCCGGCCCACGTACACACACACACACACACACACACACACACACACACACACACACTAACACACTGACGCATACACATTTTTTAGAAGCTACAACGACAAATGCTTTCTTCAGAAAGGTTTTACACAGTGGGTTGCCGGCAGAGACGGGCAGAAGAAAATTGATGTGCCATTAGAAACACCTATTACTTTTCATCAGAAAACTGGAGGCTAAGCTCACATGGAAGAGACATTGAGTAGGTGGAGAGAGAGAGAGAGAGAGAGAGAGAGAAGGAAAGAAATGACTTATATAAAAGTGGTTGGATAAGGGCAGGGAGAGGCAGAGAGAGAAACTTGAGCGATAGTGAGGGAGAGGTACATAAAGAGAACTAGAAACTGATTACAATACAAAAGGAGCAATAGAAAATGAAAAATATGTAAAATCACTTCTGATTGTCTGCAGGGGAGGGGGTGTGGGTGGGTGACGGTGGCTGCGAGGAGAAAAATTAGATGATTAGACCAGACGAAGAGATAATTTGAGCAGGACACGGGTGGGATGAGGAGGAAAGCGATAGAGAAGACAGGACAGGGTGAGAGCAGAGTAATCCACCAGGTAACTGCATTCGCCTTACAGAGGGATGGCTATGATTTGAACTTGTTCCCATTTAATCAGGTTAACACAAAGTTTACATTTGTCATCCAGATCAGGCGGCAAATTGCATTGCCTGCCCTGAACTGCAGCCTCACGCAGACAAATCCACTGACATATCCACCGACCAAGCCACTGACATTTTACTGTCAAATCCACCGACCAATCCACTGACCAGTGGAAGAATGTTTGTATGTGTGTGGTTGTGGGTGTCTTTCTGCATCGACGGTGTGTGTCTGCATGCATGTGGGGGTGTGTGTTTGTGTGTCTGTGCATGTGTGTATGTGCCTGCATGGATGTGTGTATCTGCATGCTTGTGTGTGTCATTGGGTGGGGTTGTGTTTTTGTGCATATTTGTCTGTTTCTGTGTGTGTACGTGTGTGTACTTGTTTGCGCTGAGGACTGTAGATATTTTTTCCCCACTACAGTCCTACTACTGGACTGTGTGTTTGCAGAGTGCTCATATTGATAAACGGGGACAGTGGGCTGAACAGAAGCATGGTCGATACAGTATCTGTATGCACTTAAGGTGTCTGTGCCTGCCTGCTTGCCTGCCTACGTGCGTGCGTGTGTGTGTGTGTGTGTGTGTGTGTGCATGTGTGCGTGTGTGCCTGTGTGTGTGGGGGGGCATGCGTGCCTGTGTTGTATGTGCATGCATGAATGCCTGCATGTGTGTGTGTGTGTGTGCGTGTGTTTGTGTTTGTGTGTGTGCATGCATGCCTGCCCGTGTGTGTGCATGCCTGTATGTGTGTATGTGTGTGTGTGCGTGCCTGTGTTGTCGTGTGTGTATATGTGTGTGCGTGCGTGCCTGTGTTGTCGTGTGTGTGTGCGTGCCTGTGTTGTCGTGTGTGTGTGTGTGTGTGCGTGCGTGCCTGTGTTGTCGTGTGTGTGTGTGTGTGTGTGTGTGTGTGTGTGTGTGTGTGTGTGTGTGTGTGTGTGCGTGTGCGTGCGTGTGTGCCTGCAGGGTTCAGGCCCCCTCGCTGGCCGCGGTTGTTAACACGCAGCTCTCCCGATGACTCATGTTTCTTGGCGGGCGTGTCCCTTTTCAGCGTGTTCTCGCTTAGACAAAGTGACCTCCGTCTCTGTTTGCTCCGTCGCATCGCCGTCGCCAAAAAGCCAAACGCTGACTCAGGCCGATCAATGGTCCCTCACCTAGGCCCCGCTCACCCATAGGTCGGTCCGCTAGCGAGGCTGCAGAGCCAGCGTCCACAGAGCTAGGAGTCAGAGTGTGGTCCGTGCAGCGCTGCCTCGACCCGCTCCCGGAGCCACGCTGCGGTTGTCCGACGACCCCTTACTTTCTTTGCCTTTCAGTCTGAGTCCACTCTGCTGTATTGGTTAAATGGGTGCCAGATGAGGTTAGGGAGTGTTGGGGTTGGCTCCCTGCGCTTGAAAATCTCTCCTCTGAAGTGTCCCGATTACTTCCTCAGTCAATACCGAGCCTCCCACCCTGAGTGTTTGCCCTTTCTCCATTTCCTTTCCTCTCTCTGTCTCTCTGTCTCTCTCTCTCCCTCACTCTCTTTCGCTCTACCTATCCCCCTCTCTCTTGCTCTGTGTCTTTCTCTCTTTCTCTCTATATGTTTATGTCTATAGCTCTCTATTTCTATCATTATATCTCTCTCTATATGTTTATGTCTATAGCTCTCTATTTCTATCATTATATCTCTATATGTTTATGTCTATAGCTCTCTATTTCTATCATTATGTCTCTCTCTATGTGTTTATGTCTATAGCTCTATTTCTATCATATCTCTCTATATGTTTATGTCTATAGCTCTCTATTTCTATCATTATATCTCTCTCTATACGTTTATGTCTATATCTCTCTATTTCTATCATTATATATCTCTCTATATGTTTATGTCTATAGCTCTCTATTTCTATCATTATATCTCTCTCTATATGTTTATGTCTATAGCTCTCTATTTCTATCATTATATCTCTCTATATGTTTATGTCTATAGCTCTCTATTTATATCATTATATCTCTCTATGTTTATCTCTATGCATCTCTATTTATATCTCTATAAGCTGTTTTCAAACGTGTCCTCTGTCTATGTCTCTCTCTGACTCTCTCACATCCCCACAAGCTGAAGGGGATGTATCTTCTTGGAAGGGGGGGGGGGCATCTCATTGGAGACCAGAGGAACTGAGTGGAATGCTAATTGTCCTGGAATAAGAAGCACCGAATTCGAGAAACATCCTGCAGACAAACGCACACGCACACGCACACGCACACACACACACACACAGACATACAAACACACACAGACATACACACGCACTCACACACACACACACACACACACACACACACACACACACACACACACACACACACACACACACAGACACAAAGGCACACACACACACACACACACACACGCACACAGATAGATACACACACACAGAGAAACACAACATAGACGCACACAGACACACCCACGTACACAAAGGCAGTTACTCTTCCGCTAATTTGTGCGTTAATACATTGCTTGGTTATTATCCCTTCAAATGATGATGATGATGTTGCATCACCATCCTCATCATCCTCACCTCATCGTCGTTCAATCCTCTTCTAAAGTGGCGGACATCTGTTAAATCAGCAGGCGCACACACACACACACTCATTCACACACACAGTGACACACAAAGTGTTTGATCCACGCTTGCCGTACTTTTGTGACCCTTACTGTGAAGATAATGATGAAACCATTTTAGCACCTTAACTGGTTACTGTGTGTGTGTTTGTGTGCGTGCGTGCGTGCGTGTGCCTGCGCGTGCTATGTGTGCGTGTGTGTGTGTGTGTGTGTGTGTGTGTGTGTGTGTGTGTGTGTGTGTGTGTGTGTGTGTGTGTGTGTGTGTGTGTGTGTGTGTGTGTGTGTGTGTGTGTGTGTGTGTGTGTGTGTGCGTGCGTGCGTGTGTGCGTACCTGCAGGTCGGCGTGCGTGCGCGTGCTATGTGTGCGTGTGTGTGTGTGTGTGTGTGTGCGTGCGTGAGTGCGTGTGTGCGTACCTGCAGGTCGGCATGCATGCACGTGCTATGCATGTGTGCGCGTGCTATGCATGTGTGTGCGTGCTTGCGTGCGTGCCTATCTATCCGTGTGACTAGCAGCAAGCGGCTATTACCGGTGACTGGGAGGCCGTCAGCGGCGTAGACCGTCTCCACATCTAAGTGCTGCTAATAAAGGTCTTAAGTGCTGTGGGACGGTCTGGGGCTCACTGAGCTATTTGTAGTGAAATCCTCCGGAGCCCTTCAGCACCAGCACTCCCCACACTCCCGGGCCAGGGTATCCTTCCCATCGCCCGTTACATGGGAATGGTTTGTGTGTTTTCTTCTTTTATAAAACTGTACTTCTTAGATAACGACCGGCTGCTACTACGACTCCAGCCCCTAAAAAAAGAGAGAGGAAAATAATAATGGTGGGGATGATGATGATGATGATGACGACGACGACGACGATGGTGATATTAATTGCGCTTCCTATTTTTGGACGTGTGAGCAGCACACACCGTACTTATTACTCCTCGATGCTTTATTAATCCTGCTTCAGTTGGAATTTTAGATTGTCTGAAAGTTTGAAACGGCCCCGGCACGAAGGCTGCTCCACGAGAAAATGAATACATCTAAAAATCACGGGAATTCCCAGGCCGAGCGAGCTGTGTGTGTGTGTGTTCATGTGTTCATGTTGCCTCTGCTCCTCTCCCCTGTTCATGTGTTCATGTGTTCATGTGTTCATGTGTTCATGCGGCGGGGAGCTCCTCCAGGCTAGCTCCTGTTGTTTGGCTAAGGAAGCGCTCTAACCTGGCGCCCCTGGAGTGCTACTGTACAAAGATAGGGACCTGCATATTCATGAACGGGGAAATGGAACCGCGGGGAGCTTGTTGCCAGCTCCGACGTTGTTGTTGTTTTTTTTCGGGGGGCTGGCCAAGACTTCCCTAGTGCCGGCTGATGGTCATGTGAAGCTGGTGCCCCTGACCGACACAAGCTCAGCGAAGAGGTCAACGCTTTTTTTGGTATCCTTTTTTTTTTCTCTCTCTCTCTCTCTCTCTCTCTCTCTCTCTCTCTCTCTCTCACACTCATTATCCTTCCTTCCCTTGCGCTTTCAGTGAGCAGTGGATTTAAACATTTGTTTGCGGCCCTTCTGTTGTGTTAATCTCCAGAAGGGGATGCCGCTTGTGTTTTTACACATAAAGATCGTTTGAAGCCCGGCAATCAAGGCACAAAGAAAGGAAGCAGGCGCCGCGTGTTGACCAGACACATTAGGACGTTGTCCGTATTACCATGGCTTAGTTGTGGTAATTTGATGAAAAAATAAACAAAACATATTGATATTTCCCGCTAAACCATCTTCCCTCCATTTCCATCTTCTGAAAGCTTTGCTAAATGGCTTAAAGGGTATTATGAAAATATGGTGGAGCGGGCCCACCCTCCCCTATCCCCTTGCTGCTCAGCAGACTTAGTGCGGGCACGTTCCAAATGTTTTCTTTTAGACTCCATACTTAAGTACCACTTTTTTTGTATACGTGATCGTTTTTCACATACATATTATTAAGAATTTGTTTCTTTGTATATTTGACCTGATACAGAGTCATCACAACTCATGATAGTTTGACAGAACAAATCGAAATACAACCACCTTATTAATCCTTTGTCAGTTGGATTACTGATGTGTGTACGTAGTTGCAATGGGGGGGTGTGGATGAGACGGGGGGGGGGTTGACATTAAGATGACATCACCATGCTGACTGTCTTAAGTGAACACAATGACAGTTGTGCGTGTCATTAAGACCATATGGTTTACCGTCAGTCTGCTGTCTGCTGTGTGCTGCCATCTGCATGACTGCAGACCCTACAACTGTCCTCAGATCCCCCCTAAACCTGGAACCTAGCAGGAGTGTCTCCTCATCCTTCAAATCCACCTTCATCATCATCCTCCTCTTCCTCCTCCTCACCTTCTACCCGGGGATGTGGAATTTTCACAATTGTAATTTGCTCAGCGAGTCACTCTGGGAACGAGCAATATATATATATATATATATATATGTGTGTGTGTGTATCTGATATTGGCGGGCTAAAAGCGTTGCTGTTTTATCGACCGGATACGGCAAGAGTCTTATCTATTGGTTAGCTCAGCTGGTCTGATTGCTCGTAGTGTTATCCAATTGCGTGCAGTGATATTTTCAAATGCATGCTTGGCGCCGCCCCTCGAGTCGGGCCGTTTTCATCACTCGTTGCCGGACCCTACAGCGTTCTACACGTGGGTCTGGATTTCCAAGCTACCGATCCGAAATGTGATCAGTCAAAAAAATAATAATAATAATAAAATGAAATGATCCCTAATAGTCAAAGGCTTGAATGTGAACGCTACCCCTCCCCTCCTGTGTCGTGGCTGCTCTCCTGCAGAGGAGGAGGAGGAGGAGGAGGAGGAGGAGGAGGAGGAGGGGGGGGGGGAGGAG
>NC_140291.1:13663877-13670945 GCF_964030765.1 Micromesistius poutassou
ATGTCAACCACACACACGCAGACACACCCACACACACACACGCAGACACAACCACACAGGTCTGTCAACCACAGGGTATGTCAACCACACATATGCAGACACACACACACACACACACACACACACACACACAGACACACGCACACACACACATACAAGCACAGAGACACGCACACATGTCCACACGCACACACACACACACTCCCAACAATCAGGGAGCCTGACCTCTCCTCCTTTCCCCCACAACCAGAGGAGATGAGAGGAATAATTTTCACATATAGCTTGCTTCCTGTTTTCAATTATCCGCCAGTGACAGTCAAGAAGGGTGAGAGTTCCGTGGTCCGGGGGGGGGCTGGGGGGGGGCTGGGGGGGAGGCCCTGAACAGCCATTAAGAAGTGGCACTCAGTCACCCAAACATACATACTCTCTCTCTCTCTCTCTCTCTCTCTCTCTCTCTCTCTCTCTCTCTCTCTCTCTCTCTCTCTCTCTCTCTCTCTCTCTCTCTCCTTGGTCGCCCCCTGAGCCCTGGAGCTCTCCCTCCTCGCTGTCAGTGTGATTACTTCTGTGTAATGGATTATGACTGGCGGGGACAGAGTGCGCTTATTTTAATTATGAATGTGGACATTATTAGTATGACCAGGTCATCACAATTACGCTCATTGCAGCTCCTCCTGATTAGGTGTGTGGCAGCAGCGCGGCAGAACCCTTCATCTGAAGGCTGGGGCACACGGCGCGCGCTTCCCCCCGTCTCCATTGTGCGCTTATTTTCGCCTCTCCTGTTTTTTTTTTTTTCCTTCACTTCGTTTTTGTTTTTCCCTGCGCTTGTGCCTCGCCACGTTTAAGATTGAGAAACTTGGCAGCGTCTAGGCCCAATTTCGACCAATTCACAGCGAGATCTCCAGAGGGAGGAGAAAAAACAGAAACAAGAGCAGCAGATGCTCCACAACCTCGTTTAAACTTAAAGTTTACTTTGTGTTGTGGTGGATGAAGCGGGATCGACAAAGAGCATTTTTGTTATCCCCCGTCTAGCAAAATGAAAAGGAACGATGTTTGATTAGCGAACTCTGAAAGAATTGGATTAAAAATCTTGAATTAAAAGTGTGGTCTACCAAATTGTTTTTTTATCAAGGACTTAGAAACTAAAAAATTAGAAAAATGATTACAGGCGTAGGCAACAGATGAATTTAATACATTTATAAAACTGCTTCAGTGTCCACTGCTAACAAAAACTAATGTGAACATAGGGCAGAAGGGCCCTAAATTGTTCTGTATACAAGTGTTTGTGTGTGTGTGTGTGTGTGTGTGTGTGTGTGTGTGTGTGTGTGTGTGTGTGTGTGTGTGTGTGTGTGTGTCAGCGCCTCTGTCTGTTGTTTTTGTGTTTGTGTGTGTGCATATGTATCCACATGTGCTTGCATGTGCGCATATATATGTGTGTGTGTGTGTGTGTGTGTGTGTGTGTGTGTGTGTGTGTGTGTGTGTGTGTGTGTGTGTGTGTGTGTGTGTGTGTGTGTGTGTGTGTGTGTGTGTGTGTGTGTGTGTGTGTCAGAGCGCCTCTGTCTGTTATTCACTGCACATGCAAGGACAGTTTATGGACAGTTTGTCGACGGACGTCTGAAAGCGTCCATGCACAAATTCCACAACCGACAACAACTGAGGATTGCTGCAAAGACAGAGTGGGGTACGCTACACATCCTCCCTGCCCACCACACACACATCAATAGACCGGGCCCGACGACATTAGAATTGTGGTGGGATTAAACATGCTGAGATTATCCCTTAGCCCCCCCCCCCCCCCTGATGTCACCCAGCATGGGGTGATGAGATCGGGATGCTCTTCACGTGAGATGTGGGAGCCCCCAGGGACTGACTGTAGTTTGGCGGTCTCACTAGTCCAGGCGCCATCGCTCAGTAAGAACAACAACTCAACGGCATTCCGGGTCACAAAAAGGCCTTTGTTTCCATGGACACTAAATCCGTCTTTGCTCATCTCACTGATTGATTGCTTTTGTCTCGTAGAGTCACAGTCCGTCCACCCCAATGATCAGCAACCAAGTAGTGTTTGGGAGGAGCAGTTAGTTGTTGTCTTAGTGGCAATGTATCAACGCGAGGCATCCACAGTGATTCTATCAACTGATCCACGCATCCTTTTGTTTTTTTTTGGGCTCGTAACACCTTCCTCCTCTCAGACCCACCGCAGCCTCGATCTTCCCTCTGTGGCTTTTTGTCAGAGTGAGGTCCTTGATTATGTAAGCCAAGTTCACCTCTTTATCCCTTTGCAATGATCGTATAACCTTCTGTCCTTCCCCCCCCCCGCCAAGTGCTTTTAGGGATTAACTGTGCCTTTGTTACATTTAGAAAATTCACAAAAGTAATAGTTGAAAATCCGATGAAAATCTGTGCGGCGTTTGCGGCGTAGGCGTTTCATTCTCCTGAGATCTGAGGTTCAGAAGGAGAATAAGATGGAGAAAACAACCCTTAACAGCCCTAACTTCAGCTGCATCAACACATGTCAGATTTAGCCTTCGATTTCAATTTCAGCACGATACCATTTCTTCAGTCTCCGCAAAGATTGAAAAGTGAAGTTGAGCGTGACAAAGGTTACAAGAACACAAATCAAAAGCGAACCAAAACCGAAAAGCAGGGAAGGCTTCGGAAGCGCACTTGGAATTTTGAGGTCGGGCTATGCTTTTTGTTCAGCTTTAATTGATTCATTGATTTATTTTCTCACCCAGTGATCTGGCCAATTCATAGACATTGATCTCGTTCTCAGTTCTGGTCCAGCCTGCCGATTCAGAGTGCAAAGACCTGACCTGTTGAGACAGAGCTGCCTCGGAGCGTGTAGGGGATGGGATGGCTTGGGACAGGATTTTCCACTCTGGCTTTACTTTTATGCTTCGGAAACCACCAGCCTTTGGCAGTTTGGAGTGCGTGGATGTGCCCCGCTGTACAAAAACGTGTACTTCCCCAGATGGTTTCCCAGAAAAAAACTATTTGGATAGTGGTTTGTGATACAAGGCCCTGAGAATCATTTCAGTTGCGTCATTTTCTCAAGAGAACCGTGCAAGTCTTCTGTGTTATGCCTTCCATTCGTTTTACGTCTCATTCCAATGTACCGGTAAAGTGTACAACTTAAATGATGCAATCGTCTCACAAGGGGTACAGGTCTCCTTGTGAACTGTTTTGAAGCTGTCTTAGGCTGCCCCAAACGGAACAACAGTAAAGGGTTTGCAGTTAGGTGTGTGTATTTGTAGCAGTGTACTTGTAGAATGAATCATACACATGAGGAGAATAGCGTGTTCATAAGTCAGAACACTGGTTGCATTCAATCAGACCCCACTTACATAACGTTAGCTCGGAGCAGACGACAAAAAGATGAATAATACCACATATGATGAATTATTTGAGGCAAGGAGTTAATTATTAGGTCTGGGCGTACTGGGATGGTGCCGATATATCACTGGGAAGAATATCCTCAGTGTTGACACAGTGAGACACGGCCCTGCTAAATGTTTCACGATATAGCTCCTCGCGTGTTCATCGCCCCTCCATGCAGCCGCTGCTGTGGTTGCTTGGCTACGTCGCTGCTTAGCCATCAACTCATATTTTTCAAACAAAACAAACAAAATGAGCAAGCCGCCCTGATCTTTATGTTTTATAACATGCCCCGGGGCTCTGCTTCTGATATGCCCGCTGTGGCCAAATGCCTGTCCAAGTGTACACACACCGCGGCTCACTTTGATTAACCGCACTTGGCTTCGGCAGCCTAGTGGAGTTCTCTCGCCGTTGTTGCCTTTTTTTTTTTCATTTCTCTTCACCTTGGAGGAGCTGTTAGGGCTTGTTTGGTGGGAGCTTTGGAACATGTTGGAATGAATGAATGAATTAGTCGGATGAATAAATGATGACAGACTATATTGGAGGGAAAAAAAACACAGTGGGGTGCAAATCAATTTGACACGAGCGTCTGCACTTGCCTTGCCTATAGCACGCTCTCTCTCTCTCTCTCTCTCTCTCTCTCTCTCTCTCTCTCTCTCTCTCTCTCTCTCTCTCTCTCTCTCTCGCTCTCTCTCCCTCCTTGCACAAACAAACAAACACACAGACACACACACACATTGCACCCAAAGAAACACTAAGACCACAAAGTAATACCCTTTTTCGGTGCCATCCGGATCACTTGTGGATTACTGCCTCTGCCACTGGATTATGTCCACCTCCCGGTCCCCAACAGCTGTCTCCCCCAGACGGCTCATCTGAGATTACCCAGAGAGAATGGCACGCTCCGCAACACAGACACACACGGGGAGCCCAGATGTAATCTCATCAAGCCATTTCAGACACTTGTTGTTGTCTGGATGCAAAGTGAAACGTAAGGTGGAAAGCATCCAGAAAAAAAGCGAGTTGTGGAGGGTTCCGGCTCGCTAGGGGTCTGTTTGGCACACCGGGGCTTTTTGTGGCCACGTCGGTTCGCCGAGCAGATTGCGTCACGCCGCCATCTCATTCAAAATGAACTCATTACAGCTGTTCTACACGGCCATGGTTGATGTGGCTGTTTGTTTTGCGTGTATCCGTGTCTTTCGGCTTAGTTGTTTTTTTTCGCTTTTTCACGCTTCATGCACTCGTTTCAACGCGCACCAGGACCAGTCGCCGGCCGTCTTTGCATTCGAAAGAAAAACATTGATGTTTTTATTTTTATTCAGCTGAAATGAACACTGACCGGTGGGATCAGCTTGTCAGGAAACTAAACTGAATACACTGCTTATAACGACATCCCTCCGTTAACACACACACACACGCACACGCACACACGCACACACACACACACACACACACACACACGCACACACACACGCGTGTCTTCCCCCTGTCGCCTCGCTCTGTGTCTGAGCTCCAGATGTCGACACATCCTGCATTTCCTAATCACCGCCATACATTTTCAGAAGAACACACAGAGACGTCTGTCTTTAAATATAGATGAATCCCACTCACACACAAACACACACGCACACGCACACACACACACACACACACCAGAGCTATACCAACTACCATCCACTACTAATTAGTCTCTAATTATCTAGGCAAGTGTAAACAATCCGAGCAGATGGCACAAAGAGTGGCATTAAAGCTAATGACCTTGTGCAGTAAGAGACCGGGTGTCTCCGGCAGGACTCACAAAACCGCCTTTATGGTGCGCCAGATTATTATTAAACACGATGACTGTTTAACTGGTCGCCATAAAAGTTGGCAAGTCCTTTTATTTAGATGTCTTTCACTCTGTTTGGTCCTTAGTTTAGCGAGTTTATGCGTGTGTCGCGCATGTGTGTGTGTTTGCGGGGGGGCCGTGTGTTTCTTTCTTTCCATCTACATTCTTGAGTTTATAGAGACACGTACAATATGAATTCATTAATAACAATCTTGAGTTTCAGACGGATGTGACAGGCCGACCATCTGGTCGCGTGCGTCATTGGCTCCTTGCATCTCGCCCTTGGAGCGGGGCGTCTATAGAGACGGATATAAGCTCACTTGTCACGCGCGCAGAGCCGTGGAGCCTATACACACGGTCATGGCCGGTTCAGCTGACTACAGCGCTGTGTTCCTTCCAGCCGTTGCTAGGAACCTTCACTGGCTGAGGGGAAGCCGGGAGACAACACGTCTTTGTTTCCCTTCCCAAACGGTTCCTCCGCCTCAGCCAGCGCTTGGTGAGAGCTTTCCTGTATCCGACATTACTGCTTTGTGTCTTTTTGTGCAGCAAAGTTGGAGCAAACTTGTTTACCAGAAGGATATGAATCACAACTCGTGTTCAGGACAGCCTTGGATAGATAGCGTTGAGGGGGCCCCAAGGGCCTGGACTCAAACCCCATTGTCATGACGTACTGGTGGGCATCTCTGAGCAAGATGCCCTCACCCCTACCTCCTTATTCATGACAAACAATGCACTGCAGTGGTGTCTACGGAATGGTGTTCCACTCCGTTTGGCGTTTTTCCCAAAAATCTATACTTTCTACATTTTCAAAACTGACTTGTTATCTTGAAGAATTCTCCTTGGGAAATCATCGACAGCTGAGCAAGCAGCCCATTTATACCTGTCTAAACCCAAACAGATGATGTAACAGAACACAGATTATCTCTTATATATATTTATAAACCCATTTCTGCATTTTAACTGCTTTTACACCTATAAATGCAAGCCCAGTGCCTTACACGCATCCTTGTATCAACTATAAATTGCAATAAAACGCAATACATTGCAATACACTTTTGCATTTCTAAAGTAGCCCAGGCAGCGATGCGTCATTTTAGCGGAGAGAGAGCGAGCGAGAGAGAGCGAGCGAGAGCGAGCGAGAGAGAGAGAGAGAGAGAGTGTGCATCTGGAAAACATCGTAAGCCCCGGTCGATTTTGAGTCTGATGTGCAATGAAAGTTTTACAGGTAATCATTCATCATTCCCCCCCATGCTGTTCTGCTTTGACGCACAATTCCCACCCCCCCCCCCCCCCCCCCCCCCCCAGTCAACCCTCGGTGGGCAGACCCGCACCGTGGATAACCCTTGGGTTAACGACTAGGGCCCTCCGCCTGCCGTTTCCACTTCATCTGTGATGCCCGTTCTTGGCACCATGACAACCGAGCCCGTGGCAAATGTAATTCATATCATATCTTTTTTACAAAGAAAATATGACATGTATTCAATATCGTTGCCGTGCATCAGAGTCAGATGACAGAAGCCGAGGACGGGGAAAAAAAAATTGATATTATTATTATTGGATTATTACTATAAAGAATATAACAAAATAAAGTGAGATACGGACGAGACAGGAGGACGGTTCTGGGCATCAGCGCTGGTTCCCTTTGCACGGTGACCCGCGTTTTTCTCAAGGCCTTAATTGTCTTTTCCGCTTTAGCCTAGCTTGACTCAAAGGGCACCGTGCCCTTTTCCTTACAATGGTCGCATTCTTCCTTGCAGTGTGAGCCGCGGCTCTGATCTGCATCATAAAGGAGAGTCAAACCACGCAGGTGACAATATTTAGCCACTAATTGGAGGGCGGGTGTAACAGCCCTGGAGCCACTGGCTCCC
>NC_140291.1:13671145-13708501 GCF_964030765.1 Micromesistius poutassou
TGTGAGAGAGGGTAGGATCCAAACATTTTTAAGTGGCTATCAGTATAAGCAGCTGGCTTACACTGTATCTCTGGGACGTAACACACACACAGACACACACACACAGTCAAACAATAGTCAAACAGATTTGAACACCCTGTGGGGCCATTAGCAACTCAGTTAGATCATATCTGGATATGCATCACACACACGCACGCACACACACGCACACACACACACACACACACACACACACACGCACACACACACACACATAAATGTGCACACCTTGTAAGTGTCAAGTAAACAGCAAGTGTGAAAGTTAGTCACACACAAAACAAACTAAACATATGCACATGTGAGTGTGGGGGGGTATTTTTAGTTTGTTTGTTTTTATTTATGTTTGTGTGTCTGTGTGTGTCTGTGTGTGTCTGTGTGTGTGTGTCTGTGTGTGTGTGTTAGCCCCTGGGCTACAGCTGAAATATGTATTATGTGCCCGAGCGCGCTAGGCTCCTGGGGGTTTAACAAGGAAAGAACGGTAGCTAGTGGCAAGCACTGCCGAGCCCAGACCCTCTGGGGACTGGAAACAGCCTGTTGGACGCCTTCAGCTGGGAGCTCACGTGTGTGTCTGTCTGTGTGTGTGTGTGTGTGTGTGTGTGTGTGTGTGTGTGTCTGTGTCTGTGTCTGTGTGTGTGTGTGTGTGTGTGTGTGTGTGTGTGCGCGTGTGTGTGACTAGCCAATAGCATGTGCTGAGGCTACTGTTAATCAAGTCCACCACTCACACTGGTTTTTCATACACTCACACTTGTGAACGCTATTGTGATTATGTGAAGTCAATCGATTATCCTTACTTTGTGTGTGTGTGTGTGTGTGTATTTAAAAAATATATATATTTGAATATATTTAACGTGTCCCTATTAAAGAAATCTCATTCAGGTTAAGCACCTCTTTCACAAGAGAGAGCAGACAGCAGCACAGTCACAGCAACACACGACGTACACCGACAAATGACACGGGACACATACAAAGAAACAGCAAACAGGCAAAGGATTCTTAAACAAGAAAACTGGTGATCTGTGTGGTGAAATAGCAACTCTAGTGTTGTTCTCCGTCAAGGAGCGGCTCAAGGATTCAAGCATGCCTAGAGAAACAAACTCCCGCGAGTGAAGTTGACCTTGAGGGTTAACTTCACTTTTAATAGTTTGGGGGTGCTGCAAAGGGGAGGCTTTTTTCAGCACTCTCAGGTGGTGTGCCCCGGGGGCCGCCAGAAGGGGCTCCTCATTTAAACGCACGCCCTAGTTTTGCATTTGATCAAAGATTACAAAATGAGGACGACGTGGCCTGACACTATACTGCGTACACTATAAACACTCGGTTTGGAGTGGAACTTGGGAAAAAAAGCACACTCCATCATAATCCAACTTTGGAGGGTCAAAAGGTTGATGCGATGTATATGAATGAGTGTACAGGTCGATCGCTCGTAACATGATGGATCTCATTTGCGTTGCGCGTGCCTTGCATCTCCCATCGCTGCATAAATACACTCCTCCCTTCCTTTTGTGTGATACCGATCCAGGGTGTTTGATACGGTCATTTTATTGGCACATATGCCAGTGAGCAGGCACTGCGGTCAAAGTGCAACACTATTGCATTAAGGACTTGTTTTGGATAATCCGTACACATGGATTCGCACACATTGAGTTGAAGTCCAACATTGCTGTGCTGATGCCAGTTAGTCTAGACTTGGTCTAAATGTTTGGGTTTTTTTTATGCGTAGGATGTATTGCAAAGTTGTTTTAAACTGAAAATCACATCTTTCAATAAGCGCTTCTAAGTGGTTATCAGGCTGCAGACATTTAGATTTGAGTAGTAAGAGTGTGTTTTCCCGTAGGGCTGCGCGATTTGGCTCTAGACTTTTTGAAACAAATTTCCAGATTTAAACCCCTATTATCTGGTATTTCTCAAAACAAACTAAAAAATACCCAATAGTTTTGCTCCTATCGTGCTCAGCATCGTAAAGAACCCCCTATTATACTTTATGGATGGACACAACGTTTTTTTGCAACATAACATGTCACAGCATCTGTGATTCCTTTGTTGTCATGAGGAACGACGATGAATGAAAATGCTGCTGCCAAGGTTACCTGCTTTCTTTGCAGGTGCTTTGTGGCTTGAGCTGGCATCTGCATCCCTCATTGCTACACACACGTGCCAGTCCACCGCATCTCTCTGTTGCAGGTGCTGGAATAAGTTGGATGTGTTCCCTATAAACGTGGTAATATTTGGTCAGATGATCGTTAACATAGTAATCTACATTACGTCACTTGTTACTGAACCAAGACCCTCTGCCCCTGATTAGTGAGAACAGGAGTTAAATCCCATTTCCACTTTGCTTCAAACGCAGGTAACACTCTTTCCTTGCCTGTCAGAACACGCACTGACCTCATGACCAAAGGGACACCGGGGGCGAGGTGTGTGTGTGTGTGTGTGTGTGTGTGCCGACTTGTATCTGCTCTGTCTGGGCAGCATGCGGTCGCATGCGGCGTC
The DNA here is from genome assembly GCF_964030765.1 of Micromesistius poutassou. Taxonomy (NCBI): domain Eukaryota; kingdom Metazoa; phylum Chordata; class Actinopteri; order Gadiformes; family Gadidae; genus Micromesistius; species Micromesistius poutassou. Next base: position 13,673,672 of record NC_140291.1, read on the forward strand.
TGAGAGAGGGTCGCGCATCCCGGGACGCTCATGTCCCAACATGCACCGGACACGCTACAGCTCCGGTACGATTTTCGGTACGGAAATCCGTAGCGTGTGCCCGAAATTTGACCCGGCCGCGCCCGTGTGTCAATCAAACCCTCCCGGCGATTCCCACCGTCGGGTTCTCGGCGGTCAACAGGAACCACGACTATCTGCACGGTGGTAACGCAATACCCATCGTTCTGTCATGTGTGCCCTTTGGCAGCGCTGCGGTGAACGGCGGGTTGTGTTACATACAGTCAGTTGCGTGATATCCCGAAACTTCAAACAATCGCTCCCTGTAGAGAGATATTTTTAACCTTTTTTTTTTTTTATTATAAATAGAAAAAGCACAAAATAGAGTAAGAAGGGTCCCCATTTACAGCTGACGTTGTTTCCGGAAAGAATTCTCGAGGTTCTGCTGAATTATGGATGTCCAAGACGAGGGCAGGCATTTGTACCTGGCGCTGTTCTCATTAACGCCGTCTAACTGACTGTGCTGCACAGTGGGTTAGGGGCGATGAGCGCACACATACACACGCGTTTGCACACACACACACACACACACACACACACACACACACACACACACACACACACACACACACACACACACACAGACATAACCCCCCGCTCCCCCACACACGCACACATAGACACACCCCCCCCCCCCCACACACACACACACACACACACACACACAAACACACCTACACACCAAACTGCAAACAATTGCAAACACAACTTGCAAACTAAACTGGCACCCTAAGGATTATCCTGTGGCCTGTGATGCAAAGTATGCAGATGAGGTGCTCCATCACGTAATAATTGCTTCTCTGCCCCCCCCCCCCCCCCCTCCTCCACACCGACCCCTCAGTCACCCACATTCTCACCAGCACACACACACACACACACACACACACACACACACATCTACACATCTACACACGCACACTCGCTCTCATATGCACACTGTGGCAGAACACCCTGCCCTTGGCATAGTTCTGAACCTTCGTTGTGCCTCCGTGTGTCTCTGCAGCGTCGCATTGAATGTGACGGCGGTGGCGCGCGGTGTGCAATGCGCTCCCTGCGGCGTTCCTTCTCAGGATTAAACAGGATTCCTCTGGTCGGCTGCTAGCTTGTTGGAGTTATTCCTTGACTTTTTGCCCATGTGTTTGTGTTTGTGTGCGTCTCCTTCCAGACAGGGCTGTCTGCAGACAACAATTGCTTTGCTGAGACCTGCGAGGGGAAAAAAAAAAAAGTGTCAGATACATAATTAGCATTGTTGTGGTTATGAAAGAGTGGCCGTTGTCTAGGTGATCCAAGCCTAAGTCGTGAGCGGTCTCCTTTTTCCCTGAGCCTCACAGCACGCACACACGCCGTCCCCGTTGCCCTCGACATTGACGTACGGCGTCCATACGTCTGCACAATACACGCATACATCAGTGTTTCCCACAGGATTGTGAGAGACTATGGTGGGTGTATCTCTGACCCTCTAGGGGGGGTCCGGGGGCATGCTCCCCTGGAAGATTGTTTTTTTGCATTTTAAAGTTAAATGCATCAATCTGGTGCACTTTGAAAGCAACATTAAGAGGCTAGATCTATGAAGACCTGTGTGCTCTTGTAAACAATTTAATCCTAAACACATTGGTTGTATACGAATGGTGAAAACACAAAATCAACTAGAGCATACATCTGAGCCATCAAAGACATTAAGCAAACGTGGTTAACTGTGTTGAACTAGTTTATTTTTTAGAAAATAAAATAATAAATAATTAATCCCATCATCCCTATTTACAAACTTTGCACCCCGAATTAGGACATTTGATCTTTCTGGGCTTTAAGAAAAACAGCTCTAATGCCCTTTGGTAATTAAATGCATCTGGACTAGGGCTGGGCGATAGGGCTGAAAACTGTATCACGATAAAGTGATCAATTGTTTCATATCGGTCGATAGATAATTATTGATAAAAACATTACTTGGTAGGTGGATTAAAGCATATCTTCAACCTAGAACATGGAACATATGGATGTCATTGTTGTTGGGACATGGAAATATGTCCAGTACTGTCATGAACCATCATCCATGCTGTAAAGATCGCTAGTTAGCATGTTCACTAACTAGCGATTAGATTTGTTGTTATGCTTGCTATCCATGTTACAACGAAAATGCCTACATTAAGCAGAATAATGATAATGCCATCAACGGGGGAAATGGGACATGGAGATATGTCCAGTACTGTCATGAACCAATGCTGGCCGCGGCGCCTGAGATCTGAGAAGAACTATCTTCACATATATTATTTACAATTTCCTCACTCGTTGTGGTGCTCATCTTTCGTTTCTCACATCGCGCTGTTTCTGTTATGAAACACGCGAGACGAGACGAGACGGCGCAGCCAAACCTGATACTGTTACATGATTGGCCCATTGGCGTGTCGCTCCATACGTTGCTCTCCACAGGTATCAGAGGACGCGTGCCTTTGTTCACGCAACCAACCTCGCTTCGCAACCTCCGGTTCAAAGCGAAGCTGGACTCTTTGCTCCGTTAACTTCCAACGAGGAAAAAAAAATTATCGAAACCTTCTATCGAACACATTTTCTATTGATATTGATTACGTGTCTATCGCAATACATATCGTTATCGTTTTATTGCCCAGCCCTATTACAGATCTTAATTATGTTATTATGAGAAGTGTAAGAATTTTTGTTCGGTTCATTCTGAGACTGTGGCGGGACAAATTAGACCATGGCGGGCCGCCACAGTCTAAGTAATTAATGGGAAACACTGATATATGCATAAACAAAATATACATAACGACACACTGCACGCTATCATTCACCTCTTAGCTCCACCATCGAACACAGAGGTCAATGCTCTGACTGGATTATCTTCAAAACATGAAACAACGGCAGGACGAGAAACGAACCCGTATCTTTTTTATTATCTATTCTATTACAAAAATCCCCCCTAGTCTATATTCTCCATCTATTATTTTACAAAACGAGCTTCATCGATTCCTTCAGCGACTCTAACCCTGCACAAGGGCTGAGCTGAGGGCCGCTCCCGCTACAGCTCAGACTGCTAGCAGGTCAGCGCTAATGAATCGCCCATAAGGAGCCACGGTACACCTGGTGTCTGGTTCATTAGCATCAACGTGGTGCCTAGCGCTGCCCGGGCCCCCAGACAGCCCCTCTGGCTCCCGGCTCGCTGGTTATGGAGGACGAGTCTTCCTGTAGTTAGACCGCACTAACAGGGCAATCTATTGAGTGCTCCATCCAACCCCATCGCCAGAATGAAACCTGGCTGTTTTATTTCTTTAAGCCGTGGATACGTACAATCTTGACGTTTGTTTCTGAAGCAAAAAAAAACGTTCAATATTAGCATGTTTACGTGTTTATCAACTTGGAGTGTTTTGACTGCTTGTGGAGCTTTTTGATGTTCTTTTGGGGTTGTGAGGGAATAGAATGGGGGTAGGCAATAATAATCTGTTGAGTAAATAACATTAATTATATAGTTTAACACATGTCAGACACTGAGTTAGATTCCCCCGGCCCCCAGTTCACGTATATATATATATATATATCCATATGCGCTCGTTAATGACCTATGGCCGCCCTTTCATTTTCTCTAACATGCACGCATATATCCTGTTTTCAATAAATTAACATATAATACATATTATATGAACACAATGTTCTGAGAAGAACCCCCCTGACATGTTTGATTCTAGCCTACGAGTTAACGAGTTAATGATGTAAAGTGTAATTTACACAAACCCAGATGAAGATGTATCACCCTCATAGTGCACTTCATTCATTCACTAATTTAAAGATGAAATATTAAGCCAGTTTATACTACAAACCAAAGCACACTCGTTGCCATAACATCGTAATGTGTGACAACAGAGCTGCCGTAAAGTGTTTACATTTTAACGTAGAATCGGTCCCGCTGGCTATGAAAGAGACACCTATACTAAGGTGCACCAGACAGAACAGCGCCTCCCGACTGCCACCGAGGCAATGACCCCCTCATGGGTGAGAGGTTGTTCTTCATCCTCAGTGTGTATTGACTCTTTCTGAGGTTGAGTGCGATGACCATGGCAAGCTGCATATTTATAGGAATAAAGACTAGAGAAGCAGATTAACAGTTGTTTAATTTCTAAAGGTGGAATGTGGAATATATTAAAATTATCTAAATGATCAATCACATTGTTGCTTGTGGACAGCAGGAAGCCGTGACCATTATGTACGTCTCTAGAAAGGTTGATATCGAAGCGTGTGTGTGTGTGTGTGTATACCTGTCTGACTCTACCTGTTCACATCAATCCCTCCCTCCCTCCCTCCCATCCTCCCTCCCTCCCAGGTACCCTTTGTTCCACCTTCCCTTCTCACCCTTCCCTCTGGCATTGATCACACAAGAAAGGCCCAGGGTGCCCTGCTGGGGAACAATTAGTCAATCAGTGATCTAATCAGATCCCCCCCGCTGAGTGACTCATCCCCTTCATTATCTACTGTCCTCTCTTGTCGCCGTCTCTCTCGTTCTGTCTGTCTGTCTGTCTGTCTATGCATCTATCTGTGTATATATCTAGCTCTTCCTTTCTGTCTTGTTTCCTTCTTTATAATGTCATCTCCCCATCGATACTTTTATTCCCACTGCCTTTGATGGCAGCAGCTGTCAGACGAATCCTCAGAATGACCCCTCAAATGGACAAACAGCCATTAGCCTGCACTTGCGTACAAATTGTGGGGTTGTACTTTGGCAGCCAAAGACGGCATCAGACTAGCCTGAAATAATGTACGCAAAGTGGCAGTCTTAAACAGCGGAGAAAAGTGTACCTATGTGGAGTGTGTAATGTCTGGCATTTGTATAATAATGGACAACGATGGTGTCTCACAGTTTGTGCTTTATGGTCTGGATCCGTAGAGAAACAAAATATGCATTAAGCAGATGTTTTGATGTGTTAGCGGTTGGCCCTATGTGTAAGCGCCCTTGTTTTATAGCACAAACTGAAATACAAAGGGTTTAAGAGCTTTACATCATTTGCACATTACTTAATCCCTTCCAATTTGGACGCTTGTTTTTTTACATTTTATTTTTGTATAAAATTGCAAGTCATAATCTAAGTACTTTTTTCTCCGTTTGATTCTCCATCACGCCCTATAAGTGAACACAACCCGAGCAGAAGTTAATTCCAAGCATAACCTAGCAATACATATCTGAGTGAATTCCTCTATTTATCTCCACCTGTGCTAACGTCTCGCACACCTCCTCCTCCACACCTCCCCGGCAGCACATGGGAGAACGAGTGAGAACGAGTGCAAACCCAGCCTATAGATCACTCTGACAGTTTAATTTCAATGGTTGATTATCAGTCAATTTGATAATTATATTATCCAACCATCCAATTAATTTGTTCTATATTTACAATGATCATCGAGTGCACTCTGTTTTTCCTCATTTATCATGGGTGAGATATTGAAGGCACCGTTGAGAGAGACAGACTGTATATTGAGGTGTGGGGAAGTGGGTTTCGGTGTGTGTGTGTGTGTGTGTGTGTGTGTGTGTGTGGTTTGCACATACAGTATGTGTGTGTGGTAAGCACATTTGTGTCTGTGTGTTCATGTGGTAAGCACATGTGTGTAAGTGTGTGTGTGTGTGTGTGTGTGGTAAGTGTGTATGCAGTCCTGTGTGTGTGTGCGTGTGTGTGTGTGTGTGTGTGTGTGTGGTTAGCGTACGTGTGTGCACGGTCATGTGTGTATGTGTGTGTTTAGCACATATGCGTGTGGACATGTGTGAGCGTGTGTGGGTTTATGCATGTGTGTGTGTTTGAGGAACTGCGCTGGTGTGTCACCCTCAGTATAGCGTGTGCCTGAATCACACAGTCACCAGAAATGACGACATGGGGAAACATAGCAGGGTGGGGAGAGAAGTGGCAGAGTTTAGTGCATTCACCTCACATCCCCGTTCCTCCTGTCTGCCCCTGACCAATTTAGAAAAAGCAATCTGCCTCTCCTCACACGGACACACACATACACATACCCACGCACGCACACACGCACACACACACACACGCACGCACGCACGCACGCACGCACGCACGCACGCACGCGCACACACACATCCAAGTTAACCAGAGCTCTCATTCACACCCTGATCTCAACCCAAATCTATAGTAGCGCCACTTTTTGCAATGGACTTGAGATTCTATTTTTATTCAAGTTTTTTTAAAGTTTTATTTTCTTCACAATCTTCCTGAGTTTCTTTGCCGATAAGAAAGAATGTTGGTCAATGTTCATGTTAGTCAATGGGAACCTTGGTCATGTTCCTGTTAGTCAATGGGAATGTTGGTCGTGTTAGAGTCAATGGGAGCATTGGTCATGTTAGTCAATGAGAACGTTGGTCGTGTTGATGTTAGAGTCAATGTTAACGTTAGCCATGTTCCTGTAGGGTCAATGAGAACGTGTTCATGTAAGGTCAATGAGAACGTGTTCATGTAAGGTCAATGAGAACGTGTTCATGTAAGGTCAATGAGAACGTGTTCATGTGAGGTCAATGAGAACGTTTTCATGTAAGGTCACTGAGAACGTGTTCATGTGAGGTCAATGAGAACGTGTTCATGTGAGGTCAATGTTAACGTTGTTAGACTCAGTGGTGTCTCTGCGTTCCTCCTCAGATGACGTCCCTCCCTACTTCAAGACAGAGCCGGTGCGCAGCCAGCTGCACCTGGAGCGCAACAGGCTGGTGCTGACCTGCATGGCGGAGGGGAGCTGGCCCCTGGAATTCAAGTGGATCCACAACGGCACGGAGCTAACCCGCTTCTCACTGGAGTACAGGTGAGAGCCTGGGAGGGAGGGAGGGAGGGAGGGAGGGAGGGAGGAGGGAGGGAGGGAGGGGAGGGAGAGGAGGGAGGGAGGGAGGGAGGGGAGGGAGGGAGGGAGAGGATAGAGAGGAGGGAGGGAGGGAGGGAGGGAGGGAGGGAGAGGAGGGGAGGGAGGGAGAGGATGGAGAGGAGAGAGGGAGGAGAGAGGGAGGGAGGGAGAGGAGGGAGGGAGGGAGGGAGAGGAGGGAGAGGATGGAGAGGAGAGAGGGGAGGGAGGGAGGGGAGGGAGAGAGGAGAGAGGGAGGGAGAGGAGAGAGGGAGGGAGAGGAGGGAGGGGAGGGAGGAGAGAGGGAGGGAGGGAGGGAGGGGAGAGGAGGGAGGGAGAGGAGGGAGGGAGGGAGGGAGGGGAGGGAGGGATGGAGAGGAGGGAGGGAGGGAGGGGAGGGAGGGGAGGGGAGGGAGAGGAGAGAGGGAGGGAATGGAGAGGAGGGAGGGGAGGGAGAGGATGGAGAGGAGGGAGGGAGGGAGGGAGGGAGGGGATGGAGAGGAGGGAGGGAGGGAGGGAGAGGATGGAGAGGATGGAGAGGAGGGAGGGAGGGGAGGGAGATGATGGAGGGGAGGGAGGGATGGAGAGGAGGGAGAGGATGGAGAGGAGAGAGGGAGGGAGGGGAGGGAGAGGATGGAGAGGAGAGAGGGAGGGGAGGGAGAGGATTGAGAGGGAGGGAGGGAGAGGAGAGAGGGAGGGGAGGGAGAGGATGGAGAGGAGAGAGGGAGGGGAGGGAGAGGATGGAGAGGAGAGAGGGAGGGGAGGGAGAGGGAGGGAGGGAGAGAGGGAAATGAGGGAGAGGAGGGAGGGGAGGGAGGGATGGAGAGGGAGAGAGGGAAATGAGGGAGAGGAGGGAGGGGAGGGAGGGATGGAGAGGAGAGAGGGAGGGAGGGAGGGGAGGGAGAGGATGGAGAGGAGAGAGGGAGGGGAGGGGAGGGAGAGGATGGAGAGGAGAGAGGGAGGGAGGGAGAGGATGGAGAGGATGGAGAGGAGAGAGGGAGGGAGGGGAGTGAGAGGATGGAGAGGGAGAGAGGGTAATGAGGGAGAGGAGGGAGGGATGGAGAGGAGGGAGAGGAGGGAGGGAGGGAGAGGAGCTATAGAGAGGGGAGGGAGGGGAGGGAGAGGAGAGAGGGAGGGAGGGAGAGGATGGAGAGGAGAGAGGGAAGGAGGGGAGGGAGAGAATGGAGAGGAGGGAGGGGAGGGAGAGGATGGAGAGGAGAGGGAGGGAGGGAGAGGATGGAGAGGAGAGAGGGAGGGAGGGGAGGGAGAGGATGGAGGAGAGGGAGGGGAGGAGGAAGGGAGATGATGGAGAGGGATGGAGGGGAGTGAGAGGGAGAGAGGGAAATGAGGGAGAGGAGGGAGGGATGGAGAGTAGAGAGGGAGGGAGGGAGGGAGGGAGAGGAGCTATAGAGAGGGGAGGGCTGGGAGGGAGAAGAGGGAGGGCAGGAGAGGGGGGAGAGAAGGGAAGGTGGGAGAGGAGGGAGAGAGGGGAAAGAGGGGAGGGAGAGAGACATTAGAGAGAGAGGGGAGGGAGAGAGAGGAGGGAGGGAGGGAGAGAGAGGCGATGGAGGGAGAGGAGAGAGTGAGATGAGGGAGAGAGGGGAGAGAAAGAGAAAAAAGAGGGAGAGGAGGGGAGGGAGAGAGGGGAGAAAGGGGAGGGAGAGGAGAGAGACCGAGAGAGACACAGAACGGGGGCTTGATGTTAGGTGCCCTGACTCACCGTGAACGAATTAATCTGCGTTATACCGGTTCAACAACAACTAAAGTATTTAGATATCCCCATTAGAAATCCAGAGACTCATCGCTAATGTGGTCGTAAAGCCAAGCAACCGAGGAAATACAGCACTTCACCTCCAGAAAAGGTATTCACCTGATGCCCCCGATTCATAAAGGAAGCGAGCATGAGCGCTGACGATACCCCACGCGTCTCCCTCGTTGCATGAGTCTCTACACCAGCGCCCTTGTCGAGTTGGAGAGCAAGGGGGTCGGGGTATCTTGATGGAGGGGGGAGAGTGGCAGAGGGTTTCGTGCAGGAGATGAAGTGTCTTTTAATGTTAACCTAAAGATCCCAATCCGGTGGCAAACACTGCTCTTATCTCCCAGAGAGGGGTGACTGCACCACGTGTGTGTTGTGTTGTTGTGTGTGCGTGTGTGCATGCATGCGTGTGTGCATGCGTGCGTGTGTGCATGTGTGCGTGCGTGCGTGCGTGTGTGTGTGTGTGGATGAAAGAAGGTGGTTTACACGGTTGCTGATGGAGCTGACCCATCCCCTAAAGGAGATAAGAGCAGACTTGAGATCAGGTCCGCAGTAACATGCTGCAGGGGTCAGAGTGCAGCGCCTGCCTCCAGGAGCCGGCCACTGATTGGCTGATGGAGTGAGTAATTTAGCGATAGGGCGCATGACTGAGCTGCTGATCAAGTGTGGGATTGGATGTGTGTGTGTGTCTATGTGTGTGTGTGTGTGTGTGTGTGTGTGTGTGTGTGTGTGTGTGTTTAAAATGCTTACTGGCTGTTAGTTAGAAAAAGCCATGACTTGTGTGTTTGCTTGGCAGAGTACACGTGTGTGTGTGGCCCTCGGCTCGTCCTCGGCCCCCCCGGCGCAGGGCCGTGTGAGGTGAGGCGTGGGGGGCGTGGGGGCCGGTGTTAATGAGGTTATGATAAAGGTCCCCCGCAGCTGAGGGTGGCTTTAAATACCGACAGTAGGCAACGCGACCTTCTGTCCGCTGGAAACGGATCAATACTGGTTGGTGGGGAGAGAGAGACATTTGGATGGAGCTAGAGAGAGAGAAAGAGAGAGAGGGAGAGAGAGAGAGTTTAATATGCACGATTTTGATTTCAAGCTAGCTCCTCTCTACGTTTTTTTAAATGAACCTTCTTTACAAAACCCTGCCCGCATGAGTTTTCTGCTGCAAACTGTTCCCCCTGCATCCATGTAGCCTTAATGTTTGCGTCCACATGACAGGATGTGTTTAAAAGCAGAATTCAAAGCAAAAACATTTAGCATGTTGTACCTTTAAGGCATGATACAAATCCTGCCTTAAAAGTACAACATATTCAACATGTGGTTTTGGGCAGGGCTATGATGTGTGTATGTGTGGCTGTTCACAGGGCAAGAGCAAGAACAGCTTGTATTATTTCTGTGTGTCTCTGTGTGCGTGCATGCAGGTGTTTGTTGCACGTCAGAAGCGTATTGAAGGGTTTTTAACGCCTGGGGTTGAGGGTGTGAGTGTGCTAGGAAGAGCTTCAAAACATATCTGCTGGAATGTAAATGTATTCGAGGAATTAAAGTGGTAGAGACAATCAAAACGCAGAGAATAGGCTTATTACATCAAGCCTTGTCAGATAGCACGCAATTACCATGAATCACACACATGAAAGTACACAAACACACACACACAAATGAACACAATGTCTCCTACAATATATCCCGTGAAAATCCCACATAATCATTTCCAGGACTTTATCTCTAAATTAATAGACAACTTAATTAACAAAAGGGAGATCATATCAATCCTATAATCCTCACTGACACACACACAATGCACGCACACGTGCACATCCAACCACACTGGCCTGATTGGTATATCTCCTCTGCCATTGTTTGTCATTGTTGAGATTAATTGAAAGATGAAGCCTGGGAGGTTGTCAGCGGCGATTTGACCGTGTAATCCAAGCCAAGAATGACGACCAAACAAAGTAACAAGTGCTGATTAAATTGTTGGAGTTCTGTTTCCCAAGCTCCTGCCCCTATACAGGATGGTTAAAAACATGTACCCTTGCCTGCATTCTAATTAAAGTAATTTAGGATACCAAATTATTAATAATTATTATTAATAATGATATAATTATTATTTATTTGCTCCTTTCCACTGAGAACTAGCGGCGCGATGTGTATCTTAATCAATTAAGGTTGGCGTTTGGGTTTGAGTTTGCATTATTAAAGCCGTGCTTTGACTGCTAATTGGAAAACACTATAACTTGCTATTTTTGTGTTTTCATTTATGTCATAATGGTGAGTCATTTCCCCTGTCCTTGTGTGTCCATATACCTGCATGTTTTAGTCGGTTTCCGTGAGTGCATGAAACCAACGGTGGCATTTACATTTAGAGTAGGCGTTTATGTTCAGTAATTGAGAACACGGCTTCGGAAAAAGCCGCCAGTCTTTCACCGCACAGCGTATCACCACGTATCACAGCCTATCATATCCTATCACTGCATATCACTGCGTATCACAGCCTATCACAGTGTATCACAGCCTATCACTGCGTATCACAGCCTATCACAGCGTATCACCACGTATCACAGCGTATCACCACGTATCACAGCCTATCATATCCTATCACTGCATATCACTGCGTATCACAGCCTATCACAGTGTATCACAGCCTATCACAGCGTATCACCATGTATCACAGCCTATCACATCTTATCACTGCATATCACAGCCTATCACAGTGTATCACAGCCTATCACAGTATATCACAGCCTATTACAGCCTATCACTGCGTATCACAGCCTATCACTGCGTATCACAGCCTATCACATCCTATCACTGCATATCACCACGTATCACAGCCTATCACTGCATATCACAGCCTATCACAGTGTATCAAAGCCTATCACCACGTATCACAGCCTATCACATCCTATCACTGCGTATCACAGCCTATCACAGTGTATCACCACGTATCACAGCCTATCACAGCGTATCACATGCTATCACTGTATATCACAGCCTATCACAGCGTATCACAGCCTATCATAGCCTATCACAGCCTATCACTGTGTATCACAGCCTATCACAGCCTATCACTGTGTATCACAGCCTATCACAGCGTATCACAGCCTATCACAGCGTATCATAACCTATCACGGTATCACAGCGTATCACAGCCTATCACAGTGTATCACACCCTATCACAGCCTATCACAGCCTATCACAGTGTATCACAGCGTATCACTGCGTATCACAGCCTATCACAGTATATCACAGCCTATTACAGTGTATCACAGCCTATTATAGCCTATCACTGCGTATCACAGCCTATCACAGCGTATCACTGAGTATCACAGCATATATATATATCTATATATATCTATATATATATATATATAGATATATATAGATATATATATTATATGATGGGAGTCATTGTTCATTGATCCTTCCCTTCCCCACCCCCTCGCCCCATCCAATGAAATGGAAGCCATGGACATTAAATAACATATGGTGGGGCTGGGGTAACAACATAACATTCAAATTCAATCAGGAAGAGTATTATCAACTGGCGGCTAATATAATCTTGTGGTGAGGACTGTAACAGTGTATCAATGACACGGTTGTTAACAACGATCCCATTATTATCTGTGGGTCGGGGCTGTGAGCCACCGTTCTGAAGGACACGTCCCTCTCTTGTATCCACCCACCGCTGTTTGTGGACAATAACAACTACCAACCTCGGCTGGTCGGATCGAATTAACAATCGGGTCGTGTGGTCTCAATTGACATTCTGTTGACACACGGAATAGAAATAGAAATGCACACGTGCGTACTTAAACATTCACACACTCCTGTGAAATCATATGTCTTCTTTTATTTTAAGATTCAGATGCAGTTTCTCTATGGAGAGAGATGCATACACTAAAAACAGCCCCGACCTCAGATACGTTAGGTGGGGCACGAAAGGTCTGAGGAGAAGCATGTAGAAGCTGGGGTTGGAGCGAGCCCTTAAACTATGCACTTATGCTCCAACATGGCCGCCAGTGGCGGGCCAGGAGACATCAATGGGAGCAGTGCTCTGCCACCGTATGACCCAAATGGAGTCACCACCTGCACCAAGCAGACATCTTACTTACTGACATCCTCCACCATTACTCACCTTCACATTCTCTCCCCTAGCCCTATTATCCTCTGCCCGAGGACACAGCACTTCTCGCACTCTTGCACTTTGCCTTTCTTTTCTTTTTCTCTCTCTCTCTCTCTCTCTCGCTCTCGCTCTCTCTCTCTCTCTCTCCCCTGGCGAGAGTAGGAGAGGAGTGAATCACCAAAAGTGCAGGGGAAAAAGCTTGGTAAAAGGGTAGAGGAGGGACTAGAGGAAAAAAATGACAAAGGATGAAAAACAAGAAGGAAATAGAGAGAGAGAGATATAATGCAGTGTGCTGTTCTGATGTATGTCTGAATGCTTTTGTGTGTCTGTGTATGTGTGTGTCTGTATGTGTGTCTAGGCTGGTGCTTTTTAATACTGAATGTGTGTGAGTTGTGTGGTCTCACGTACACTCATGTAATATATGCATCTTAACCAGGGCTCCAGACTAACATTTTTCACTAGGAGCACTGTAGCCCCTAACTGAAAATTTTAGGGGCTCAACCAGAAATTTTAGGGGCACACACCGTTAATCAACATGCTAACCAAATATTCACATTTCTACTAGGAGGACTATTACCCCTCTATGCCCGAGATTGACAGCTGCACCATCAGCTCCAATGATATTCAAACGAATATTAGGCAGCCCTTAATATTCAAACCTTTTATGGGCATTAATCTTTGTAAATGGGACGTAGACCGACTCATTTCACGGATTCCTGTACGACCAGCTTGCCTTAATTACATCTGTCGCATATTTAAGGTGAAAACTAAATGTCAACGGAAAGAGGCGGTGGTTGCAAAAAGTATTTTGATCGCTTATTAAGTTCACTCGTTGCTTATAATGGTTTATTTGTTTCCCAGTATCATTTCCTTAATTTAGAAGACAGTTTTGTTAATTTTTGAATTGTAAAGAGACGGAGACTGCAGGAGCTGAAACATCACTACGGTAGAGCTAAGAAGGTTCTACAAGCGCTTCAGACCAACCTTACCAACGAACGACAAAGAACGTTTCGAAACACGCGAAATGTTAAGGTAGAACTTACAGAAGAGGTTACGAATACCGGTGCTTTTGCGCATGGTAAGGCTATGTGGGAATTGTGCGCATGCTGTAACGTTGTTGTATGTGTTGTTAAGTTTTAAGCCATTCTTCCATTGAAGGTCGAGCTGGCTTTTGAATTTGGTGAAGGGTAGTTCCTCCTTAGCAACGAAGTATGCCGTGTTAAATTTCAGCATAATTTCTGCCTCATCTGCGCTATGTTTTACAGCCTCTTGTCTTCTAAAAGCAACCGGCAGTGGCGTTGCTTTTTCATTTATTAATTATGTCTCGGCATACTCTATGCTTGAGGCTAAGATTGTGTTTAACTAGTGTATGGTTTAAACTGCGAAGTGTCAGCACTGTCTGCAAACTTGGTGTTCCCCGCAGTTCTGGGGTAGCGACTGCAACATTTGCAGTTCATGGAGTTCTTCTCCTTACAGTAGGCCTACCTTAACCAGCTGAATTCTCGCAGCCAGTCTTCCCGAAAATGGTTGGTTCAGCCCTTTTTAGCCACACAATGCTCTGAATCATCACCCTCATCATCCTCCGACTCTGTAGACTGTGGCACTGACACACTTGCCGCAAGTGCCGCAGGTCGGAAGAATGGATCAATTGGTCACTTGCTCATTGTTGGAACGGCAGGTTGAGATCTTTCTCCTTCTCACAGACCCGCGCCGGTTTCCCGCGCTCGATAATCTCTATGACCCTCCCCCTCCACACATGAGACACTTACAGTGGCCATTCCCTATCCTTCTCACACTCATTGGCCTGCTACAGATTCCGGATTCATTGACGCGCCCCTTCCACGTTTAAGGTGTAACATTTTTTAAAAAGGGCAAATTTACTGGTCGCACATGCACGACCAGATGTAAAATTCAGTCGCACACTCTCAAATTTTGGTCGCAAAATGGGACCATTTGGTCGCAGTCTGGAGCCCTGATCTGATTCAGTTAAACATGAACAAATGTAAAAGCATTTTTACTCCATAGCCATCATTATTTCACTTAGAAGGTGTTTAATGGGATTTTCCTTCAACCTGTTCGCTGTTGCATACACACTTGTCAGCTGATACCTGGCCCCATGCACTGAGATAATATCTTATATCGAATGCTGTATAATGCATAACAGCGTACACCTTTTGTGGCTCTGAGCTCTGTATTGTATCAACAGCCATATATATATAGAATATATAGACAGAGAGAAACATAAATACATCTACAGTATATGTATACAAATTGATATACACTGTAGTTAGGAGATTACCTTAAAGATCAGGGGTGATGCATGTACCTCAACTCGTCCCAAGGGGCAGTGGATGCCTTCAGACGTCAGTCTCTCTCTCTCTCTCTCTCTCTCTCTCTCTCTCTCTCTCTCTCTCTCTCTCTCTCTCTCTCTCTCTCTCTCTCTCTCTCTCTCTCTCTCTCTCTGGTGTGTGGGTATATATGTGTGTGTGTGTGTGTGTGTGTGTGTGTGTGTGTGTGTGTGTGTGTGTGTGTGTGTGTGTGTGTGAGTGAGGTAATTAAAAAGAGCCAAAGGGCTGCTGCTGTCCGCCAGGACGGCGATCAATCTCTGTCCAGCGCCTGGACTCTGTTGAGTGCTCATCCCAGTCTGGAGCCGTGGCGATGCAGAAAGGTTAATTATATTCATTATAGCAAGAAACAGGGGGGGGGGGGCTTCTGCAACATATGTAGAGATAGAGAGAGATAGTGTTGGTATGTGTGAGAGAGACAGGGCAAGAGAAGAGAGATAGTGTTGGTATGTGTGAGAGAGACAGGGCAAGAGAGCAAGTCTGTCTGTCTGTCTGTGTGTGTGTGTGTGTGTGTGTGTGTGTGTGTGTGTGTGTGGGAGAGAGACAGATTCTGTGTGTGTGTGTGTGTGTGTGTGTGTGTGTGTGTGTGTGTGTGTGTGTGTGTGTGTGGGAGAGAGACAGATTCTGTGTGTGTGTGTATGTGTGTGTGTGTGTGTGTGTGTGTGTGTGTGTGTGTGTGTGTGTGGGAGAGAGAGACAGATTCTGTGTGTGTGTGTGTGTGTGTGTGTGTGTGTGTGTGTGTGTGTGTGTGTGTGTGTGTGTGTGTGTGTGTGTGGGAGAGAGACAGATTCTGTGTGTGTGTGTGTGTGTGTGTGTGTGTGGGGGGAGTGAGATGGGGGGGCGGGAACCTAACAAGAGATTGTGGCTCTCAATAGAGGAGGGAATCCTCACCTGTCAGGTTAACCTTGAGACCATCTCTCGGGTCGGATCGAGCCCTTAAACTACGCACTTATGCTCCAACATGGCCGCCAGTGGCGGGCCAGGAGACATCAATGGGAGCAGTGGTCTGCCACCGTATGACCCAAATGGAGTCACCACCTGCACCAAGCAGACATCTTACTTACTGACATCCTCACCATTATTCTCTCCCCTAGCCCTATTATCCTCTCTCTCTCTCTCTCTCTCTCTCTCTCTCTCTCTCTAAGGTCAATAGCTGCACTATGGAAAGCGACAAGTCGGCGGCCAAGTGGCCTTTCAGCAAATGAGCCCTGTCCTTTATTCTGCCACTGCCTCACAACAGGCTGTAACTTCCCTAACTGTTGCTTTCACAACACCTGGCTGCGTATTTTCGCTCTCCCTATTGAGCCAATGATTCCCTCCCTCTGTTGAGCTGTGTGTCTGGGAAGAAATGTTTGGAAATGCATTAAATGATTTTGATTAGAAATGAACACATTGTTTTGAATGAGAATCACACTTTCAATTCTGGAGGGAGATTTACACATTTGTGTGAGGATTAAACGATTTTGAGACTAGCCCAGACTTTAGCTCAGGAAGAAAAATCATGCTTGCAAATTACTCAAAAACCTAAAGAAAGCACGCACACACACACATTCACATACACATAAACACACAGTAGCAACTTAATGTGGTTCACACTCAGAAATAAATCCCCAAAGGTAAAGCTGAACAATGGTCGTTGATTGCTGATTGGACAAGTTTAGCCCCTTTTGTTCTTGTTTGCATGGAGTAAAGAAACAAGCTTACAAGACAGGCATTCTGTGTTGTAAAAGTATGTCATTAAGCCATCAAGTGGACCTCAGTGCTGTGAAAGCTATATATTTAGCTTACATAACAAACAGGAGTAAGATTAAAATGCATACGGTACACAGTTGCTGTGTCCCCCTGCTGGTGGGAAGGTAACATTGCGGCCAAAGAATCTGAGAGATAAAAACCAAGGTCACTCCCGGGGAGACTGCGTGGTCCGTAGGTGAAATGCATTTCTTCCCATTGCATCAGAGGGGATAATTACACACACACACACACACACACACACACACACACACACATACACACGTACATTTTTGCACACATACATGCACGCGCTTGTGCACACCACACTCACATAGACACATATACACTAACACACACACGCACACACAGAAAACACACATAAGCATGTGCACAAACACGCACACGCACACACAAACACACACACAAAAAAACACACACACACACACACACACACACACACACACAAAACACACACACACACACACACACACACACACACACACACAATGTGTATGAGTGCAAACATATTGAGTTTTGGGTGTTTGACTTGGCAGCTGAATGAAGGTGTGTGTGCGTGCGTGCGTGCGTGCGTGCGTGCGTGTGTGTGTGTGTGTGAGTGCGCACATGGGGGCTCAGCATGGGTCTCTCTGGAGGGAGTTGTCGCTAAAGAAGCGTTAGCGGTGGAATAAACAGCAGCTAAGCCCCCCGCGTCCTCCCTGACCTTGCTCCTCTATTAGGGAGGGGCCGGGGACACAAATACATGTGTGTGTTAAGGATTGCAGAAAAGGACCCAGGTGCAGACCGGATACAATTGGAAAAATGTTTATTCCTTTTCTTTCTTTAGGATTTAAAAACAAAGGGCAGACTGGTCAAAAGTAGTGTGGCCAGGGCGTGGCACCAGGGCGTGGCACCAGGCAGGTGAGGGCGGCGTTCAGGACAAAGAAGCACACGGCAAATGCAAACAAAATCATTCGAAGACCAGCAGGGCGGGCAGCGTCCATACAGGATACTGACACATGGGGGCGTTTTCCTGCAGCGTCCGTGTGCCTGGAACTACACTGGGTTGTCGGTGTGTGTGTGGGCCTGTGCGTGTGTGTTTCCGGTTGCAGTAGGCTGTACGTTTGATTCTGTCGTGGAATAAGCATGAGCTGATGATACTGGTAGAATCCCGGCCATCGGTCCAGACTACGGGTCACCAACTTCTGGCTACCAATGTGAACTTATCTGTGTGTTTTTGGAAGCCCAAGCGGGTACACAGACAGGCCGTCCGTCGGAGGCCACAGAACAACGCCCCACCTAGGCGGCTTTGACCGGGCCCCTCCGGACAACGGGACGCAGGGTGGTGGTGTTGACAGACGGTTTGTTGTTAAGTTGATGGACAATGGTTCATGAGAAGTTGATCCATGCTGCTATGTTGTTACGCGGCTCAACGCAACAAAGAAACAGGGCAGGGGACAGCGCGACAATCCACGTTTCTTTGTTTATTTCTCAGCGAAAAGCATGTAACACAAAATGATCTCTGCAGTCGGTAACGCGTAACCGCAAATCAAATCTCCCGCCGCCGTCTCTCGGAGGCCAGGCCCCTTTTATGCGGTTCCAGGGACACGCCCCCGTACGCGGGCACACCCCCTGACCCTGGAACGTGTGGGACCAGGCCTAGGAGAGAAACGAGAACAGGAGCAGCACACACAATATGACCCCTGAAAGGCCAAGGTGGCCGTAACATGTGTGAGAGCACTCCCTGAGTGTGTGGTGATGGCTGGTTTACCCTTGTTGCACGTTCATTACTCAAAGCACAACAGGTGTGCAGCCTCACCCAGCGCCAGAGTCCAGTCGGTCTGACGCGGGGTCAGGTGAGGCTGCTCAAACCGGCCGTCACTCACACACACACTCCATGGTATTGTTTTGTAAAAAATGGTATTCTCTGTATGTATGCGTTCAGTGTGGTGTTGTGATCCGTACATGACCCAATGTGTGTGTGTGTGTGTGTGTGTGTGTGTGTGTGTGTGTGTGTGTTGCAGGTATCTGATCCCCTCGCTGGACCGCTCCCATGCTGGGTTCTACCGCTGCATCGTGAGGAACAGGGTGGGGGCGCTGCTGCAGAGGAGGACTGAAGTGCAGGTGGCCTGTGAGTAAAGACTGGAGCGCCCACAGCCTGCACAGCATACATCACTGTGTGTGTGTGTGTGTGTGTGTGTGTGTGTGTGTGTGTGTGTGTGTGTGTGTGTGTGTGTGTGTGTGTGTGTGTGTGTGTGTGTGTGTGTGTGTGTGTGTGTGTGTGTGTGTGCGCAGCGCGCAACGAGAGACAATGTGGCCTCGTGCGTTTGTAAATGCATCGCATGCATTGTATGCCACTTTGTGCACAGCATGAGGGCATGGGTGTCTTTAGTTCAAGGACTGACCGGGAGGCGGGGGGTGGGGGGGGGGGTGGGGGGGGGGGGACCAGCTGCTGGAAGGGTGAGGGTGGGGGTGGGGGTGGGGGTGGGGGGGCAGAGCTCTACCTGCTTCACATTCCAGGGCAGCTACCCACCCGGTCGGGCAGCTGCTGCGGTTGGGTGTGCTAATCAGCTGCACGGCGTCCCCTTGTTGTTTCGCAACTTCATGCTATTCCAAGACGACCACCTGCTTATTCCCTGCTACCTTTTATTTTTTGGTGTGTGTGTGTGTGTGTTGTTGTTGTTCCTTTCTGTCAACAACATCTGTTGTTCCCCCGGTGAAAGCGCCGCTCTCATGTCTGGCGTGGCGCGGGTCTTTTTTGGGATGCTAGACGCTAGACGTTGTTTTTCTTCATGCTTTGTTAATGAGCAATTACAGGCGCCCCGTCAACGTGTCTGCAGTGGTATCTCGCAGAGTCCCCCGCACGCAACACCCCTCTCCCTCCGTCGACACGCACGCACGCACGCACACACACACACACACACACACACACACACACACACATGTGTGTGTGATCCCCTGGACTCGCTGACAGAACAATGTGATCAGTCAGCCATGACATGATGAGAGGGGAGATAAACAGATCGAGAGAATGGAGGACGGTGGCTAGGGGAACAATAACAAATGTGTTGACAGACACACAAAGTCACAGGGTGTAGACGCTAACTCCAACCGTACCCATGGCTAATCCTTTCCTCTTACTTGTATTACAAGTGCATCCAAATGGATTGCTGCCTGGAACACTGGCCCTAAGATAATGTCTGCTCAGGCCATGTCGAAAACAACCCAAACACACACACACACACACACATACAAAGTCACGGCAGCATCCACACACACACACACACACACACACACACACACGCGTGCAGATTGAAATATATGCACACATTTACACACTACCATTCAATCCTCCTCTGCATCGGCCCCCACTGAATCTATACCGTGTCTCTCATCTACTGATTATTCATGATTATTCCCCACCCGCCCACTTGTGTGACCCTCTCCTCCTTTTGGATGACGGCCCCTGTCCGTCTGTTCCATCTGTCTGGGTTCGAGTCGTCTCCCTCCACACTGCTCCACTCTTTCAGCTAACGACGAGATTCCCCAGTTGGACTCGCTCATGCGACAGAGAGAACGGAGAGAACGGAGAGAACCACGGACCACGCGAACAGAGCGGGGAGCACAGAGTTGAACTTATAAATAGATAGAGAGAGAATGAGACATATGTATGAGAAAGTTAGTGTGCAAGGTTTATTTTTTTGGGTGGGGGGGATAAGGTAATGACATTGTTGCAGCAAAATTAAGATTTCACAAGCAACACGTCTTGAAGGAGGGGACAGCATGGGAAAACACATTTGATCACCAATCTGTCCTCACGGTTGATGTGAGTACTGGGAGGGGGGGACTGGGAGCCTGGAGAGGAGTGGGTGGTTAGTGTGAAAGCGAAGCAGGACAAACGTGGAACAATAGTCACATGGAGAAATAGTGGCACGCAGAGAGGCAGAGAGAAGATTGCAATTCAGATCTGATGCCGCCTAATGTGCGTGTTTGTACCCTCTCTAAAATAACTTCAATTAATTAATTCATAACTGTCTGCTTGTGCGGTGTATTTTGGACGCAGTCATTAGAGGGTCTGCTGCCACTTTGCCGTTGGCGACATCAAAAGCCTTTCCAGCCCCACAACCACATCACATAACACGCAGCGCCAGCCCAGGCGTGTCAAGCCTGGATGGGAGTGGAGAACTTTGAAGTGGTCTTATAGCTCCATCAATTAAAGAGCACGCTGCCGCCGCCCCCGCCCCCCCCCCCCCCCCGCCGGGCTGCCACCCAAGCCCCCCCCCCCCCCCCCCGGTCCTGGGCGGCTCCACCAGACCACCAGACAAGCCTCCGTGTGGGAGCCGGCTGCTGGAGCTGCCGTTGGTACAGCTCCCCCACAAAGAAGCTTTTCTCATTGATAGAAAAAGATAGAAAATATAATAATAATCGCTGGCATTGAATCGACGACAAAACTGAAAAACACAGTGGAGAAAAAAAAAGAAGCAGAAACCGACGCTAATGTAGCGTATTGCAGCGTATTTCTCTCCCCGCAATTTCTCTCCCGACAACAGTCACCTCTAACGAGCCACCGTTGTGTGAGATAAGACGGAGATGTGCGACACGTCTCCCCCCCCCCCCCCCTCCTCCCCCTCCTCCCCCCCCCCCCCACACTGCTGCTTGTCCGCTCCACTGCCTTTTTCCTGACAACACGTCTCGGGCTGCGTTGTCGCGGCAACAATCCGTCGCCAACGCACCCAGTCAGCCGTGGTGCACACACACACGGAAAAACTTTTTAAAGTCAATCCGGGGGTCTTCACCCCCCCCCCCCCCCCCGGCCCCCTGTCCCCCCCCCCCCCCCCCACCCGTTGCATCCGGTTGCTTGCATGTTATTCTGCTTCAACGTGTGTCATCTTCACGCTCCTGTGTGTCTGTGTGTTCCTTCTCTCTCTCTCTCTCTCTCTCGCTCTAGTCATGGGGAGCTTCGAGGAGGGCGAGCGCGCCCAGTCCGTCTCCCAGGGCGAGGGGGCGGTGGTCCCCGCGCCACGCATCCGCAGCTTCCCCCAGCCCCAGGTCACGTGGTACCGCGACGGCCGCAAGATACCGCCCAGCAGCCGCATGTAAGTCTCTGCCCCCGGTGCTCCGGGACGTCTCTGGGGGGTTTTGGGTCGTTTTTGTTGTCGTCGCTTTAATTGGGTGAGTCTTGGGTAAGTCTGTGGGCTGCGTTTGTCGGTTTTGTTTTTGCCGGGTGTCCTTCGGTGACCCCGTTTCCCTTTTTATTTAAGTGTGTCTTTGTTTGTTGATTCATATTTCATCACTTGGTTTTTCGTTGTGTCGTGTGCTGTGAGTTCTGTGTGGGTTTCTTTTTGGTGGCGGATTGTGTTTGTCCCGTTGTCATGTCTGCAGAGCTGTAGACGGTTCCCATATGTTCTTTGCCACTCCGTTTGCCTGATTTCTAGAATATTATTTCATATTTTGTTGTCCTACTTTTTTACCGGGTAAAGTTGATTTGACGTGATGATGAAATAGTAGCTCCCTGCTTGTATGTGCACGGGGGAGTACAAAACAGACAACAGCAGAACAAAACGGAGAGTTATATCTTCTCGTGGGTGCTGCCTGCAACGTGTCCAACCGAACAAAGACAAAGACTTTTATTGGCCAAGTATGCTCACACATACAAGGAATTTGGTCTCTGCATTTATCCCATCCGTGAATTAGTGAATCACACAGAGCACACAGTAAACACACAGTGAACACACAGTAAACACACAGTAAACACACAGTGAACACACAGTAAACACACAGTAAACACACAGTGAACACACAGTAAACACACAGTAAACACACACAGTGAACACGCACACAGTGAACACACACACAGTGAGGTGAAGCCCACACTAACCCGGAGCAGTGAGCCGCTACAGTTACAGCGGGGCTCGGGGAGCAGTGAGGGGTGAGGTGCCTTGCTCAAGGGCACTTAAGCCGTGGATGTGGGCATGGGAGAGCAGCGCTCAACCACTTCCCCCCCCTGCCCACATTTTTCCTACTGGGTCAGGGTGCGAACCGGCGACCCTTCGGTTTAAAGGCCAAAGCCCCAACCAGTAGGCCACAGCTGCCCCAACCGTCGGGTTGAGGTGAGCGTTGGCGCTCCCCGTCTCCCCGTGCACACTAGATCGACTGGGATTCTGTGGTTCTTTATTTGTCTGTTTAACGGCTCTCTAAACTGAGGTATGCGTATTTCTCAGGTCTCAGTCTCTCACGGGCCCTCTGACACAATTTCTGATGAGGTGGACACACACACACACACACACACACACACACACACACACACACACACACACACTTCCCCGTAACAAGGCTAACAATGGGAAATGAGATTCTTGTTTTTGCCTTCTCAGTTTTACCACTTAAAATAAAAGTGAGAGTGGTGGGGGGGGGATGGAGTGGTTTAAATTAAAGATGAATTGGAATTACAGCTCCTTCTGACCTAAAGCAGTTGTTTTTGATGTTTTTCAGCTCAAAGGCGGTCTGTGTTTATGTGTTGATATCTGCTTTTATTTCTGTCTGACTGTGTTAGTGAGACATTTATCCCAGATGCACCGCCACTTTAGACACTTCAAAAACAACAAAAGCAATGGACTTATCAACATCCTGTTTTCTTGCGACAGATTCTAGTTCAAATTTTACGTATTAACAGGAACGTTTTATTCATGACAAAGGTGAATAGAAAAGACTGCCCCAGTTCCTGTTCAGCATGGGTATCTTCTTGACTCATCAAGACCTACACAATGATAAGTGGAGGAATAATTGAATAGCCACTGGACTTTTGATTATCAATGTGCTCGGGTACAAGGAGAAGAGGACCGAGCATTGACCCCTGAGGAACGCCAGCTTCCACTTGATGTGATTTGGACGCCTCCCCCTTCCCATGGCAGCCCGTCAGGGTCAAGGTGGGGGAGAGGGGGTGGGTAGTAATTAAACCGTCTACCCAGAACGTGCCAATTACAGAGTAGACAGCCGGGTCAGAGAGCTGTGTCGAAGGCCTCGATAAAGTCCAGCTCCCCAGGACAGTGACCTCTACAGCGGGTTCTTGCTGACCACAAGGAGTTCACAGTGTGTGTGCATGTGTGCATCCATATGCACATTTGCATATGGACACATCCATTATAGGCAGCGCTTGTTGCTGTCTCATCAACTGCATTTATTCCCCGAAGCCGTGACCTTGCCCTTCGGTGAAACAGATGCCTTGCTTATCAGCTCCACGTCGTCAGTAATCATGCGCCCGCGACCTAGAATGACATGCGATGGCACCTGACTAAATGAAAACACTGGGGGGAAAAAGAAAAGGGAAGGGAACATAGTAAATCAGCTGGGTTTCTCTGCATGGTGTGGTGTGAATCGTGATCCCGCTCGGAACAGAGTCTGACAGATGGGATCAGCAGTCGTCTGTGACTTGTCGACTTCTTGCTGCTACTATGTCCTATTTGGATTCCAGAGAAGGAAAAGGGGTGAGTCAGTGATATGCACTGAATAATTCTCTTTATTGCTATTTTTGTGAGCCTGTTACAGAGACAAGCGAGACTGTTGGTAACCAGACTGTGTTGACGTAAATGACTTCTTTGATATATTTCTAAAGGGAAAATGACTACAGTACATACCACGACAACATCTGCACTTTAATTTAGTCTATTTTCATACCTTTTCAGGGCTTTCTATTTTTATCGCTCTCCCTTTCTCACACCTCCTGTATGCTCTGCCTCCATTTTCATCTCCCCATCTTTACACCTGTTAACCTCACTCTCTCTTCCTCTCTCTCTCACTCTCTCTTACCTTTTCTCACTCAAGCCTTCGTGAATGACCCAAATAACACCTCCATCCTTGCCGTTTGCTCATTAACTGCGCACCACCCTGATGTGCAAACGAGCACTATTGAGAACAGATTTCCAGACTTTTTTTTGTGATTCAGAATCTTTTCATAGAATACATTTTTTGCTAATGGCACCAGCTCCATCTTGGGCTTGAGAGTTGAAATTGAACCAGTAAACTTCAGAAAGGTTATTGGCATGTTCTTCTTGGGATCTTCAGAGTAGAAATATATCTATATCTAATCAGTGATCTAATTAGATTCCCCCCCTACTGAGCGTCTCAGTCCCACTTTATTATTAGGGGGGTGGGGGTTCAGCTGCCTATCCCTCAAAGCAATGAAGAAAAAAATGAACACAGGTTAGGGAACACAGGTGACAATGTGGCGGAGGGACTGACGCTCTCGTCACCAGCATCTCCACATGGCCGTCTCGGCCAGCTCTCTTCTCTCCCACCCGACCCACCTCTCTGGAGGTGTCATAAGTACAATTTGCAGGATCTCCAGGGGTCTCTCTCTCTCTCTCACTGGTTCTTTCAACCACCTGACCCCCCGCCCCGCCCTCCGGCGAAGGCAGAATAGCCCATCCCGACACCAGAAGCTCTGAACCCCTAGCGATCACAGGCAGTAAAACATGTCAAGAACCACACGGTGATTCAGAAAGGCTTGTATAGACGGGACACCCCTTGTTCGTGGACCTCCCGACCCCGGTGGAGCACGGCACACGGATTCTGGCGCTCAACAAGAGGGGAGCCCCCCCCCCCCCCGCCTCTACAAGAAGGGGGGCCCCACCTCTGGCTAGCAGTTAGCGGCCCTTTGCCAGAGCGATGCTTCATAGCGCGGAGTGGTGGCTGGGTGCCTTTTCCACAGCGGCTCATCCTCTTCCACGGCCCGGGCATCACCGGCTCCGTCTGATGTGGATGGCGATGAAACATCGGCGACATCTTTGTCCTCTGAAAAAAGGTGACGCCGTCACGAAAGCAAATGAAAAAAAAAAAGCTTTGTGTTTATATTTTCATCCCCCGCCTGTGGTTTTTTCCTTCACGTCCCCGTCTCCTGGCTCAAGGAACCTCATCTTGTCCTTGTTCCGCTGCCAGCTGGAACCAGCCTCTGTTTCCCTTTTAAACATTAAATACAGATTCATCTTGTGTTTTTATTTCCTTCTTTTTCCGTCCCCTCCCCTCCCCGACTGGAGATTCGTAACGGTTGATGCCAGAGTCCTCGGATGGCTTTGCCCGCCGTCTCACCGCCTCTTCCCCCCCCCCCCCCCCCGTCCGGGGCGCTCACCTCTTTGGTATGCAGCGGTGTGAGACTGCGAGCAGGGGAGGAAAGACACTTATTTAGACCCTTGCGTCATTATTCTTCCCCCTTATTGAGTCCAGAGGCCTCTTTCCATGCGGCTGGCCGTGATTTGTTGTGTTATTTGGAAGACTTAGTGCGGTGTATAATCAGGGTGCCCCCCACCCTTAACCCAGCCCCCCCCCCCCCCCACCCCCCAGCCAAACTCTTTGGTAAACACATTTGGCAGGAAACGATTCCTGCTTGTGCGTCCTAAGCCATGTGTCAGACCTTCATTTCACTGCTTAACCCCTGGACACAAACTTTTAATTAGGCTTTCTTCTGGGGGGGGGGGGGGAGAGAGATGGCGGGGGTTGGGGGGGGGGGGTGGAATCATCATTTATGTCACGGCTGGCTACTGCCTCTTCCAATTTCCCCACGGAATCGTCCGCAATCTGAACAAGTCTGCAGAAGGACGAGCACCGATGACAGAGAGGTGTCGGCGGTTGTGCTGCGACACATCTGCCGCAAACCCCCCCACCCCCCCCCCCACCCCCCCCCCCCCTCCCTCCAAAGCGATCGGTGCTAGACGTGGATCTGTGGAGCGTCTTCTGGCCTGTGGAGCCTACAGGTGCTCCTCCACAGTGAACCGCTTTACCCCTGAGTGGCCTCGTACCGCCCGTCACTCTCCCTGTGTCAGCCGTGAACACGGGAGACATCTCATCAATGACACACTAGTCATGAGGAGGCCTCAGCGACGACAACAACAACAACAACGACCACCAGATGGCTGGAAGAATGGGTCAGTTCGATAAAGGTGGATGGATGGATGGATGGACGGATGGATGGATGAGCGAATGAATCAATGTGGAAGGTTGTTAAATGGTGGTTGCTGTCGAAGACTGTTTACAGAGCTGGCCAAGATAGATTTCAATGCTATTCATCTTTAATGAAATCAATACATTTAGCGGGCGATGTGTGCTTGTGGCAACGCCGAGTTCACAGAATTAACTACTGATTAATTGTTGTTTATGCGCCGAGGCATAAGATTTCAAAGTTTGCGAAAAAATGGTGGCATTCCCTCAATTACAATGCTTTATTAATGACTTGATTACAGTACAAAAAAAGGCTTGCTAGCTAATCTACTCGGGCTTGCTAAAGCGATAAAAAAAAAGGCAATGTTTCTTTTTTGCCGACGGTACTTCTCTGGAGAACATTAAAGCTCCCGTCGCGGCAAACAGAGGCCCGGCCCTGGGCCACAAATCTTCAGTTCATGCCCCCATTGAGGAAAGAAGTGGCTGTTTTCATGAGCAACACTTCCTTGTCACCTCTCCTCTCTTCTGTTCCTGCCCTCCATCTTTGCTTTCTCCCCCGAGGCCGTTCCCCTTACAGGTCTGCTGAGCAGCCCAGTACACAGCGGGCGAGCTGGTCGCTTTTGAACTCTCTCTCTCTCTCTCTGTGTGTCTGTCTTCTCCTCCTACTCGACTGGTCACCTATTTATATTCTCTTCTTTCCCTCTGTGTGTTTTTTCTTCATTTCACCACTTTCTCTCTTTTGTCTGCTATGCGACCGCAGGCTGCAGCCACAGGGGTGACGTTGCCCCCCCACCCCCGTCTACCCCCTCCGAAAGCCACTTGATCCCAGCGATATCTCCTGGTCTCCTGGGTAGAGGGCTGGGGGGGGGGGGGGGGGGGGGTGGCGGGGGGGGTGGCAGCCCACCACTGCCATTTGTAGCGGGGTAATGAAGGTCTGTAGACTGGCTGGGCGGAGGTTAGGCGCCGCACGGCTCCAGTGGAGGAGAACAAACCTGACAAACTCAATTTCATCACCCGTGTGTACCACGTGCGTGCGTGCGTGCATGCGTGCGTGTGTGCATGCGTGCGTGCGTGCGTGCAGTAGTAGGACCCATAGCTCTTCCAACGCTCTTCCAAGACACTTTGAACTACAGACTTGTAGCGTAAGCACACAGCTGGTGCTTCAACATTAACTTACTGGTAAACTGGCACAAATTGCAGTTTATTTCCAGATCTCCATCATCATCGCTGCCAACCTGTAATTGCCGATTTCTTGCTATGCCCACAAATTTTCAGAATACATATTCAAGTACTTTTGTTGGATTGATTCACTTATTTTGTGGCAAGCTTACCCTTAATCAAACCACATTACAAATGTGTTGGTTATATTACCATGGTAACATTTTAGTAGCAGTTTAGGTTGTCATCAGAGAAGTAGAAGAATAGAGAAGAATCTAAAATATAATAGACATGAGCCTCTTTCACACACCAGCCCAGAACAGACAACAAAAGGATAGCCTGCTCCCATGTGTAACATAGAAATGTTGTGTCCCCTTGACCCTGTGTGTGGATAGAGCAGTTTGTTGTCCTGAGATTTCACAGTGACTAGATCCTGTTCTACATACTCTGTGGTGTTGGGTGCGGTAATGCCAAGAAGAAAAGAAGAAGAATTCACATTGGCGTTGATGACATTTAGATCATTTGACTGCCTCAAAACGGGCGAAGATTATGATATTTCGGCCGAGTCCCGAATACATGTGGCATTGATATCCAAGCAATAATCCTCATGGATGATTTGGTAGTCTTGTTCGCAATCTTGGATGTGCTGTAAACAAAACACAGCAAATGCGAAAGTGTACTTGATGTGTCACTCCCTGCCTCCCACCCACACTACCCAGAGGTAGGCAATTTACCGAGCTCTGACAATCACCAGGACCCAGGTAGATGTTGTTGAAGCCATTTTACTAGCACAATGTTACCAGAAGAGTAGGCGTTACCTGCCGAAATGACAGAGCTCTCCTTGAGTATGTGGGTTGATGGCTGGTTTATTGATTGCTCAACGCACAACTGGTGTGCAGCCTCACCCACTCCCAGATTCAAATCAGTCTGTCGGGGGCCAGGTTAGGATGCTGCAGTCCCAGCAGTCAAACTCACACACTCCACATAACGTAGCTGATCTGAGATTTTTTCTGTGGTGGTAAAAAAAAACATTGTTTGCCATAGCTTCAAAGATAATTGGTTGATTTCCACAAAAGACACCTAGTTTTGAAGTGTGGCTTGTACACTGGCATGTGAAAATACTTTTTTTTTTTTTTAAATGTATTAGTTTATTTGTCAGGGACAATACAGCGCACATTATTACATACACAATTATCACAGTAAATTCCATAACAATGTGGATGTAGATGTGTTGCATAAAAGGTTTCAAGCCAGTTGGCTAATGTGCAGCCCCAGTGCCTGGTCAGGCCTTTCTAAAAAAGATAATCCAAATATAATTTCTAAAATAACTACATAGTGTGAGTTACACAGTCATGAGTCACACACAGTCAGCCTGGCGATTGTTAGTACTTACACTTGGTTCTATGAACATCTTTACTGTACCGACGGCGATATATTGTTTCACTTCTTATGACAAATGTACTTATTGTAAGTCGCTTTGGAAAAGAGCGTCTGCTAAATGCCCTAAATGTAAATGTACCTCTGGACAACAGGGTTCCTTCAGAGTTTAAAGAGGAAGAGGGGGCAGAAATAATCTAAACAGACAACGAGTCAGAAATATTGGTTCCGGTGTCTTGGGTCCTTTGGTTCATTAATCTGCACATCTCGGAAAGCCTACGCGCTTAGCCGCCGTTACATTAACGCTGTGACAGCTGTTAATGTCTGAGAGACAAGGAAAATAATGAGTTCAATTATGAAAACGAAGGTAGAAACATGTGAAAGAAATATACAAACTTTCTTAGAAATCCCGTTAGGAGATAAATGTAGACCCAGCCTCCTCGTTCTCAGTTACCCAGTCCATGTATCTGTGTTGTCCCTTGATATACCGAGATGGTGGATAATTAGCCTAATTCATTTTTTTGCTGCGCGGTTGGTTTTGAAAGCCCCTAGCGTGTGGACGTGGAAGATTAATCAGCGGATAAGAGTTAAGATCGACTGGACATGGTGCATATTGGAAACGTTACTTTTGGCTCACCACTTCACCAAGCTTCATTAGAAGTTCAGCTCTTGCTGAACTTCTTGCTGAACAAGTAGGGAATGTTATTGAAATCCATGAGTAATGTAAACTATGTGTAACGTGTGTGTGCGTGTGTCTTCACCCGTGTGTATGTGCATTTGTGTGTGTCCTTCCAGATATTTTCAGAAGTCAAGAGGCCGTATCTTTTCATGCCACTGAAAGCCAAAGTTTAATCTAGTCTGGTCATTTTAGTGTGTCCTAGCCGTTGTTAGCTTAGCATTTATCTCTTAGTGTAGCCACAACGGTCGTAGGTCTACCAGATGGGGCGAGAGAAGTTGAACCCAGTTGAACCCTGCTCTCTCTCCCTTTAAAAAAAAAAAAAAAAAAGAGAGAGAAAATCTCCCCGGAATCACCTGGATTTCATTTAGTGGCTCCAAGACTCCTTCTCCCCGGCCCGGCGTCCCTGAGGGAGATCCATAATTCATAGCCGGGCGTCCCGGATGTCAACGTGTCGGTGAGCTAGTATTAAATATTTACAGCAGATCATAAGCCACAGCCATTGAGGCCTGCCAGCCCTCTTCAGAAGAACTGTTTTCTGCCAGTGCCTTGCAGGGGAGAATCCCAAATGAGCCCCCATCCCAGGCCTGCCTCAGACATATTTGAAAATCAATCAGTCCAAGGATCGGCGACCCAGTAAGTCAACGTCGGAGCTCGCGGCGTCGGGGCTAGCAGCACTAAGGAAGCCAGGCTGATGTACTGACCCTTTGGCTAGCCGCGATGCTAGTGCCGCGCTAACGTATTCAAGGGAAAAGTGAATGTTTTGACTACACGCGTCAATGCCTCTGCATGACTCGTAGCAGGCTGACTTTCGCTCTCTACAGGCTTGGAAGAAGCAAGTGTTTTCTTGTGAGTGCATCAGTTTTTATCATGCACAAGTATAATTGTTTTTATTTTCAGATTTCTGTTTTCTCCTTTGAATAACCGAATGCCCTATAAATGTTAAGAACTTCCGGGTGTATTTTCACTGCTAGTAAACAGCTGTTTCTGTCACACTATTTCTGTTATTATTATTTTCTAATAATACATTACATTTTGCTCCTCTCATTCAAAGAAAGTTGTTTCCACACGGCACACTTGTAACTGTGTGCGTTTCAGGACAGAATACTAAATAGCACTTCCATGTGTGACTACATCAGCATGCAGTATCTGCAGCAGAGAAGAAGATAGTGGTGTGTGTGTGTGTGTGTGTGTGTGGGTGTGGGTGTGTGTGTGTGTGTGTGTGTGTGTGTGTGTGGGTATAATAAGATTGAACAAAGATAAAGAATAAAGAAAGAAACAAAGAAATAAATTCTGAAAGAAGGAAGGGGGAGTGGCAGAGGGAAGGTTGGGGCGCGGAGCCGTCTTCCTCCTGGGGTTGTCAGAGAGCCGGCTGGTAATAAGAGAAACTGCATTGATTGTCCGGTGGCTCGGTGGCTGTGATGGGAGGACGGGAGAAGACAGAGAGGACCGGTCACCACGGAGGCCAGGAGGAGTGAGACTTGAGGGAAAGACTTAATGGAGAACGTATCAGGGTGGACTCACACACGCACACACACACGCACGCACGCACGCACGCACGCGCGCACACACACACACACACACACACACGCACACACACACACACACACACACACACACACACACACACACACACACACACACACACACACACACACACACACACACACCAGCTGAGCAAATGGATTCCGGCCATTTCTTGGCCGGAACATCTTTTTTTCGCCACGTTTCAGCAAGCGATGACATGTTTTCCCGATGATGTTCTTTTATTGTTCCAGACTGGCCCCTTGACAAAACACATTAGAGTGAGTCCGCCCCTCGGTAGGCGGGGAATACAAACGACCCGTTAACGTTTATGGTTGTCACCCTGGACGTCTGAATCTGTGGACTGCCCCACCACAGAGAGGAGCAGAGTAGAGCAGCGGTGTCGATGTTCTCTAGCACATTAACAAAAAAGAACAAGCCCGTTTGCTCACACATGGTTAATCAATACACCGGTTGTCAGTTGAGCTGTACAATTACTGCCTGAAAATATCTAATGCCTTCAGCTCGGTAAGGAGAGCGAGTCGATGGCAGAGGCATTACAACGTTCTTGTTTTGTTGTGATTAGAGCGGCTGTACACGCGCAAACACGTACTAGAAAGAGACCGGGTGGGGGGGAGAACCGTGAAGGTTTTCTTTAAACACGTTTTTCTTTCATGTGGAACATTGGAGGCACTGCTTTCGTATTGACGGCTTAAAGAGTGTTTGCGTTTGAATCATGCAGCTGGATTTCGAAAGACTTACAAATACGGGTTTTTGAATTCAGGTACCGCGTGCTGTGATCTGACACCGTACTTAACGTAAAGTGTGTATGTCCTGTGTATCCACTCTGCTCCTGTGTGTATTAATAAGAACGACATTATGCACTATGCTTTTTATGCCCATTACGTTTTATTTTGAATGCTTCTTCTCTTACTTTCACTCTGATTTCCCTCGACTCTGCAGATGTCGATGAAACAAAACCAAATAGCATGAAAAACGCTTTTGTGTCTTTTTTGTGCCTCTCCTCCACAGAGCCATCACCTTGGAGAACACGCTGGTCATCCTGTCCACCGTGGCACCAGACGCCGGACGCTACTATGTCCAGGCGGTCAACGACAAGAACGGCGAGAACAAGACCAGCCAGCCAATCACCTTGTCCGTGGAGAGTGAGTAGCACAGATGCACCACAATTATGAACAAAAATACACTCTATGGCTGTGGTCTGTGGTCATGGCTATGGCTATAGTCGCTGCTGTGTGTAAGGTGGATTAGGTCACAGCCATCAGGATTTGATCTGAGTAACTTTGTAAAAGCTAAATGGTTTGCTTTGTGTTGCTGAGGAGATTTCTTTGGACGGGAATGGCCATGATCCATGTTTAGTGCAATGGTTTATGCACAATATCTTGGCTGGAATATCAACATTCATACAAAGCCAGCGATGAGCAGTTTTTCAATATTTAGCAATATTTATTATTTATCAATAATATAATGTACTGCTCCCACTGTGAACTA
Source organism: Micromesistius poutassou (assembly GCF_964030765.1). NCBI lineage: Eukaryota > Metazoa > Chordata > Actinopteri > Gadiformes > Gadidae > Micromesistius > Micromesistius poutassou. The sequence continues at coordinate 13,706,680 of NC_140291.1, forward strand.
AGAGACTCTATTACTCTATTATACATTTGAAAATTGCAGCTGGCAAAGTAGTTCAGCAGAGTGAATTACGACAGCAAACTAGACAGAGCCAATATTATGGAATGCTCAATTGGGGTATTAGTGTGAAATTGACTGAGAAAAACGCAGGTGCCGGCTGAAATATTCAAGGCCCCATTGATTATACCAGACCTGAAGCAATAGCGCACACACACACACACACACACACGCATGCACGCACGCACGCACGCGCGCACACACACACACACACACACACACACACACACACACACACACACACACACACACACACACACACACACACACACACACACACACACACACACACACACACACACACACACACACACACACACCGACAGGGGCCCATTCATGCCCATGCGTCGCTGCGTCCCCAGTCGTCGTATCGTATGCATTCGCTCCATGCGCCCCGTGTGTGTGTGTATGTTTATGTAAAGGAGCGAGTGGCGCCCCCCCCCCCCCCCCCCCCCCCGCCCCCCGCCCCCGTGTGCTCCCGGTGTCAGTGTCCTGGTATCTGTGTGCTGCAGCAGCAGCAGCTCCACCTGCGAGAACGGCCACCTGACACTGTCAACAGGTCCCCTGAGCCCCCCCCCCCCCCCACCACCCCCCCCCCCCCCCCCCCCACCCTCCGGCAGACACAACCAAGGGGCCCGCAACCAGGGCCTCAGACGAAGGGGGACTGATAAAGAGGGCATCACCACGACGGGGGGGGGGGGAGAATGTAAAATAAGAGCTTGAAGAATACTCTGTGATGGGCTTTTACCCTCGCACTGGAGAGACATTTAAATGTATAAAGCGTTTGAATGGGATTGGATTAAAAATACAAAATAATACACTTCCTGCCAGGAAACATAGAGGGGCTTTTCCTATTCTGGTGTATCTGTTGTGTCGGATTTCTTCCCCCTCAATTCCCCTGTCTTGCAGTGTGACTTTTCCCACTGCACGGCAGTTTATTTTGAGCATGCATGCATATGTTATGTAGAGCGATGTAGGATTGTTTTTCAGTCGGTGCAGGGTAGAATTTAGCCTGTTGTTTTGTGTTTTGGGTGTTGTGTATGTGTGCGGGTGTGTTTGTGCGGGTGTATGTACGTGCGTATATACAGTACATGTGAACATGCATTTTTTTGTGTGCGCGTGTGGGTGTGTCTGTGTGTTACTATGTGTGTATGTAAGTGTATTCATGTTTTTGTACTTGTGCATGTTATTGTATTTGTATGTGTGTGTGTGTGTGTGTGTGTGTGTTGTGCGTGCATACGTGTGTGCGTGTGTGTCTGTGTCTGTGTGCTGGTGTGCGGTGAGTGTTTGTTGTTGCCTCTGTGCATGCGTGTGCACGTGTGTCTGTGTGGCGTGTCCAAAGGTCCAGAATTACCCAGATAGAGCCATGACAGCCCTTCAAAGCCCTTCCTCTGACACACGCAAGCTGTCCACACTCCTGGGGGGGGAGGGGGGTGCACCCTCCTCCTGGGCAGGGGGGGATTGATGGATCAATGTGTGTTTATCAGAGACGTGATGCCTCTCAAGCCGCCTTCGTACCTGCCAAAGGCTGTTCCCGTGGCGACAGCGGCCGCACACCCCATTCACACACACACAGGCACACACCTGCGCCTACGCACACACTCGTTACGCGCACACAGGTAGCCCGGCCGGTGTATTTTCCATTTCTCATCCGTTACGCATGACCAGTGCACATCTTCTTGCGAGGAACCGGAGCGGTTCTGTTGCATTCAGCTCGGTTCCTGAGCAGGCGGTCGCCGTAAGCAGCCATCTTTTTTCCAATTTCACT
>NC_140291.1:13708701-13833371 GCF_964030765.1 Micromesistius poutassou
AAAGAAAGAGAAAGTGAGAGAGAGAGAATGTGCAATGAGCAATCTTCCGCTCCTATGCACATATGTGTCACATATGTGCCATACGATAGCACACTAAGGGGGGCCCGTTCTGGTGTGTGTCCGTCAGTATGCTCACATTCACGGCCCTGTGTGTTATGAGTGAAAAAAACTGAACTAAAAACTGAAAATCTCAACAGCCAGGTTGGAGGAGAAGGAAAAGTCATCACCGCCTGAAAGCCAACCCTACCATAAAAAAGCATCAATGGCTTCTTTGTCAGTCCGATATTTTTTGCTTGATCCGCATGGCTGATATTCTTCTGAGCCTCATTGAATGGAAAGAAGAAATGGGAAGGTTGACGACAGGCTGAGCATGTCGGAGGTCAGAGGTCACCCTCCCGTTCATCGTCACGGGGTCTGATCGCTCCAGAGGAGAACCTTCCCTTCTCTCTGCGTCCATGACATGTGAGGTGACCGCGGGCCCAGGTCCCCACGGAGCGGGATCCTGGACGCCGTCTGACAGCTGGAATGTGGTGTGTGGACGCTCCCCCTGTAAGGTGGAGGGTCAGAGAGAGGGTGGGCTAATGTCACAGAGGTCGTGAATCAGAGCAGGCTGGGGAAATCAACGGGATGGAGAAAAAGAACAGACACACGCACACGCACACACGCACACGCACGCACACACACGCACACACACACACGCACGCACGCACGCACGCACGCACGCACGCACGCACGCACGCACGCACGCACGCACGCACGCACGCACGCACGCACGCACGCACGCACGCACGCACGCACGCACGCACGCACGCACGCACACACACACACACACACACACACACACGCACACACACACGCACACCTGAAGTGTGGCCTCTGTGAGAACAACCAACGATTCTGAATATGGATGATGATCATCCATATGTGTTTGCATCGCGTCCTCGACATTCATGTGGTGTGGGGCCATCTTCGGGCTGCGTGGCATCACAAAGCGCTGCTGTTCACCATTTGTCCGTGCTTTAAATTTAAACCCCCCCCCCCCCCCGCTTCCCCTCCCTCTGCCTTGTTCTGTCCACCCGTAGGAGGCGCTGGTGTTCTCGTATGGGACAGGGGGCCTGCGCACGCTTCCACTGCATCTGGTGAGCTCCCTGCGGCGGCCGGCCTTCGGTCGTGTCTGTAGCCCCTCATCCCATCCCCCTCCCATCCAATTCCCCTCCTCCCCCTCCTCCTCCCTCAGATTCCCTCTCGCGTCTTGTGGTGTATTGTATGTGGTATGCCACAGCCCCCCCCCCCCCCACACCACCACCACCAGCACCACCACCACCACCACCACCACCACCATCACCACCACCCGTCCGTCCCTATCCCCTTGTTCCCGGAGTGCCTTGCCTAGTGGACATTCACTCTGAGTGTTTTGGTTTGAGTGCCGGATGATTTGGAGGCTTAGTGTCTCGTTGCCATTCCCCTTTTGTGTTGCTGCTCCATTTAACGTTCCGCTCCGCTAACGAGTGGTCCTTTTGCAATCATGCAATCATGCTCTGGCCATCCCCTCATCCTCTTCATCGTGTCGACATGCCGTGTGTAGTGCGTTTGTGTGTGTGTGTGTGTGTGTGTTTGTGTGTTATGTGTGTGTGTGTGTGTCTGTGTGTGTGTGCGTGTGTCTGTGTGTGTGCACATGTGAGTTTGGGTTTACATGCAGTCCTGAACGTGAGTGCGTGTCGTGACGAGAGGACCAGAGCAGCACAAGTCTAAACGCAATACGCTGTATCTTGACAATTATTCAGTAATCTCATCGTTCATTCGCATTTCAAACCACCGCCCTTAATACGTGACCCAGGCCCCGCCCCCCCGCGCTCACCACCTCCTCCCTTGTGTCCCCCCCCCCCCCCCCCCCCCACAGGGCAGCGACAGTGAGTACGAGGTGGACCCCAACCGCCAGAAGACCCACTCCTTCGTCAACCACTACATCAGCGACCCCACCTACTACAACTCGTGGCGGCGCCAGCAGAAGGGCATCTCCCGCGCGCAGGCCTACAGCTACACCGAGTCGGAGTCGGGGGACCCCGAGCAGCACTGCGCCCCGCCCCCGCTGCCGCCCCTGCCCCCTCTGCCCCCCCAGCTCAGCTCCCCCAGCCCCCAGCCCCAGGGCCCGCCCCAGCCCCAGGGCCAGAGCCAGGGCCAGCAGCCCCAGGGAGCCCCCCAGGGCCAAGGCAGCCTGTTCAGGCCCAAAGGGAGCCGGACTCCCACCCCCTCCCAGCAGGGCTCCAACCCGCCCAGCCAGCAGAGCACCCTGTACCGCCCCCCCAGCAGCCTGGCCCCCGGCTCCAGGGCCCCCATCGCCGGCTTCTCCTCCTTTGTGTGACGACGACGACGACGAAGATGAAGATGATGGTCATGATGTCGACAGAGACTAACGAGTTGAAAGTATAGAATAAAGTATTCCTGGAGTGATCCGGGTGAATGGTATTGGTGGAGAGCTTAGCGTCATATGACAGGCATTTAATCAAACCAATCAAACGTCAGTTAGCTTTGTGTTTTACAGATGTTTTGTTCCACGGTTGCATCCTTTTTTTTTATTATCGGTTATGTTTGGTTTTTCTTCTTCCTTTATTTTGTTTGAAATGTGTTTTTTTTTTTTAAGACATACAAGATGAAAGTACATAATCCATTTTCCTTTTCTTTCCTTGAATGTGCGTGTGCCAGTGTGCCATCTTCTGAAGACAGTACATGAGATGATATTTTCATCGTCTGTCATCTGATTTGTTTTGCTTTTGCCATCCAAGCAATTTTGCCTGACATGTTTTGTTATCAACTGTTTTAGTTTTCCTTTTGCGTTTGCGTTTGCGATATTCTTTCTGACACAACATATAAAGGAACTGTTCTGTACAAAGATTTTTTTCTTCAAAGCCCCAGTGATCAAGAACATAGAGAGCTTATCCAGCCTGTTGGAGTCTTCGCTGAATCCATCGAGGGAGACGGGAAGCGGCCAGGCAGCCATACGGCCCGAGTAAAGACATATGTGTTCATTTGCACGGATTCAAACTGACAACATGGATTGTAAATGGAAGCAGTGAAGGGACAATTATCAATGACAAATCAAGGCCAAATCAAATCAATGCCAATGAGTCGGCCTTTGTACATTGATCAGGGAACATTTCTTGTGTGTGTCCCCCCCCCCCATCGAGGTGTGTGTGTGTGTGTCCCCATCGAAGAAACACTTTTTCTGGCGTGGAGCCGGCCCTGTCGCACTGCACACAGACCCTGTTCAACTCTGACTCTTCTGGTGGAGAACCTGCCCTGTTGTGACCATGACACACACACACACACACACACACACACACACACACACACACACACACACACACACACACACACACACACACAACACACTCACACACTTTTCATCCGACTCTTCTGGTGGGGAACTTCCCCTGTGAGCACGGCCCACACACACACCGTTCATCTGACTCTTCCAGGCCACGCGCCTGAACCGAGGACATGAGATGGAATCACATGACATGTATATCTCTAAAAGTTTTAAGTGTTACAATCTGTTTCGTGGAGTGTGTGTGTGTGTGACGGTGGATCATAGATGCCTTGGCAGCAGAACATATATATATACTGTATGTGATGAATCTCGATTCTGTTTGTGACACAGCACTACTGATTCTGCCGGTGAGGGGGGGGGGGGCATCATGTGCTATCATCGACAGTGACCCAAGAGTGAAAAGAGAACTTATCTTTCTTATGGCGAGACAAACCAACCAACAACCCCACCCCCCCCCCTCTCCCCCACACACACACACACACACACACAGCGTAACAAAACTGCAAAGCCCACTCTCTCTGCCTATGCCTGATAAACTAGAGCAGCGATGACATCACCGCTCCAGGGCCCGACTGTAAGTAGGAGCTGGGCTGTGACTGAAGTGGTCTGGGCCGGCTGTCACGATGCGGTCGCGCAGCTGCCGACTCTCAGCGTACAGTGTGGGGGCCATTTTGATGAGAAACAGCAAGAGGATCCGATTTTTTTTTCCTTCCTCCTCTAGTCTGGTAATGAGGGACTGCTGCCGTAGAAGATGTCCACTGAGAACTATCGGGGGGGCCAATGAGAAGACGTTCTGGCCTCCGCCCCCTACCCCCCCCCTTACACACACACACACACACACACACACCCTTTGTAAGGTACAAATCTGCACAATGCAGTTGCAAAGACTATTGTGACCCAAAATGGAGGACTTTAAAAGTGTATTGGTATGTGTAAACGAGACTGTGTGCGTGTGTGTGTGCGTCTGTGTGTTGTCTTCACTTCTGTGTGAGCTTTACAGAGCATTCACTGCACGGCATTACCATCCTACCATGTTCCCCTCGAGACATATATCCCATCACGCTGTAGTGGAAAATCAGTGGTGTCTTCAGTTTTCATAGGTAAAAACTAAAAAAAGTATATATTCATCGCTTTTTTTTTCCTTTTCTCTGTGTGGTGATTTCACTGTACGCAAGAACAAAAAAAAATAAGTACAACTCTTATCATGCTTAAACTAAATGGATATATGATCACGGTACATTTCTGAAATAAATTATTTTTCAATGGTGATCCTTTCTGCTGGAAAACTGACTGTTTTGTTCAGCTGAGCGAAGGGGAGATGGGGGAGGGCGTGGTGGAATACAGAGCGAGGAGAAGAGAATACGGCTGAGAAGACTAAGATTGTTCAATTCAACGGAAATGTGGACGTGAAGTGATGAAACAAAAGGTGTTCAGTAAGAAACGTATCGTGGTTACTTTGTGGCATAGTCAAAAAGCCTTTCCCTTCAATCAAAGGCAAAAAAACAGAGGCATAAACAGAGACACCCCCCAAAACATGGGAACACAAAATACCTAAGTGTGTGTATAATAGTTATTGAACGGTAGGCCACTACAGTTACGTTATGTTAAGAGTTATCCCTAACTCTAACTCTCTTCTGACCTTGTGTGTGTCTGTATGAATTACACATTATATACATCGGTGTGAGGCAGGTCGTTGATCCATTAGGTGACCCACCTGACCTACCAGCCCCGTGTGCTCTCTAATGTTACCGGGCAACCACCGTCTAACCCTGTTATTGAGCTCCAGCTGGCCTGCTGACCTTTACTGTGGTTCACCGTTCTCTCCCAGAGACCCACTTTAATAAAAAAAAGAACGCACGTCGAGAAGTTCATCGTAGTTCCTCTACCCCCCGTGTGGGATCTAGTGTTCTGAATATCTTCTTTTTTTTTAATAATAACTTCTTCTCTTTCTGTTTTATTTATCACCTCTCTTCAACTATTTTTCTCTTTTTTTTTTTCTGTCTGTCCCCCCCCCCCCCTGGCCTTGCTAACCTCTCTCACACTTATTTATTTTCCATCCCAACGGTAAGGCCAGACAAAGACCAGACGGCCCACAGCCAGCGGTGTGGGTCTCAGTCAGATGATAGTGAAGAAGAGAGGCCCTATCCCTGTAGTGACGGCAGCCACTTGTGTTGAAGACAACCTCGGGAAACAGCCAGGGTCACACTCACAGGGTCATCAGCCCGTTCAATGTCCTCTATCTCTACCTTAAACTGCTTCCACGGGCTGGAGACAAGGTGGATATGACCTCAGCCATGACATGTATCGGGAATTGCTTTTCCGAAACATAGTTCGGAAAAAAGCAATTTGTCAAGCTTTCGTCTAGTTTTCTGACGACTTGTTCAGAAAACTCCATATTTATTCCCATTGTCTTTGGTGTTGTTCTCCTTGTCGTGATCTTCTCGCTTCGGGGGAATTAGCTGGCGTACACAGCTCATAGTGGACCCGGATAGCGCCACGATTCATGACCCTCTCCCGGCAGCCTAAGGCGGAGACGGTCGCAGATCAATGCTAGTCTTAGTAGCATCCAAGTTGAATACTTTAATAACCCGAATGTAGATAAGAATTAAAAAAAACATATATTTGTGAGCAGTGAACGTGATAGGTGGTGTTGGATCGTAAAAACGGAGCGGTATGTGTGGCTTGATTCAGAGGCCAAACAACGACACACTACAGTCCCAACCCAGAGGAGCAAAATTGGATTGCAATGCAGGAGACAGGAACCAGGACCCGTCGCATCCTGCTGCACCGTGACCCTAATCCCTTTTGTGGAAAACATGCAGCAGGCAATTTCACTGGGGGACAGATGACACACACACACACACACACACACACACACACACACACACACACGCACGCACGCACGCACACACACACACACACACACAAACACTTCTCATTTGCTGCAGCATTGACAATCCCTCATCTATGATCTTTATTTCTCTGAATGGCACATAGCCTGTTTTTTTATTGTCTTTTTGTTTTATTCTCCTGCAGAAGAAAAAGAAGTACAGATTGATGCCAGTGGTCTTCTTCTGTACCCCAGAGAGTCTGAAGCACGACACGTCCTCAGTGAGACTCTGGAGGAGCCACCGGTACGATTAGAAAGGATGTAGACGGCAGAGAGCAGTTCAAAGGGCTCGGAAACCCCAGCATCTAATTGCAACATTTAGTGGCTGGTGGGGGGGCCTGCTGAGAGGAGGGACCGGGGTGTTCAACAGGATACGCCGGTGGGCAGAGGGAAGTATAATACGGTACACAGGGATCATATAGGGTGTCGCCCGTCAAGCACTTTGATTTTATGAATGAGTTCAATGTCGTTTGAAGCTTTTTGTTTTCCTAACGCGGAACCAAGGACCACCAAGGGGGACCCTTGCCACAGTCTGTGTCCGTCAGTCTGTCTCTGTATGGCCTCTGGTTTCACAGCACCTCTGCGCCTCTGGCCTCATGTTCATTAATTTAATTCGGCCCCGTTTGGCTCATCAAACTTTATCATCACTGTGCCGGTTGCTAAGTTCAGGTAAGACGGGCAAACACCGTTTTACTTATTTCTCTGTGTATCCCTTTAATGATCAGGCGTTATATTATAAGTCACATTATACAGGAGTGGACACACAAGAACTGACACACACTGTAACCCTTTTCACAGATGAGGAATTGATTGGCAATACATTTTGTTCCAATAAATCATCTTTAGGCTCTATGAAAGATTATCGTTTATGGTGTATAAAAAAAGATCTATATAAGCTTATGTTTGTAAATAACATTTTGTGAGTGTTTCACAGAATGTTAGGTATTCTCATTTCGTTTACGTTACATTAAGTAGCACACATATGAGGAAGTTGGAAAGAGTTAACGTAGTTTCTCTATGATTTTCCACGATTTCATAATATTTTGCATGTAACTCATAGATGGGTGTTAGAGTTTCAATAGAAGATGTCTTACTCCCTCACGGATATAATTGAATTATGTGTTATAGTAGAAAGGCAGTATTCTGTGTGATTATATATGTATATATTTCTCCAGTTATACTAAATATTGTAAGGACCTTGTCACACAGGACATCAAGACACTGTTCACTGTTCTTCATCAAGCTACTGTTCTTTTTCCCTAATGTCACAAAATCTAAAAACTAAAAAAATCTTAAACGAATCATTAAAAACAGAAGGTGACTGTTGTAAGAACGTTCTTTACTGTTGCCCCATAGTTGGGAACAACTATGTACTGGCCCTTTAAGGCTCGACGGGAGGTTGGTAGTCTCGCGGGGAGAGGAGGGACGGGGTGGTTTAGTGCGCCAGTACGACTCGGCAAACTTGACTGACGCAGAAAGAAGAGTAGAGCACCAGTGAACTGTATGTGAAAATACTCCATCAGAGCTAATTACCATTAAGTACATTTCTGTAGATTTTTGCCGGACAAAAACTATCCAGTGGCTTCACTGCTTTGCTGTGGGCTGTACTTTTGGAAAGTTCTGGGAATTTACACCGAAACTTCACCCTTTTACCAGGAATACACCTAAGAGAGGTAATATCTATACTTCAATGGACGCTGTAACAATATGACCAGTTGTATCATTGTTTATTCCCAGACCACAATTGCCCGTATTACCAGTTAATGTATGGACAAGGGTCGGCCATCCCTTAAGAAGCGCACGTAGGCTGCACTGGGATCAGTTAACGCCGCACGCCAAGACGCTGAGTGAAATAACGATGTGTGTGTACCTCATCTGCATCTCATTTGCATAGCAAACGTGCTCGAGGACAATCAGCGCCCGCCGGCAGGAGTCTGGTAGGCTGCGCGCGTGAAAGCTAAGCTAGCCGTCCCGTATGGTGACAGAGATCCATTGTGCGGTGACGACCTCTCCACTACAGCGCATCAACACACCCACCCCCCCCCAGCTCCCCCCCCCCCCAGCTGCCTAGTGAGAAGAAGGACCCACTGGCTCAGAGAAAAAACATGTCATTACTCACTCCTCCTCTGTGTGTGTGTGTGTGTGTGTATCGCGACCGAAGCCCAACCAAGGGGATGGAAACAATGTTTCGACCGCTCAGATGAGGCTCCGGTGCTTGTTCGTCGGCCCCGGACTAGGGTCTCGCGTCACTGGTCTTTGTTGCTGCGACGGTGAACCATGACGTGTAAAATACAGGCGAGGGAAGCCTTTTGCTGTTGTTGATAAGCAGATGGTTATCCTGTCAGCGCTTGAGTTAACAGTTGCTACTGTTACTAGAAGTTACCGAAAGTGTTTGCAAAGTTTGATCCAATGACTTCTTGTTGGATGTGTTTTGCTAATTAATGGTGTAACACGCAATCCTACTTTTGGTTTGGATTGAAATGCTGCTGGGGCGCGAGTCATTCAACAACTTCCTTTGTCGGGGAGTAGGTAGTAGACTCCGATCAGAGTACAACAGAACAGATGGGATCAACGGTGTACAACCCCTGTTACATAACCACACGGCCCTGGGAACATTAACGACAAACCCACAGTGGAGGTGTAAACGAGTAGGATACCTATAGGACTTAACCACAAATAAGGCTTCTTCAAATTAGTCATTTTCCAGGGCATTTGGCAGTTGTTTTTCGGTTAGATTATAAATGGCCCCTCATAGAATGATGGATACATTGTTGTTGAATTGGCGTGTTTTGTGGATCAGCCCTCCCTTGTTAAACCGTTACCGATCAGTGTGTGTGGACATATTGACAAACGAGCTTGGCTCATCACAAACCACCATGACCTCTGACCCCGCATGGAAACGACGCCCATCTCTGCTTGTGTTTGACTGACACATCACCCTGACAACATATATTAGGCGTAACATGCAAAAATCGATTTGAGTATAAGTCATCTTTCTTGATAGAGGAACCATTTTAACTCTTGGGGAATAACGATTATTAGTGCTATGGACAAAGGAGTTGAGATTGAGGCCAAGGTCCAAGGCTGACTTACAAGTGAGATGGTGCATAATGCAGTGTCACAGTTTTTTTTGTACTTGGAGGGCTTCTCAATTTAACCCCTTCACCTCTGGCTTTATATGCATATGTGTGTTTTCTGGGACTCGAGGGCTGCTGCTTATCTCATTTAAGCATCTATACAGAGTCTGCCAGAACACACGTGCATACGCACACGCACACACTTTCTTTTTTTCTTCTCTTACTTTTGCCTTAAATGCTGTGGAGGAGGATCCTGCAGCAAAGCAGAATGAACTGGCTACCTGCCCAGCCAGCATGGTCTGCTCTTAGCTCATTTCCTTACAGTCTGCACTGGAGAGGAAAGGGGGAGGGGTGAATACCTTGAATACGTCCTTTGCCTGTTTCTTATCTATAGGACATGCCACAATAATATAGATAATATTTGGAACTGGCTTTAATTTAATACTGACTGAGTGCTCTGGGACATTCAGTAAATGACTACTCATGATGAGTTGTGAGTGAATCAGCTTCTTCTTTCCACTTTATTTTCTACTTCTGTTTTTTTTCAATATATCTTGTGTCTCCGGAAGCAGTTGTATCTGTGTGTGTATTTCAGTGAAGGCACCTGGTGAGCTCGAGTCTTGAGCCGAAATCTCATTTGTCTCTTTTTGTTTATTTTCATTCAATTGAGTTGAAAAATGCCCTTTTATGATCTTGAGTGACTGGCTTTCTGCTGATGCTCCAGAAAGTTCCTTTCACACTCAGTGGTTCGCTGACCTCCATAGCAGGCTCGATCGACAAAACTAATCAACAATGTGTTGATATATGATATTCTGAAAAGGCTCCGGGAAGGGGTCATGGGAAATTAAAGATAGAAGTCACAGTAGAGAGGTGAATTGTCCCTGACTCATCAGGTCGCGTTCTGGACATCAATCCCGACAGTTTAAAACGTGACCTTTTTGAATTGGTACCACCAAAAAAAAAAAAAAAGTTTCGATTCGGGAGTTCTGAAGAGATCCTTGACATTGCTTATAGATCAGTCAGTGGGCTGATAACCTTTTCGAGCACCACCTTTTGAAACTCCAGATTTCAGTTTGTTGAGTCTACTAGTCTTTGGATGTTATCAACGTAACATGACCAAGGCCTAGCCAAGTACCTGGTTCAGCAGGCTTATTGTCCCTCTGGGCATGATAAAAAACCAAATACTCCCATGTTGCACTTAATATGACAATACGATGGCTCTATCAATCAATTTCTATAATATAGTATAGTTGACAAGAACCCATGCAAAGGTGTGGCATTGATTTGAATGAGTTGTCGACATTGTGGAGAGACTGTTAATCATCTCAACGCGTCCTTCCATGCAACATTATGGCCGTAAGGTGCTGTTTAAAGCTGTGGAACCAGTGACATTATTATCATATCTGAGGTGATGCATCGCTGATGGAACTCGAGCCAAAGCAGCCTTCTGGGTTGGGTCTGGCATTCCAAATGGTTGAGAAAGTCCACAGAGGTTTCAGTCTGGTCTGAGAATGTAACCAGAACAAGACATCACCTTAATTATCTGACACACCTGTCCACCAAGGAATTCTCCATTGTCCTCCTAAGACACAAACATATTTAGAATAACTTCATGTGATTTTACAACATGGTGGTTAAATAGGTGGATGCACTTTATTAACCAAACAACATTGATCATCAGGATAGAAAGGTCTTGGTATAGAAAACCACATTATTTATTCCTCCCACTCCCCGCTTGCCTCTTAAATTGACATTCAATGTACAGATAGTTATTGCACAGCTCCGAAATTGTACAGGGTCCTCCTTTTATTATAGTGATTTGTTCTTTTTGATACCACTTAAGTAAAATCTGGTAAAGGCCTCTTGTCCCTCTCCTGCATGTATTTGTTGGCAATTCCCATTGAGGTTTGGCGTCCCGACAGCTGTGATGCAGAGGCCCGTGGAATCGTGGTTAAGACTTAGCGAAGCACAGGCCTAATTGAATTAATACCCTTCCTCCACAGCGCCATCCGCTGCGGTATTCGGCCTGTGTGGGACAACTGTTGGGTCTGGTACCAAAAGCACAAAGGAGCTGGAGTCCAGATGGCTTGGGGTGGTGGAGGCACTGGCCCGTTCGCACTTCAGCGATCCCCCATTGTTTTTCATCACTGTATGGACTAGGGAAGCAGATGGTCTTTCTCAACCATAATGTTCATGGCAGGAAAGAAAACACTGCTGTCTCAACGCAAGCAACAGGCTCTGGTCTGGGAGTGATTACTGGACAAACCTGTGTCAGAACTAGTGGTACTACACGACATTGGACTATGGGAAAAGTGAGGTCTTAAACTGTGATTACATAAAGGGAAGGGATAGTGGGCCCCATGTGAATATCTGTCCAGGTTATTAGCGTAGGTTTCAGTTTCTTCATAGAACTCATTCATATCGGCCCTGAGATCTTGTGTGTGTGTGTGTTGATGTGTGAGTCGATATATGAATGCATGTGTGTGGCTGGGGTGTGTCTGTAAGGTTAGGTTCTCGCATTGCATTAGTGTTGAAAACATGCTTTGTTGTTGTCTCTTCTCCATTGTCAGTGTGTTGCCTCTTTGCATGTTACGGAGACCTTTCAGCCAATAAGGTGCCAACCTGGGCTTTGGCCGTGAGAAATAATCTTCTTGCTCATTCAGACAGTGTCCATTTCTGTCATTCAAAACTCAACCTGAGCAACGCAGTACAGTGCATCGTTTGACCTTTTAGCTGCAGGGCCCAAAACCAGCCGTTGGGGTATAAAACTGTGTCAAATGTAATTATCTCCACCCTGTTACCTGGGTTTACCTCTTTCCGCTTTCTTTTAAAAGTTATCAGTTCCTTGTGTTAAAACTAAGATCAGTTATAAAGGCAGTTCATTTGTGACTACTAGGCTATTACAAAACCTGCTGCTATAGACCTACTAGACTGTAAACACATCCGGTTAGGAGTATTAGAAATATAGACCATCCGGCCTCAACAAAGTGTTTCAAGAACACATTCAAACAGGAACTAAAAAAAAAAAAGATTTATATGTGGCTAACACTATCAGTTCAACAGCTAAGGAAAACTACTCAAAAGTTGACATATATTTCGTTAGTTTAGTAACTTAACATTATAACCTTACTTCAAATCTTTTGGTTGTAGTTTAGTGCACGTCATAAATTGTTCACATTACTGGCCTTGAAAATTGCGGTTCCCTTTAATCAGCGAGGTTGGGTGTTCTGTTATGTATCTTAGCTTTATAAATCAACACTTTTAACGGAGGAGCAGCCTCTGCTTTTTCACCTGAGATGTTTATTGAGAGCACACCCCACACTTGCACTTAGAGCTGTCAAGATTTATTGTCTATGGGATCACTTCCAAATTATTTTGAGCCTGCTAATTGCTCATCGTAGCATCCCTACGAGGAATATTTGAATAGTCCTGAATCTAGGCCAGCTTTAGAGGGTCATGGTCAGTCACTTATTAATAAATCAGGTAAGAAATACCTTTTTGCTTTACTCCACTAACTTGTTTTTACCGATGATTTAGGGAGGAAAATGATTGCATTCATGGTGTCAATAGATTCTGTGCAAACAGACCATTGTTTTAGCGGGAGAGAAACCTTATGGCCTTTGGTCGCTGTGTTGGCATGTCATTAAGAGAAGCAAGGAGTAACACAGGCCTTGTCCACCAGATTGGCTGGTGGACTTTGAGCTTATTATTCCTCACCCTCTTGCCTCTCCTGCCTCAACATGCAATCACACAGCTAATACATTTATTACAAATCTCTGAGGAGAAACAATGAGAAACACTACATTTGAAATTAATACAATGCAATACAAAAATTACTAAATGAGTCTTGCTTGCTGTCAGAAGCCTTATTCAGCCCATACTATCCCTTATGTTTACAATATGCTTGGGAACTTGAGTCATGCATCCAGTCCACACATGGCTGAAAGAGCTCTCTAATTATTTGGGCCTATTTGGGCCTATCAGTAACATGCAAGTGTACAGTGCAGTTGTGCTGTGCTTTGCATGAGCCAATCAGGGCTGATTGAGGCTATGTAGGGGGAAAGCTGACCATTTGGGAAGTGCTCCTATAGACTGATGAACTACAACTGTCCACGAGATGGACGGCTCAGCAAAATGTTAACCATTTACAGGCGTTGTACTGGGCTGTGGGGAAAAATGGGAGTAGTTCAGCGGAGTACCGGGCACACACTGAGGTGATTGGAGACCGTTGTGGAGCTTTGATTTGGTCGCAGTCAAGCCATTTTATTCTGCGAACTGCAAAATTCTGCATACTGTTTAAAGTATACCGGGGCCTCCAGTCCTTTCTCTGCCGTGTATGCTAATTAGGACAGAGCATGAGCAAGTGCTGCTGATATCCAAGCACTCTGTGACCCAGAATGTCCCCACCTCCGTCCCGCTGTCAGATCTCCAGGGAACGCTCTGAGTTTCGGCTGCGCTGGCATTAAGTGGATCGTCTAAAAGGCACGCATACCACACACTGTATTAAATGCAATGCCCTTACAGGCCGGGCCATAGTCGCTCACGGTGATTGTGCGTTTAACCTGGAAGTAATTACCGTTAACGAGTAATGTCATCGTTAACGCCAACTAATCACATGCCCTTTCTCTTTCATAGCCCGGCATCCGTCCACCAGTATACTTGCTCAGCGCGTCAGCTGGGGTGAATTACAACGCGTTATAGGGCTGAAGTTGCCATGTTTGTTGACCCCTATGGTCTTTGTCTGGTTAGGCATTTTAGTCAGTGGGTGTTTTTGTGGAGTGCCTTTTGCTGTTGTTAAAGCCCGCTGGCTCTATTATCTCTTCTTGTTATCCCCCATGCCTTTATGGCCTCTCTGGAGCCTCTGTGTTTGAATTCTGTGGGAGTCAAATGATGTGTGTGTGTGTGTGTGTGTGTGTGTGTGTGTGTGTGTGTGTGTGTGTGTGTGTGTGTGTGTGTGTGTGTGTGTGTGTGTGTGTGTGTGTGTGTGTGTGTGTGTGTGTGTGTGTGTGTGTGTGTGTGCGCGCGCGCACAATCAGAACCAGAGGACTAGAAAAACAATCACTTTAAAACCGGGTTGAATATGACTTGATAATAAACCTGTAAATCCTGTGTGTGTGCGTGTTCATGAAGCGACGTTGATGCGTACGTGTGCGCACACCCGACGTGTTTGTCCCGACGAACTGCTGTGTCTGCGCTCCTGTTTCGCCACCCTGGTATCTGCTGAAGCTTATCTTTCTGGTGATTTGGCACATTTTTTTCCCGCCCAGTCACAGCGTTTGGTTCACTGAACTACTACAATCCTGCTCGCTCCGTTTACAAAGTGGTGAACAGAGGCACACGTTGGTAAATGGCCCCCCCAACTTTATTTTTCATTGACGGTCATAATCATTGGTCCATGGCACAGGTCTGCTGTTGGCCCGGTGTTGTGCATTTTCTTAATGTTGCTGCGGCCTGTTAACTGTAAGTGGAAACTAATTGGGATACTGGCCATGCGGCCGTCTTTCTTTAACGGGGTCTTTTGGTCCAGGCTTTCTCCGTTATCCGTTGCCTTGTTCTCCAGAAGGAAGAAATGGCCTTTAGGCCGACCATTGCACCTCTTGGCTCAATATGCCGTGCATGCAAGCATACAAAACCCTATTGGAAGCTGTGACCACTTTGGAGATCGACTGGATGATCATGATCACACACACACACACACACACACACACACACACACACACACACACACACACACACACACACACACACACACACACACACACACACACACACACACACACACACACACACACACTTTTCCAGGATTTGGCGTGGGTATGTGAAGGTATAACCTATTCGGCATTGGCATGAAGAAACCATGTCTAAATGCATACCTTATTGCACTAGCCCCTTGGGAGTCCATGCTGCTCCAGAACGGACCAGCCCTGCTACTACCGTCCTGGTTTTTAATGCCCAGAAACTCATGCCCCCGCCAGCAGCACATCTATATTTGACTTTTTGGAGGGTGTACCGCAGGGCTAAGTGTTTTCACAAGGAAAAGTGTGTGTGTGTGTGTGTGTGTGTGTGTGTGTGTGTGTGTGTGTGTGTGTGTGTGTGTGTGTGTGTGTGTGTGTGTGTGTGTGTGTGTGTGTGTGTGTGTGTGTGTGTGTGTGTGTGTGTGTGTGTGTGTGTGTGTGCAATGGGAGACCCCCTCCCCCCCCCCCCCACCATTGAATGTAATAAAGATGCCCCCTCAAGTCAGGTTCCACCCAAGCATCCCACGTAGCTTAACACGCTAGTCCAGGAGGCTAGCTCAGCAGGCTCCAGGCCTGGGTGTCCACTGTCCAGCCATGCAGGAGTTACTGCTCCATATTAGGGCTGTCAACGAATATTCTAAATTCGAATATATATATTTGAATAGTTTTTAAAAACAGACATTCAAAGGTGAAAATTAATATTCAAATGTGGAAAAAGTGCACTGCACTTAACACAGTCAGTGTTATATTTAGGGATGGGTATTGATAAGATTTTTGCGATTCCGATTCCATTTTCGATTCTGCTAAACGATTCGGTTCTTTATCGATTCTCTTATCGATTCTCATTTGGAAAAAAGGAGAACAAACAGGTCAATTAGAATCAACTTTAGTTCAGTTAGAAGTAACATGATGACTTTACAAACTGTCTTGAGGTATAATAATAATAAAATAAATATTCTTGTATGTAGAAATTAACAACATACAATACAAGATAAGTTATTCTGTGGCAAATACGTCATTCGCGCCCGCTCGGAATCGATAAGGGAATCGTTTGCAAAACTGGCAAACGATTCCAAGGAATCAAAACAGTCGGAACCGGTTCTCAACAAGAACCGGTTTTCGATACCCATCCCTAGTTATATTTGTTTCAATCACTGAATGAAGCCTGCCATATTCGGGAGTCGGGACCTTAAATTGCTCGCACAAAACTCTTGATCAGCACTCAGCATTTGTTTATTGTTATTGTTGCATTTGTTTATTGTATGTTTAAACTTAAATATAACTACCTATACAATGTACAGGTTCTGTACATGTACAGAAAAACAACATATACAATAAACAGCATAAATAAATTTATATATACAACACAAACGCTGATCACTGTTAAAGTTAGTTTTTTTGCGTTTAAGATATTAAGTGATTTCTTGCCAATGATCCACGGCTGCCTTTGTGAATGTCGGCACACGTCGAATAATCGATTATTCCTTCGTACCACCCACTGATTATTCCACCATGAAAAAAGATTCACATTCACATCCCTAGCGTAAATATAGATATTTGAATAGTTCAAATACATGTGGGTTTTTTTAGAGGGAATATTCAAACCTCATTTTTGAGCAATTTTGACAGCCCTACTCCGTATAGGAGGCCTGACGGAGAGCCGCTGGAAGCCCTCCTCCACAGGCGATGGATGGGAAACCTTTCCAAAACAAACAAACATCACTCCACACTTCGCTTTCTGTCGAGAAACGGCCCAAAACGGGACCACGGCTAATACTTAGCCCGCCTTACAACAACAACAGCCGAACAAGTGAGAGCATGTTTTGAATAGAGGGTGGATTTGACGGGGGAATAGGATGGGAGAAATGCGAATGGTGATGAACAAGCTTGGGTGGTTGTTCTGCAAGGGAGAGAGAGTTATTTAGTGGTAGGGGGGGCGGGGGGGGGCTGAGGAGCGGTACTGCTGGACCGGAGCGCCCAGCGCCGCCGTCTAGTGCTGGCTTCATGTGCTGTACATGGTGCACTTGTTAAAACGCACACACACACACACACACACACACACACACACACACACACACACACACACACACACACACACACACACACACACACACACACACACACACACACACACACACACACACACACACACACTGTCCCGTGAGCACTCTACAGAGAGCCCACTGTGAGGCTGGGCCAGGGGTTCTGTGCTGAACGCTAAAGCCTTTTTTTCTCCCTGGCTTATCTGTCCGAGCTTGTCTTCTAAATCTTTTTTAATTTGATAAGCATTAACGTTGCTTTGTCAGTGTCTTCCCCCTCCGAGACCAGAGTAGGTCTTGGGTTATGTTCGCATACCATTAGGCTGGTTGACCTATGACCCTTTTGGTTGGATGGTTGTCACTCAGTTTGTTCAAGGTGTGTTACCTCTCAGTATTCCCCACCCAGGTGTGTTATAGGGTATGCACCTCTATGCATTGTGTTCTTCTTCTCTCCGTTAGTTTGACCTGACAACACACACTGGTGTCTCTCAGGGGGAACGGCAGCCATTACCACTAATCACGTTATGCACCGTCTGGCTCTGCCAATTTCCAAATGTAAATTGTATTGACGGTTCCTGAACTCCCTCTTGCCAATCACATTCTGCTGTAGGACTCCTGCAAGAAGGCTTCACCTTTCACCCAGATCCCAATGTTTCACCTCGTCTTTTGAATGCATTTACGAGACGGTTCGTGTTTGCTGGTCACTTTACAGTTGGCCGTTTCTAACGTGAGTTTTCCGTTTCTAATGGAAGTGAGCCGTTTCTAATGGGAGTGAGACGTTTCTAATTTAGCTTAAAAGACACCCGTTTTATTTTACACGTGGCAAGCTATCTTTCTGAAGGATATGTGGGTTAACAGGAAAAACTGGTCAGCTGTTTATTATCAAGGGCTAATTATAAGACAATAGGCAGCACTACGTGTTGTCATCAGTTCTGTTTGTCAAGACTGACGACATGTAATGGCCTGGGTCAACATGTTGTTGATAACGGAAGCCATAGTTATGTGTTGAAGGGAAAGTCAACCTGTGCTTTGAATAAAGTTGAAGTTGTCGTCCATGTAAATGCATTGAGCTTCAGGCTCCTTAATACCAGACCAAAGTAGTCTGCCTGCTTGGTATTCAAACAGGCAAGCTTGGAGGAAAACGGAGGTGGAGGTGTTGAGGCTTTTATTAATAAGGGGTTGGGGTTGTTGTGATTTAATGGGGTTACACCGAGTCAACTGTTGCAGGATATTTGTCTGCCTTGATTTCTCTACCGTCTGTGACTTGTGGTGCCTGCTTGGAGTAAGCCCGGGGCGATGGCTTGCTTTACAACTCAACTCAACTCGATGTAAATATAGCCCCGTCAATTTGCAAAGTAAAACCCGCTGCTCTGTCTGGCTGCTGGGTGGCGGGCGCATTGAACTCCACCTGGGGTCCAATCCGGGGGACGTGACGGACTGATAGTTTCTGTCCTCATTTTGCCTTTTTGTATTTTATGGAGAGACCGAAATCGATTCAGCGCATCAAGTTTAACTACCAAGGTGGAGGTGCTTGTATCGGACTGGGTTGTTGATGAACTTGTTTAGGGTTTCTCCATTGTTAGAAGCGCTGTGGTCAAGGGCAGTCAGCCCTCACCGTGGGAACAGGGCCTTTCGACCCAGCGGCTGGCTGGCCGTTGAGCTCCTTTTGTCAAGACGAGCTGGACAACCGGCCATTGTCATGCGGCCCTGCTGATTAATTGATCGGTGATTGTATTGACGGCACGGCTCACCGGTTCATTTGCACCTCAATGTGTCCGCACAACGGCAGCCCCTCCTATTGTGGGGCCCCTCGACAAAGTGGAAGCCGGTTCAAGGTTACGGAGGTCTTCAGACGCTCAGACAAACACGCTGCTTTGTCTAGCGAGGGGGATGACAAAAACAAAACTTTTCTCTTATTTCTCTTTTTTTTTTTTAAACATACCGACATACCTGTTGAACAAGAGCATAAAAAGCCCAACTCCAGCATGGTTCTGAGTGTCTCTGTGGACAGCCAGTCTGTGGGCACATTGTCTGCGGTTCTATGACTAAACTATTAACCAGCAGGCTTTAAACATTTAATCTTGTGAATCAGTACTACCCTTTTTTCTTGACTCATGAATAAAGAATTCAATTGGCAGCGTCATCCCTACAGAGGTGGGTGTGGGTGTGGGTGTGTGGGTGTGTGGGTGGGGGTGGAGATTCCTGTGTGATACTGGGGGGGGGGGTAGTGAGGGTGAGTCATGGGATTACGCTAGGCAAGAGTTGGGCGGTGATGACCGCGTTGTTCGCAGGGCACCGTGACATCACGTGGGGGGAGGGGGGAGGCGGAGCGCTGCAAGACGGTGTTAATCATTCATAGTCCTGTCACCGCCGCTCTGCGATGGAGCCGGGGTCGTGTGGTACTCGGGGAGTGCCCGGTTACTTAAAGCGTCGCCGTCTCCAGCTGGCACGTCCATCGCACTCCAAACGGTCTCAATAACAACACCACTTCTCCCCTTCGGACTCTGAACACACACGTTTATTTCTCTCTGCGGGTTTCTCCGTAATTGGACCTCGGAAGGCCCCGGAATGCTTATCGCGATCCCAGCGTTGCTGCAAGACCTGTCTGCATCTCTGTCCATCTCGCCCAATTTGTGATTTGTTGGGTTAAGGGGGAATTTGGCCTGCAGACAGTCCACCGGTTGTGGGAGTGGACTGAATCCCCAGTGGCCAGTGTTGACCCGGCGTTTGAGTGAAACCTAAATGGCCAAGGCTTTGATTATCTGTTATTCTAGCTGTCTGGATGGGCCCTGGATCAGCAAGGCGTGCTTAAACATAAACTGCGTTTGTGTTGAAAACCCGTTTCTTCTTCTTTATGCGTCTTGGCACCAGGGAGCAGGGAGGGCTGAGGACGCCGGGCTCTCGGTGTGATGTTCCCCTGAACCTTTCCCAGCGCCGTGTGTGGGTGATTTACATCTTCACAGGGGTGCAGCGCCGCTGAAAGCCTGTAACTGAATATGACGGCGCTGCCTCGAGGGCTGCCCTCCCTTTGTCCTGGCGGCAGTAATGGACTCTTGATAATTGAAAGCCTGCAGGGGGGGGGGGTCCTCTCTCATCATACACCGCAGGGCCCCGACAGCCCCTCCCCCCCCCACCCCCCAAACAGGGCCCCAACGGACCATTTCCTTCAACGGCCCAAGGTGTGAGGGCCCGCCAACCTTTTTGATATCCACCCAGGAGGTCTCTTTATGCAGGGGTTTGAGTGTTTGATACTTTTGAAAAAGCCTCACATCAAAAGCATTCCTCTGCCGCTGTGGCATTGTGGTGCGGTTCCTCTCACCTCCAGGAAGGCCCCGCCCGCAGGGCTAATCCATCTGAATGAGGTGATCTCACTCCAGTTGCCATGAAAGACACTTTCTCCCTCTCCCTCTCTTGTCCTCTTGTCTCTGGCTTAGAGAGACAGGATGCTCGCTGGGCGGTCAGTGATGCGGTCTGACGCTGCCGGGGTAAGGCAGCTCGGCAGGAAAGGATGTGAGGAATCTGTGCATGCATGCATGCATGGGGTCTCTGTAGCAATCACTGTACTACCCTGGTTTATGGATGGAGGGCTGATATGGTGCACTTTATTTCTAGTTGTATGAAATCAGTATGCAAATGGAACGGCTTTTGGTTCCAGATCTACTTTTACTTTAACCCTAAAATGACAAGGACTCTTCTAGACCTTTCTATAGCCTTTAAAGAGATGTCCGTGTTGACCTAAGCTAATGTGATCAAATGATAGATTATCCCGCAGCCTCAAGGCTTGCATGAGGGGTTGGGTTTGAGTGCACAATGAGTGGCGGTGTTTGCCCTCAGCTGGGTCTGTACTCTTTATATCAGATGGCATTTAGAAATGTGTTAAGTGCTTTCACACAACACATAACCCGTCCGGTGCTACGGCAGCAGCACGCAATCACTCCTGGTCTTCATTCATCTACACTTGGAATGCAGCTTGAGCCGGATTCTCTCCCAGGTGAGATGGTTAACCACGGAATCAACCTCTGATTGATTATCGCTGCGTGAGAATGATGCAGGAGAAGTGTGTGTGTGCGTGAAACAAGGCGTGAAACAAGGCAATGTTCCTGAGAGCCATCTCACACAAACACTTGAACCCGTTTGCATCTCAAACAAATAAAAAAAATAAGACTATAGAAGACATTGAACTGCAAAGCCGACTGTAGCACAACATGGAGGGTTTGATGCACACGCGAGGCCTACAGCAAAGGAGAAAGAAATCGAACATAAATGGTAAGGGTGTAAATGTTAATCGATTGATTTGTATCGATTAATCGATTATACAGCTGACGATTCGATTCATACGCAAGAATAACGATTATAGAAAAAAGTCTTTTTCTTTCTTCTTTTTTGTGGAATTCTTTTGTAGTATGGCTAATCGCCGTACCAGACCAGCACCGTAAGCACTAAAGTGTGTACAGAATACTGTTTCTGTATTCTCAATAAAAGGCAAATGGTTCTTTTTTTTGTTGATTTATTTGATAGATATTATATTAATAGATATAACGTAAAAAATATTGAGAATCGTATCGTGGGGAATTCTGAAGTATCGAAAATAATCGAATCGTCATGAAGGCTCAGATTTACACCCCTAATAAATGGTGGGATGGTACCGCTGTCTGACGTTAACAATCCAACCTCCTGTGTCCAGTTTAAAGACACGGCGGGGGCGAGGGGGGGGGGCGCGGGGGGGGGGGGGGGGGGCGTCTCATACAGCCTCTAACTTAGAGCAGGCAAAGCTGGTCGCCAGCTTTGCCGCCTGCTCACCGGGCGTCGTCCCTGAGTAGTGAAGGACAGCTTGGCGGCGGTAAGCCGACCCCGCTCCCCATCACCGGAGCGTTGAGCTGAGGGATGGGCAGTTGACGGGGTTAAGAGGGACCTCCAGAAGGCCTTCTCCTGCAATGGAGACCAGCAGGCCTCTAAGCCAGTGGTTCTCCAATAGGGGTACGTGAAGGCACTCTCTTCAGAAGGCAGTCATATATCATCTTTTTTTTAAAGTAGCATCCATGTAAAACTCCTTTAAAAAATTATTATTTAATAAATATTTCAGGAAAATATAAGTTCATAAAATTAATTTTATATTCAGTAGGATATTCAATTTCACTATCCTTAAAACCCAGAGTCTCCCCCCTACCAGGATGGTTCGACCCGACCTGTCACGTGCCACCTGGCGTCACCTGTCAATCACTCGGATCAACGATGGAGTCGTGGTTGAAGCGTAGCAGCAAATTATTTTGAAAACACGGAGGGACGAGTGGCAAAGGAGACCGAAACAAAAATGCTTTGCGCTAGTTAGGGGGTAAAAAATATTTCACAGGGGGGTACATCACTGGAAAAAAAAAAAAAAAAAAAAAAGTTTGAGAACCAAGCTCTAAGCTATCACAACCCGTCTTCTCAATCGCACATTTTAAATGTCCGTAATCTGGAGCGCTCCACTAGACTCCGCTCGCACCGCGTCCTGCCTGGTTGAGAAAAAATCCCTGATCCCAGAGTGGCTTTGATTAGGCAGCCCGCTATTCTCTTTCAACTCCCCTTCAAATCAAATAGACGGAGAGGAACAGAGTACCACGAGTGTTGGCTAACTAAATAAGATATGTGATCTGGTGGTGATGGAAGCTTTTAAACAGAATGCCGCCCGTCTGGATTTATGCGTTGATTCAAGCTGAAGAAATGCCGCTCCACTGCATTCTATCTCTCCTCTCGCTCTCTCTCTTGTTTCCCTTTTGGTTTTTCGCGTCCCCCAGTATCCGGTGTCTTGCTGGTTATGTAACAGTAAGGGGCCCCGAATGGGAACCTGAACAAAGCAGTGAACACAGACCCCGTGCCAAAATCAGCAACATATTTTTATTATAATTTATTTTCCACCAATGTTATTAAGTCCCGGTCTTTGTCTGGCTCCTCGTTAGTGTGTGACTCAATTGAAGAGTGAAGGAGGTGTGAACCTGACTCCAAGGTGCTGCTCTGCCCCATTACATCAAGCGTTCACAGAGCTCTGGCTCTTGTGAACGGGAGTTTGAGTTTGAAAACACTGCCAGGCTTTGTTTCCCAGACACAGCAGAGCAAAGTTTCCACGCTGGATGCGGATCAAACTGGAGGGGAAGGCGACGAAGCGACGGGTTACAAAATGGCAGTAGCTCACTGGATCGGCATTTAAATGCTATGTTAGGTCCTCGTAGGAAAAGTTTAGAGCAATATAAAAGCCACCTCTGATGTTATTTATGATCGGTTTCCAGCGATGCTGCCAAGCTGTAGAGAATAGTTTACATTACAGTGCCCTTAATTCTCTCTTTCCCCTTCTCCTCCTCCTCCTTCTCAGGTCCATCCAGCAAGTGAGACGAGACGTGGACGAAGCAGTCGAGGGACATTGTAATGGCGACGCACACGGACCTCCTCTTGCTCTGACACAAACCCCCAGCCCCCGCTCCCAGTACTGAGTTCACCAGCGCTCGTCTTGAGGTCCCTCCGCACCCGTGTGCTCCTGTGCGCCCCGTGGTTCCTCTCAGCCCAGGGGGGGGGGTCCTAGCGAAGCGTCTGCCTGTCATGCCCATCCTCAAGCAGCTGGTGTCCCACTCCAACCAGGCCAAGAGGCGGTCGCGGGCCGACCTGACGCCCGAGATGATCAGCGCCCCGCTCGGGGACTTCCGCCACACCATGCACGTGGGGCGCGGCGGCGACGCCTTCGGGGACACGTCGTTCCTCAGCACGCGGTCCGGGGAGGCCCCCCGGGAGCCCGAGCCCCGGCAGCCCGAGTCCCCGGGCCCCAAGCCCCAGGGCCTGCTGTCCCGGACCTTCCGCAGCAGCAAGCGCTCGCAGTCCATCAACCGGGGCGACGGCGGAGGAGCGGCGCCCGGCGGCGGCGGCGGCACGGCGGCCTACGTCAAGAACGCCATCTCCCTGCCCTACCTGAACGAGGACGACCACGCCCACCTCGGCCGGCAGACGATGATGCCCAAGAGCGTCTCGTCGAGCCCCATGAAGAGGTCGCCGGGGTCGGACGCCGCCTGGCCGGCCAACGGCAACGGCGGCGGCGGTGGGGGCGGGGGCGGGGCGGTTGCCATGGCGACCCTGGACCCCGACTTCGACGAGCTCAACTTCGGGGAGCTCACGGACCTGCCGCCGTCGATGCCCCGCGGCGGCGGCGGCGGCGGCGGCATGAAGCACGCCGACTCCATCATGTCGTTCAACATCGACCTGGGCCCGTCCATGATGGACGACATCCTGAGCGTCATGGAGAAGAAGAGCTGGGGGGAGGACGACGACCTGGGCTACGAGGAGGGCAAGGGCAGCGAGGGCGGAGGCTCGCCCTCCTTCTGCGGCCCCGCCGAGCCCCAGGAGGAGGTGAAGCAGCGCGGCGGCGCGGTGCCCGCCAGGCCCCCCCGCAGCGCGGCCCCCCCCACCACCACGGCCGTACACGGGGAGCCCTACACGCCGGAGCCCGTCGCCCGGAGGAACCACCACCGGCTGGACAGCTGCTCCCTCTCCAGCTCGGGCTCGGCCGCCCTGGAGGACAAGACGCACGGCGGAGCGGCGCCCGAGGGCGACACGGACAGCGCCAAGTACAGCTCGCCCCACGGGGACGACGACCGAGAGTTCTCCTTCATGGACGACGACGAGGATGAGATCCGGGTGTGAGCGCCCGGGGGGGGGGGGGGCGGGGGTGGAGGCCGCTGGTCGGGGACGGTACGTTCAGAGGCGCACCACGCTGGTGATCCAGAAGGCTGTTGCAAAAAGACTGAGGACAGAGAGAGAGAGAGGGGGAGGGAGGGAGGGAGAGAGGGGGGGAGGGAGGGAGGGAGCCAGCACATGACGGAGCTGTATCCGGGCGTATTTGGGTCTTAATCTCTCTGCAATTTGTCCGACTATACTTACGGCAAGAATAAATAAATCCTGTTGTTATTAAGCCTTAAACACCTTTATTGTTGCCATACATAAGCGGACTTCTCTCACGCGAACGGGAGATGAAACGGAAATTGAAATGGAGGTCCCGAACGGACTTTCAGGAAAGTGAAAGCACAGTCTCGCCCACGTCCGTCTTTTCATAGAGCAGAGGACGACGCCAAAACACTAGTCTTATATTTTTTTTGAAGCGATCATTTCTAGGGTCGCATTCCAGCGAAACATGCGCTGAACATTCTCCATGTTCGAAAAATGTAATGAATGATGAATGTTGAAGCATTCATCCGGTTCCAAGTAACCTGCCCTGCCTAGTGACGAAGCGGTGGTTCTCTGTAAAGACAAAGTAGGCGGGAGTCATGATTTCAACATGAGAACATGAAAAAATAAGTGCAGTAAGAGTATGATGTCTACGGTTAAGAGAAAGCACACACAGGGGTGAGAAAAATGGGGGGTGGGGGGGTGGGGGAGGGAATGAATCGTAAAGTGTGTGGCCGTGATAGTACTGTAGTACTGGTAGGGAGTTAGCCTTGGTGCTCTATTCACCAGTGACAATGTGCTAGTGGCACCCACACTAAAACTGAAATTAAATCGCTATCACTTAGCCCGTTTCTGCTTGTTGAGGGTGATTGCTCCTATGCGTTTTCCTTTCTGTACATACATTATTGAGTAGTTGGTGTTCTATGGCCCATTATTATATCATCAGTATCTTAACGTTGCGCTTGCTTCCTAACTCTAGCAGGCCTACAGTATTTTCCTTTTTCTTACCGTTTATTTCTTGTCCACCATTCCACGCACCATTCCTCGTTTTCTTGTCAGGGACACGCTTGGATTCTGTGTGTCTTTTGTGCTACCCTGAGCTTTTCATTGCAGGTTTTTTTTTTTTTTTTTTTTGCGGTTGGTTTTTTTGGATTTGTGGCTTTCCTTGGTTTTGGTCGTCTTCAGTGAGCCAGCTGGGGACCCCGAGGGCTTGGTGAATCGGCTGTCGGTACACATGACTCTTTGGTTGAACCGTTACACGACACTAAACGTAAGGTCATGTCAGCTCTGCTGGCGATGTCCCAATGTGGCTGTAATGGCTGACGATGACTTTTACACTGTCACTCATTTTTGTATGCTAATGCTTACTTTTTGTTGAAACGTAAAAGACACAAATGTGAATTATTGCAAAACAGAGGCCTTTGGTACATGGGTGTATTTTGTTCCTTGTTGTCCTTTTCTTGTTCTTTCGATGTTCTTAAACTGACCAGAATTTGGAGTCTAAAATGTGGTTGTCAAGGGAGACGTGGCTTGTTGCTTTGGAGTCGTTACTCCGCACCACAGATGAGTGCCTGAGGTAGGTGAGCAGGGAACAGAGATGTTTTGAAGTTAATCAGGAGTTGTACAACAAAACAAGATGCCTGCTCGCCCGGCATCGAAGCCACAACCCTAGACAAGTGTGTTTACCTCCATGTTAGGATGTTGGTTATGAAAAAAAGACCAGTCCTCGGTTAGTTCTGGCTGTGATGTCTCTAAGCAACCACATCTGCCCTGTGATTGGACGGGGCAGGACTGGAAGAGGTCAGATGCTTGGTTAAGCAGGGCTCCATTAGACGACAACATCTTGTGGATAGCATCCCTACATGATTCTTGTTCCCCCTGCTGAGGCTTCTTGGCCTCTCCCTCTCCTCAGACCTGCTCCAATTTTGTTTGCTTGTTCCCTCATTCCCTAATCCCTACATAGTACATGGAACACTTGAGTCCAGTATTTAGGGAACACAAGTCAGGGAATCGGGGGGCATTCGGACACTAATCATGCAGTAACCAGATTTGTACCGTCACATTTCGGACACTACAAAATGGCGACGCCCCAAATAGTGCACTACATGGGGCGCAAGTCCCTCTGGAACATGGAAACCTGCATATGGATTATTTCGTTATTTTGAGTGTTTCATTCTGTCTCTGGTTTGTTTGTGTTTTGTCATTGTGGTACTAGTCACAAGTGGGAGAAAGTCATGTTCGCTGCGTGTCCATGTCCACTAAGAAGGACCAGCCGAGTGATTTGGAAGGAAATTGTATTTACCAAGTGTGTGTATGTATCTCGTCACTGTGTTTTGTGATTGAATGATTTTATGTGCGCTCGCTGCAGTATGTTTTCAAACCACCAAGTTCCCTCGCAGAAACTCAATGGGCCATAAATCTGGGTTGTGTTGCATTTTGTTTTGGTTTCACTCTTGACTTGATTGGTTAAATCCTTTTTTGGGATTGTTTGGGGGAGCTGAAATTCCTCATGTTCCTCCAACTTTGTGTTTCACACTAACGGACTCTAGGAAGGAATACTTCCACAGTGGAGAACGCCGCGCTGTCGCTGCTCTAATCCAAATAATTGAACATAACAGCCTACACATTGTGCCATCCTTTAATACAATTAGGAGATTTCATTTCAGCAATAAAAAACAAAGTGGAGCTTATATTGGGGAAAAAACACACGAAGGTTGGTGATAAAATCCACCTTAATGGCTCCAAATGATAACTTTTTACATCAAATCATCTGGGAGGCTGCAAAAAAGAAATGAACCATCTGTGGTTGGTTGAGAGGTTGATATAAAAAACGATTGTGAGGAGAGGCTGGTGAAAGCGTGGCCGTAAAACGTCTCGTTTTAGTTGTTTTTTTTACTGGGTGGCTGTAATCTAATAAAGTATGTGCTCTTTTCTTTACCGTTTCTCCTCCCATTGTGTTACTGTATATGAATAATATATATCTACCACTCTATTCTGTTGTTGAAATAACAGCTATATTTTTCAATAAAAGAAAAAGCTGGTAATCTTTACCTGTGACTGTGCTAATGTATTTCATTTGGTAATGCGTTTCACTAGTTGGAGTGAGAGTGGACGCTGAGACCGCAGACTGTTGCGAGTTGATTCGTGTTCCTTTCTCCCCATAGAAGCAGCAGCTGGACTTTGGGGTAGATTTTTGTGCCTTTTCGAATAAGTGGCATAACTACAATCCTACAATGGAAGCGTTTTAACCTTGACACACAGCAAAGACTGATATGTATATGTATTGGAAGCATAGCTTAGTTTCTTTATTTCTTTATTTTTCAGAAACAAGTAACATGTTGGATCGTAACACGATCCAACATCGCCCTCTAGTGTCACCGCTGAGTAGGCCTACATACATGTTAATAATAAAACCGTGAAAGACATTTATCACGTCATATTTTCAGTAGATATAATGGTTAACTAATAATTTTCCAAACAAGAAAAGCACGAAAAACAAAAAAAGTAAACATTCAGTGTGGTTTCCTGTATATATTGGGGGGAAATATAAGCCAGCCCCCATTTTACACACAAATAAACATAAGTTTCTCATGCATGTCTCCTCTCTAGCATGGACGGTAGACCAGCTGGGCTTTACCGTTGCATCGAGTCAACGGAGGGTTCACTGTGAAAAAGAAAAATATAATGAAGAGCAAGATTTGACATCCAAAACCAAAACTGCTCCCTCCAGGTTCAGCTATGATATCGCTGTGTGAACATGTGATTGACAGGCCAGATGGATTTCCTGAACTAATCTGAGAAAAGATGCCCTGATTTGTCAGAAATGGACCTGGGTGTAATCTAAAATTGAAATTGTCTCATGCAGTCAGGTGTGCAGTCAATTAGAACAGACGCCTCCCACAGCTGATAGGTATAGACCTATGGAAATTCTAATAAATTACACTCAAATTATAGCTTAGATCTCACCTACCGTAAGCTCCAGTGTTATCAGTTGAAACAGAGCGCGAGTCAATCCAACAATACGGTCATTGAGCCAACACACGGCGACCGACAGTGAACTCAGAAGCATCCTGACGTCAGGGATCAGACGTGTCTTACTGTTGGGCCATGATGAGGGGGATGCTGGGGCTGTCTGACTGCAGCGGCGCAGACCTCTCCCCGGTGCGGAAGTTAAACATGGGCAGGGTGGAGAGGGGCGCCACGCGACGGCCCTCCGCCATGCTCCTCAGCTCGTCCCTGTTCCCGTGGATGGTGTGGTGGTGGTACAGCTGGATCCTGCAGGGGGCGACAGAGGGGAGGCTTTACAGAGGACTGGTGGTGGAGGTGGAGACAGAGGAGGCTTTACAGAGGACTGGTGGTGGAGGTGGAGACAGAGGAGGCTTTACAGAGGACTGTGGTGGAGACAGAGGAGGCTTTACAGAGGACTGTGGTGCTGGTAGTGGGGGTTGGCTCATTATGGAAATGAATTAGGGTTAAATGCGTTGTAAGCTATATGTATTTGTTATAAGTGTTAAACCGCTCTTTGGTCCAATAGCCTTCAATGATATAGTGTTTTGTCAGTGTGGCTCCCAGTCCCGCCCCGTTTTTTCTCGTATCCCGTTCCCCCTTTATCCAGTCAGGAGAGAGAACTCTGCAAAGAGGCGGTCCTCTCTGCTTGATCGCGGGCCGGCCGCAGGGTTTCAGTGTTGACTGAACGGGCAAGACTACAGATTCCTGCGCTGCCAGGAGTGGCTAACACAACCTGATAGTAGAGACGTAATCGATGCACATGGAACGCAGAGTTTAAAGGTTTGTGAGAGGTAATAAAATCGAGTCTATGGTGATGAAGAAAGGTGCACAATTTGACTTCAAATGATGAAAGGGCTTACTCTGAAGTCTTTACGTTCCTCTTCTCCCTGTGAGGAAAGAATAACACATATCAGCATTTGAAGAAATGACACATCATAAGCTAAGCTTCTGAAAGAAAAGTAGTATCACAATATACAATTCTAAATATATTCCAAAAAACAAAAACAAACACCCCTGCCAACCACATAAACAAAACCGCCCGCCTAACCACAAAAACAAACGCCCCCGAACTATAAAAGACAAACACGCCCCAATCACAAAAACAAACGCCCCCGAACCACAAAAACAGACATCCCCAACGACTCTTTCCAGTGTAGCTTCTTTCTGCTAACCAAAGCATGTCGTCCATGTCACTAATAGAGGGTCCCTCATTTAGTTAAGAGTCGTGCTGATCAGCCGTGCTGTGCCCAAATCTATCCTTCAGTGAAATCACACGTGGGCGTGTCCACCCAGATGTATGACGGAGAGATCGCCCCTGGTGGTAAAATAGGGCCCCTTTAATTACTCCCTCTAAAGAGTGAAGAAAGTAGAATCATCGACTTAACTACAGACTGGCTTTCACCATCATGGTTTAGACAGGGGGAATACCATTCAAACACCACATTTAACACAGTGTAGTGTAGTGTGACACACACACACACACACAAAGAGACTCAATTATGATGACACATTGGTTCAAATGAAAAAGTAAAAACCGACGACTATAAATACATACACTCCTTCCCGTCGGCAACACATGACGTAGGCCAGCATTGCCAGGAGAATGAGGCCTAGGACCAGGGGCACGATCACCGTCACCAGGTAGTCCGGGAGGAAGTCCCTGCTGGGGGGGGCCTCAGGGGGGTTAAAGACCCCCCCATCCTCCAGGACCCCGGGGCCCATGGTGGGGGGAGGGGCGGTGGGCTCCGGACTGGAGAAGTCAAACTAAAGAGTGAAAAAAGGAACAAACAGGAACTGAAAGTGAGTTCATGGTGGTGTAGACGAACAAAGGATGTGAGGGGCTTTATGTTGAAAAGTAAAAGTTATTTCAAGTTTAAAATATAGTCTTCATAGTACAAAGTGCATTAGCTCAGGAGGTAGAGCGGGTTGGCTGGTAACCGCAAGGTTGCTGGTTCGATCCCCGGCTCCTCCTAGCTGAGTGTCGTGGTGTCCCTGAGCAAGACGCCACACCCTACTTGCTCCTGAGCAAGACGCCAGCCACACCCTAATTGCTCCTGATCAACTGGCTGTCGCCCTGCGTGGTTGACTCCACCGTCGGTGTGTGAATGGGTGAATGTCAGTCAACACTGTAAAGCGCTTTGGATAAAAGCGCTCTATAAATGAGGACCATTTACAAAGAAGAAGTTTCAAGGCTCTATAGTGATGGAAGGTAAAGGTTTAGTTTGGTCATACAAAGCAGAGCTTTTCAACATTTCTTCCATACTTTACATCAATACATTACATCTCAACTGGTTTACAGCCATGTTTCACTGAGAATTGCATGTGAAATCTAAACCGACAATGATGTTTTAACTCATCAATTTAACATTGTGTATGTTGATTGGTTCAAATGATTTGTCTACAGAAGGCTTGCAAAAATAATTTCAAACGTAAAAATGGGATCAGGCCAAAACACTGAGTAACTGAACTGGGTATTTGTGGACGAAGTCTGAGGCAGGCGGTTAGTAACATGTCCGTGGCAGCAGAACGAGCAAGTGAATGGCTGTGGATAAGAAGAAAACATACTTCCTGGGGTTACCAAGCTAAGGTAAGCTAGATGTGCTAACGTGTGCTACTGTGCTAACGTGTTTGTTTGGTCAGGGTTAGTGGTAGGGCTAGGGGTACAATGCAGGAAAGAGAGTGTTTAGATGCATTAAATGTGGCAATGTGGTGGCAGCATTGAGGGGGGTGAATCCAGGACGCTGGTTTCATTGTTAAGCCCTCAGGAGGTGTCGTGGGCCTAACTTAACGAAACATCTGTGAAATAGGGTGCCCACTTGATAACCCCAATGATATTCTGCTTACTGCATACTGCTGTATTTACTGCTGTTAGTTGGGCTAGTTGCCGTGTGCTTTTCACCTTTGGTTGGTAGCTTAGTAGCCAGCGTGCTTATAAGGTTGCTTTGGTCAGGGGGTATTGTCACTACCTGGAGCTTGCACTTAAACAGAGCCTGGGTCTGTTGAAGGTGGCATTGCTGTCTTTAGGCTGTGATAGTCATAGGATAGGATAGGTACATTGTATTGTATTTATTTATTTATTTTCCTTTTCTTTTCACCTTTGGTTGGTAGTTTGGTAGCCAGCGTGCTTGTAAGGTTGGTTTGGACAGGGGCTTCTGAATATGTGTTTTCCTTGGATTTTGGCACAAGGGATTATAACATCTGATCCTGTGTATTAATGAAATACTGAGTAAAGCTCATAAAGTGACTGGGTTAACATGGTGTGTTGCAGTTACACTGTGTTCATGCTAATAAAGTGAACGGGTTAATAAAGTGGTGCGCTCTCACCAGCTGGGTCTTGCACCAGGTGATGCAGTTGCCGGGGATGTTGCAGTAGTTGCACCCCCCGGGGATCTTCACCCTAGCCCCCGCCTGGCACTGCATCTGCTGCTCAGGGGTCAGCACCTTCAGCAGACACTCTGAGAAGTACTGCTCCGAGCCCACCTTAACATACACCCTGACACAGCACCCCAGACAGATGGGTAGAATGGATTTTTACAATAGACGTGGAAAGAAAGTGTGTAAAAAAAATAAAAAAAACAATCTAAAATACATATTTGTAAAAATACAGCACTTGGCTTTGGAAATTCCTATACAAATTGGACCATATGCCAAAAAAAGGAATGCTCTAAATGATTTTCATGCCATCACGACTTACCCCTCGTAGTGGCCAGCCAGCGGGAGGGGCACTCTGCCTCCTCGGTCGAGTGCGTTGGTGATGTTGACTATTTCCAACTCAGTTGTCTTCCAAAGCTTCTGCAGGTCTTGCTTGATCTCATTCTGAACGCTAGAGGGCAGCACCTTCTCTATCTCTCTCAGCTTGAGGAAGAATTCTGCTTGGTAGGGTAGCATATTTTCTAGGGACAATACACCGTGGACATACGAGGACCAAAATAAACATCTCGTCAGTTTTGGTTTGAGGAGGATGTCTAGCAGCCTACCTCTTTGTCCCTTTTCATATAAGCCAATTTCTCTCTTCAATTAAAAACATTCACTGTACCATAAAGATAATTCTTAATGAATGCATAGGCCTACCTGCAAAGGCTTGTATGATGAGTTTCTCCTTGGTTGTTTCATACGTCCGTTTATTAATGGCATAAATCTGTAAAACAATTATAAAAAGATCATTTGTAAACAAAAGGGTGAATTACAGTTTAGTAAGCCTGTATAAATATCATCACTTATGCGACTAAATGAATGTGGTTTCTTTCCACAGTAAAATAAACATGTTTGCATTATGGTTCTAAATGATTTACATAACACACGATGGCACCGGTACATACAACACAGCACCCTTCTTCTGACACGTTTTTAATCAGCTGACAGATGAGGCTGCGCGTGGATACCTCTATGATGCTCTTCCCCGCTGACGTGGGCGCGCCGTAGAGGAAGCCATTGTCGTACGGGTGCCTCTGGGTGAGCCGCAGCCATTCGGGCAGGTCGGGCGAGTGCTGCAGGTTGCACTTGAACACCATGGGGTCATTGTACAGGATGCCAGCTGAGTGGGGTTCAGGAAGAGACCAGAGAGGGGGAAACTCACAGTTCTGATTCTCACGGTTCACGGTTCTCTGGAAGCATAGCCGTGTGTAATTGTCTCATAATGGACAGTCATGGGAGGAATGTAGAAGGGTTCTTACTGAGGACCGACAAGGGTTGGAAGTCGTTTTGGAACGTTTCCCTCATCAGCTCGTATGTGAATAACTTCCCCACGGGAATGTTGAATTTGATATCCGCATCGGCCCCCAAACAACAGATGGCACATACTGTAGATATAAAATATATCATATAAATATAAAAATATGAATAGTTAGTAATAATAATAACAGTAAGTAATAGTAATCACACACACACACACACACACACACACACACACACACACACACACACACACACACACACGCACAGACACACAGACACACACTCACACACACACACACACACACACACACACACACACACACACACACACACACACAATAGCTTGAGGACTTGAGGTGAGTCAAAGGTGTGAGACAATCTGCTAATATTTCCATAAAACCAACAATTCAACTTCAGAACAAGGCCTGCTATGCCGTGTGTAAACTTTCACAGGGAGCCACGGTTACAGTCAATCAACAGATAGATAAAGAGCGTATTCACTTGCCTGCTATGAAGAAGACCCAGCTCTGCTTCATTGCCATTTTGTTTTCACCTCTGATTGACAGCAGCAAGTGGACAGAGGCAGGCCCACAACCCCAGGGCTATCTTTATCCCTGCAGCCAAACAACCAGTAGGGCGTGTGTATGTGTGTTTGTGTGCGTGTGTGTGTGCGTGTGTCTCTGTGTGTGTATCTGTATCTGTATGTGTGTGTCTGTCTGTCTGTCTGTCTGTCTGTCTGTCTGTGTGTGTGTGTGTGTGTGTGTGTGTGTGTGTATCTGTATCTGTATGTGTGTGTCTGTCTGTCTGTCTGTCTGTGTGTGTGTGTGTGTGTGTGTGTGTGTGTGTGTGTGTGTGTGTGTCTCTTTGTGTGTGTATGTGTGTAATTACAATTTCCATCAATTGAATAGGAAGCTTTTTTCATCACCATCCTGCTAATTAGGCATTTCTATTCAACGTGTATATACTCTATATTGTGGGATGCTTCATGGTGTGATTGAGACATTGACTGATTGACTGGGTTGAATAATACTTGTCTTTTATTGATTTGTTACAATATCACACATTTAGAAACTGCTACATTATTTCCAATTGTATCACTGACTCTTTAGACTATTGTATATTGCACGACATACATAATATTCCCATAGGGAAAATAGTAAAATTGTTAATATTCGTTTAAGCTCGTTGCCCGTGTGTCTTTGTTGCAAATAAAATATGAATATAAGGTGGGGGAACACAGGTAAAATAAGCATAAAATACACGTCGCCAAACATCAAGAATTGTGATATAATGAGGAAATATTATTGACTGCCCAGCAGCAACCAGAGCCTGCCGGAAACCACGGAAACACAATAGCGGAAGTGACTGAAGAGATTTGACGTGTCCTCGCTTTAATCCTCCGGGTCCTAACGCTGACAGTTAACCGGATTCTTTACACTTTATTCATTTATAACGCATTATTACGACGCAGTAGTTTAACATACTTCAACGTGGGGGAAACACGTGTGTGCTCAAGTAGGCTAATGTCAAACTCAATTATTTTGCCGCACTACCTCGGTTACTGACATCGTTTTAATGTGTCGATGATAGGGCAAATATTGCAAATCAATTTAGTTAACGAGTAGGCTATTACGTTTTTTATCTCAGTGCAGTACATTTTAATGTCCCATATGTTTATATTAGTAAAGGGGAAATATAAAATGTGCCTCCAGATGGGAAATACCAGGTAACACAACTGGCACTAGGACCCAGTGGGCTCCTGGTCCATGCAGCAGTCTCTCTCTCTACGAGGACCAGAAATCTGCAGTTCACAGAATGAAGAGATCAAAATGATGCTTCCTTTAAAAAGGGATTAAACGTAAGCAATCTGTCGTCAGTGTTAAGTCCGAAGCTTATGACTTACTGTTCTAGTTTTCTGCAGCAGTGTGTTTATGCGTGGTACTGATATGTCCAGCTTTGTTGAGAGGGATAGGGATTTTTTTGCATTATAATTGCAAGCGGGGCTAATGACAGATGCATCGTGCTCCCATTCTCAATTGCACTGAAATACAGCCGTGCTGGATGCTAGCTTGGCCTTTAAACCATCTCTTGTTGTGTTTTTTTCTCTCCCCCCCCCCCCCCATCTGCCGCTAACCAACCTCTCCAGGATTGATCGGCGGATTTCGAGATCAGCAATATTTGTGTTTGCCCTGGTGGAGGAGGAGACGGGAGAGACATGCTGCTGGCGAGCATCCGTTGCGACGCCTGACCGACCATGATGAAGACGGAGCCCACATCCAAGAGCACTGGCTCTGGATCCTCTCTGAGGAGCCCATCCCCGCACCGTAACGCGTACGAAGCCGGGATGCAGGCCCTCAAGCCCGTGAAGGAGAACAATGCCGCGAACGGAGACCTGCAGGAGGGCCCGCGGGGCCGCAGGTACGGCTCCAACGTCCACCGTATCAAGAACATGTTCCAGCAGATGACCACCACGTCGCCCTGCGCCGACGGCGCCGAAGAGGGCGATGGCGAGGGCGGCGAGATGGAGGACGCGGACAACGCCGACAAATCGGTACGTCTGTCCCTACCCCGAGCCGGGAGCTTGAACGAGAACGTGGACCATAGTGCGCTTTTGAAACTGGGATCTACGGTCTCCGACCGCGTTGGTAAGCTAGACCCCAAGGCGGAGAACGGACAGCAGCCGACGCAGCGAGCGTCGTCGCCCAGCTACTCCAAGCTGCAGGAGACGCGGCGGATATTTGAGCAGCAGCAGGAGAGGCAGCAGGAGAAGCTGGCGACCACGCGGGTGTTGCTGAAGACGGACAAGGCCGCGAGCTTCCCGGACGGCCGGCTAGACGTCGGCCGCTTCAACGGCAGCACGGAGTCCCTGGACAGCCTGGACACCAGCGAGGCCGTGTCCCCAACCGTCAGCCAGCTGAGCGCGGTGTTCGAGCGCGCCGCCGAGCTGCGGAGCAACCTGCACCGCCTGTCCTCCACGCCGCCCCTGCCCTCCCGCGGGGTGTGCACCAAGGTCGGTGTGCTGCACTCCAAACTCATCCCCAAGAGGGCCAGGGCGCTGCCGGTCAGCAACCACGAGGACGAGGGGGGCCGCGGTCAGAAGGACCAGGAGGGGGGCCCGCCCAGGAGCCCCAGGGGAAGGACCACCACCAGCACACGGTCGCCCCCCACCTCAGACATCCTCAACGGGGGTCAAAACGGTGCTGAACTCTCCTCCGGCCGCCACCACCACCACCACCACGCAGCGGAACCGAGCGACCAGAAGAACCAAAAGACGGTCTCGGACGCGGGGGTGGAGGCGAAGAGTGGCGACGTGAAGCCCAGCAAGTGTACCCAGGGTCAGGACCCCGGCAGCACCCTCTCTAGCGGGGACACCCACGCCTCCGTGGGCAACGGGGACGCCACCGGCCGGCAGCCGCGTCAAAGCTCTCCGAAGGGGGGCTCGGGCGAGGACGGAGGGCCACAGGTGGACGGCGAGGGGGCAGAGGGTGAAGGGAGGACCGGGGAGGAGGAGCGACAGTCGGGCCGCCAGTCGGGGGGTAAAGGCACCTACAGCTCGGTGGGGGAGGAGTACGATAGCCAGGTAGACGAGGAGGAAGGTGAGAGGGATGAGGAAGACGACGAGGAGGAAGAGGAGGAGGAAGAAGAGGAGGATGACAGCTACGAACCCGAGTCCAGCTGCGTGGAGGTCACCGGGCTGCCTGAGGAGGAGGACCCGCCCGCCTCTCGGAAGATCCGCTTCAGCGTCGACCCTATTAAGGTGATCAATCACTCACTCACTCACTCATTCTGCATCCTTATTCCATGTCCATCTAAAGTTAGCCTTGGGGATTCCCTGTGGTTAATGGAAATTAAAACCCACAGAGGAATTATAGCACTGTTACTAAACAGATGTTTTAATTTATTCTCAATGCAAACACATTTCCACAGGGCCACCAGAAGTTGGATATGGGCTACTCTGATTTTATATACATGTCTTATTCCTCTTGCAGAGAAAGGCCTCTGTGTTCTTTGTATTGTATGTAATGTGTCACACATCATTCGTATGCAGTGTTAACTCTTCTCATACGAGCCACCGTAAGAGATGGAGACAGACGGAGGTGTGCGCTATAGGCTGTTTTAACGCTCACTATTGTTCATTAATTAGCACCCTCCACGCTTCTTTCCACGGCTCCACTCTGACGCCGTCACAGTTGTTGATGAGAGTGTCTACACATCATAATGGCACAGGCTCCCCCATCCCACACTCAGTGTGTTTCTAGCTAGCTCCCTGCTAACCGCCTGCATTCCCCCCGTGCCTTTCACTGGGCCCTGAAAACGCTGCTGTGTCTCCTCCGATACTTATCCAAAAATGCAGTGGGAGCCACTCTGTCCGTAGATAATCGCGAGGGGAGAAACAAGAAAAGGCGTTCATTCCGTTTTTGCGAGAAATGCAACCGGCCCCTTAGACAATTAATGCATAGCTTTTGGATAGCACTTAGACTGCTGCTTGGAGAAAGGGACCGTGGTAGAGGAGTGAGAAGGCTTTATTGTTTTAGTAGTACACACAGACACAGACACACACACAGACGCACACAGAGAGCGAGAAAGCGGAAAAGGTCAAGCTTTGCCCAGAGGGACCCATGTGTTGGTAGGCCTTTATGGGCTGAAGCCAAAGAGACAGTGATGGTTAGAGCAGATTCAGCGAGCCTCTTCTCCGAGCCGGGGCCCCGTTGTAATGATCCAGGGACGAGCGTCAGACTCCCAGGGCTCGGTCTGGTGTTAATCCGACTCTGCCTCGGGCTCCGGTCCACAGAGACCGACGGGGACTCTCTCCGGTGGCGCCGCGGCTTCCCTGCATCACACGCGCTCGCACACTTCCACTTCCTCGCGCTCAAAGCCCAGACGGAGGCGCCCCCCCCCCCCATGAGTGGCGAGGGCTCAAAGCTGCACTGTTCTCTGTCTGGTCCTCTGTCCCTGCGGCCGCACGTTGCTAAAGGGCAGGGGCAGAGGAGAGCCCCAAACCCAGGACAGAGACACCGGCGGAGGAGCCTTCAGTGCTTCAGTCATGTCGCGTCAACGTAAGGCACCCCCCGGTGAATGTAAAGTCGAAGTGTGTCGTTGGACAATCATTCCCAACATGTGACAGTGACCCCCCCCCTCCTGATTGCCTTTGATGCGTCGGTCTGTCAGTGCTTGTGGACGGCTGTCAGGTGGAACGGGAGGAAGTGGTGCGGGCCCCTCGTCAAGGCCCCTGTAGAGCCGCCATGTCCATGTTTGGGTGGTACAAAAACAAACCGCATAGACCTCGGGCCGCGTGTGAACGGAGTTTCTGTTGTTTTGGTTATTCCGAAAATACAGAGAATGTCATCACACGCGGTGCTTCTGCGGCTGGCGGCACATCAGTGGGTCTTTTGTTCGGGGGGGTTGATGTGATCATGCAAAGCGGGGGGGGGGGGGGCGTGATGTCAACAAGAGCTGACCCGTCGTCATTGAGGTTAAATGTCAAGCCACTGTAAAAAAGAAATGCTCAAAGCTCTTGCGTCAAGCTGAGGCAGACATTCTTCTCCCCCACTAACAGGAAATGCCATTTTTAGTGCATATCTTTACTTGTGTTATGGTCTCGGACATCATTCTGCCGTGTTATGTCATGCTGGACACACACACACACACACACACACACACACACACACACACACACACACACACACACACACACACACACACACACACACACACACACACACACACACACACACACACACACACACACACACGACCCTTAACTGACACTGAAAACAGCCAGTGCATCCCAAGGCTGAGGCCGAATCCACACTAGCCGCTTTGTTCGACACCCTCGTTCACTAATTCTGTCCCTCTCGTTCTCCTGTGTGCTCTCTCACCCTCCTCTGTGTGTTACCATTCTCCTACTGTTAGTAAAAGATAGTCTGGCAGTGCCAGTATGATTGTTTCAGACAACCCCCTTCCCATGCATTTCCACTGATGAACGAACGGTCATGTCACATATCATATCTTGTTTGCTTATATATTACATAATATATTAATATTATGTAAATAATATTTGTTCAGTGTACTGCTTCCATTATTTGAATATTTGATCTCTTTGGTGGATAAGAGATACAACAAAGTGATAGTGTAGTGGCTAGGGCGTTGAGCAAGCAGCGGTGGTACTGGCTTGGATTCCCCTCATTGCCAGCTGACCAGTAGTAGGTATCCTCGAGCAAGCAGTCAAACCAGCTCCCTGCTCCTTCATAACATGTGTCGTCTAATTACGGCTGAATGAAACAAACATGGTTGAAGCATGGGGCGGGCTCCTCTTCAATCGCCTCCCACGTCTGTCTGTATTCCCCTGCCTACACACAACACTGTCTCTCACACACACATACGCATAAGGCGACCACAAAAAGCCTATAATGTTCTTTCCCTTACCAACCACACCGGTATCCTAATATACAGTCTATTGGGCAGAGTCAACACCTCATGCAGAAACGCACGTCTTTTACCCAACATCTGGGGGGAAAAGGCACAGGGCACCTCGTCCAGTGGACTGTGGCTAGAGGTTGCCCACACCTCAGCCAACAGGAGAGACACTCCTTCCTTCCTTGCTCACTCGACACTATCGCGAGTCGGTGTGTCAGCAGTCCCGACCAGCCCCCCCATGTGTCCGCCGTCCCGGACTTTCATTATCCAGTGAGATATGGCGGGATACCAGACAGATTATCCAGCAAGGTCACTCTGTCCTGCTTCTACCCCTCCCGCTACCCCACCTCTCCAGCAGCAGAGCCGTACATGTGATGTCCCCCCCCCCCAGCCCCCCGTCAGCCCATGCGTTCAGGTTACTGCGACAAAAACCATGTTACATAACGTCCCGCTTGCAACAGTGCGATTATAACATGTGTCTGTCAGCAGCGCACCAATCAACCTGCTGCGCTGAATGGGAGACAACACTCCTCTGGGTGGTGCGTCGAGGACTGTCAGTCGGCGGCTACTGATGGGTCTTGGCATCCTCCTTGGGGCCGGGTTGTTTCCCTCGTCTCGTCTCCAGATCGAGCACTAGAGCCCGGGACAAACACGTTTTAAAGCTCCCCCACCCGCCTCTTTATACGCACGCTGCTGTGGCCGGCCCCGGGGTCAACGCTTAAGCCTAAAGTCGCTCCTGACCAATCAGGCCTGCTTGCCAAAATAGAAAACGTTCTGGTGCTATGCAACCGTAACCATGGTGAAGCATAGCCGTCGGGGGCCAGAGGAGAGTCGCAGGGCGACGGGGTCCCGGTCGGTTACGTGGCACATCTGGGGTCAAGAGCATTCATTACCAGGGTTAGCACCATTTGGAACCAATTATGATGACCGCGGCCTCAAAAGCTTTCGCTGATTGGTTGAGCTCGAGTGCTAGGGTTGCTGAAGGGAAGTTTTTGTTTTTTTTCTTGTAAATTGGTACGGCCATCGGAAATTATTTGGTTGTCTCGTTTTCCACTTAATTCAAACCGGGCTGGAGCTTTGGTTCCGCATGTGTTCTGTCGAACCGTTTGGTGTGCCAGTTATCTGGTGTCAAATCTCAGCTCTCCCTCGACTAGACAGAAGCTCTATCTCTCCCAAACATCCTGCCAGTTTTACAAAAACTTGACTCGTAGCTGGAATCGAGTTTGGTATCGCAGGAAGAGGAAATTACCTAAATCCAACTCCAGACCTTATCAAGGAGAACGACAAACGACGACCAGATAAGAAACTCATTGGCAACACTTAACCCTTAACACTTAACCTGTAAAAGCTGACACAAAAAAACAGGCCACTGTGATGAGAACTCTGAAGATGAAGATGAAGATGATAACGACGACCACTACTGTGTTGCAGGGCGTTCTGCAGGAAACACTGTGTGGCGTAAGAGAACACAACCGCTTCCTCCTCCACACATCCTTTTGGCCCAATCCAAAATTAGATGCTTCTTGATTTTCTGTTTTTGCCCTAGTCTGGAACGAAGGGAACCGTGCATACGCGGGGCAGCAGCTGGAGTCCGCCCAGAGATGTGAGTGGCGTTGCAGCCAGCGACCAAAAAAAACAAACAGCGCTCCCATGGCGTTCGAGTAACCACATGGTAGCTAGACAACCCCACCACGCTGGGAGCAGACGGTAATAGAAGGCCCGGAGAGAGGGAGAAGCCTTCTCATTTAGCCTCATCCAACAAGTCACCAAAACAAAATGGTGGTTGTCAACGCGAGGCGCGCTGCAATGCATGCGAGCACGCAAACAAAACGACCTGCTGGGATTGGGTGGGTCATGTGGGAGCTGGATGCCCACAGAGCCCTTTGTAGGACGCCCCAGAGAGAGAGGGAGGGAGGGGGGGGGGCAGGCTGGGAGTTTCCTGGCCATCTGTTATCCACTGTGACCTACTATCTGCCACAACTGGAGCATCCGCCCCACCTAGAGCCCTGCACCCTGCCCAGTCGCACCCAGCCACCCGCCCACCCACCCACCCGCCCACCCCTGCTTTTAATCCCGATGTTTGTCTCCTCAAGGCGCTCAACTCCGCACACTCTTGTCACTCCTTGTCACAGACGGGCTGTCTGTGTTTCCCCCCCCTCAGTGGAGTCCCCCCCCCCCCACCGTGTTCGGAGCATGCATGGGTGTGAGAGTGGTGCTGGGGAGGGTGCGCGTGGCCAGGGACCTGGCGGAATCCTGTTGTCGTGTCTAGTGTGTGCGATCATCCAATGAAAAAAATCAAATCAAAGTCGATGCCATGTCGAAGACAGTGTGACTGCAGCCTTCGTTAATGCACTCTGGTCGGGTTCTGCTGCCCCACGGCTTACGTATGTGGGAACTTTAGTGGGGGTGGTTTAGAAGTGAAACACTGTCAATACCCCAACAGCCACACAAGGACCTTGCTTTGCTTTAATCGTTATTTGGACATCTTGAACAGTGAGGGCACCGATTTAAAGGCATTGAGACCCAACCAGCCTTAGCCTCCGTCTTTAAAGGACAGGTTGTTGAGAAGCTAGCTTGCGACGAGTTGCTCTGTTGTTTATTTATCCCACTGGCCCCAGAAGCCGTTGGAGGCAGTAGGCCACGCAGTGTTTTTCCGTGGGTGGGTGTGTGTGCGTGCGAGTGTGGCTGTCTGTAATCCACATGCTGTTAATCCCTCTAAATACAAAGGTAACCTAAATCGGAAGCCTCTTTCCAGTCTCTCTTCCATCCCGTGCTGGCAGTCCGCGGCATTAGGTCAGCCGGTTCACTGAAAGGACTTAATGCTAAATTTTACATTTAACTGCCTTTTTTTTTTTATTCTGGCAAATAATTCATCACGTATGTATTCATATGCATTCATTTATGCTTCTTCAAAAATAACTATCTTGTTGAAACTTCAGGTTTATATCTTATCCCCGTCAAAATTGATGAACTCGTTATAGGGTAATATCAGACTCCTAGTGCTCTTGAGATTGGTCATCATTACGTTTAGAATTCCAGGGAAGGATCTGCAGTGCAGCGAGGTGTGTCCGCGTACGTCCGCGTACGTCCGGTGTTTGATCACGCGTGAGCTGAAGATACGAGGAGACAGTGTTAGAGGAGGTGTGGGGGGGGGGGGGGGGGGGGGGGGCTGGAATGTAACAGGATCTGTCAAAACTCACCG
The DNA here is from genome assembly GCF_964030765.1 of Micromesistius poutassou. Classification (NCBI taxonomy): domain Eukaryota; kingdom Metazoa; phylum Chordata; class Actinopteri; order Gadiformes; family Gadidae; genus Micromesistius; species Micromesistius poutassou. The sequence goes on from NC_140291.1 coordinate 13,751,758, forward strand.
GCCATTTAGTGTGGGGTAACCACGGTGACGGGTGGGGGTAACCAGGGAGATGAGGGGTGGGGGGGGGGGGGGTGTGACTGAATGGCAGCCAGCACTGCAGCAACAAGATGGCACAAATAAGACTGAAACTGAGCTATGGGAGAAAGGGGAAGAGAGTAGGAGGGAGAGAGAAAGAGGCTAAGACGGAGGGAGGGAGGGAGAGGGAAGGAAGGAAGGAAAGGGGGAAGGAAGGAGCGAGGGAGAGATATGGAGAGGGAGTAAAGGAGAGAGAGAACGAGAGATTAAAGAGAGCGAGACAACACAAGTGTAAAAAAGTCAAAACATCTTATCAAATTGAGTATGAGGTTTGGAACTATATGAAGAAGCTAATCATTATGTAGAGTGGGGGAAGGATGTGAAAGAAATCAAAGGGAATGTACACAAGAAGGTCCAGCGATGGCTTGGTTGCCGGGCCGATGGGGCATGAGGTGTTGCATGCATAATCACTTTCCAAAGACCAAGGGTGATGCTTTTAACATTCAGCCAAAGTGTGTGTGTGTGTGTGTGTGTGTGTGTGTGTGTGTGTGTGTGTGTGTGTGTGTGTGTGTGTGTGTGTGTGTGTGTGTGTGTGTGTGTGTGTGTGTGTGTGTGTGTGTGTGTGTGTTAAGAGAAAATCCATTGGAGTGTGTGTGTGTGTGGCCTCCTAAGTAGCAGCTGCAGAAGAGTTCCATTAGCATGCCGGGTGCGCTTACGTAAACCAGCCCCACAAGAGTGGGTGTGCGATGGGAAAATGTCCTGAAACCGGGCCTGTGCTAGACTGGGTCTAGCTTCTTGGTGGCTTACCTTAGCTGATTTTTGCTCATCGGGCCGGCTTGCTTAACCTCAAGCCGAGTCTGGTGGTGTGCAGTGAATCTATTACACTACTATTACACCCCAGCCAGCAGACTTGCATGGCTCTGATCCATCTTTGACCAAAACAGCTAGCATCACAGAGGAGCAAAACAACAACCCGATGAAGCCTGCAGCTGTTTGCAGCGCAGACGTCGCTGTCTGCTTTGGACCTGTCCGTCGCTGTCTATCTTTAACGTGCCTGTAGTGGAACGACAAACATGAAACATGAAACATGAACAAGGCCTATTAAATACATTGTGGAATGCGTTGTAGTATAGGCTATGTTTCCAGAACGGTCTGTTTCCTACCTGCCTGCCTGCTGCTCTCCCCCAGGTGTTTTGGTAAAAACATTGTCGTCTCTGTGACGCGTTCGGTTTTCCATACCGCTGCGTTCCTCCAACGCCGCCATGTTTGTCTCCTCCCAGGTGTTCGCCACCTACCCCAACGAGGACTATGACCGGCGGAACGAGGACGTGGACCCCATGGCGGCCTCAGCCGAGTACGAGCTGGAGAAGAGAGTGGAGCGGCTGGACCTGTTCCCCGTGGAGCTGGAGAAAGGTACACGCCCACCCCCCACCCACGGCCCGTTTATATACCCTCCCACCCTCCCACCCTCCCCGCCCACCCGCCCGTCCGTCCGGACAGCAGCTACCTGGCTGCCTCTCTTCCTCCTCTCCCTGACGTCGTCCGTCATCATCCGTCCTCTCTGTCCGACGGGTCGGGTTACGTCGTGGTCAGGGAAATGGAAGCGTTTATTTGACCCGACTTGGGTTACCAGACCAGTCTGAGGAAAAGTGCCGTGTGTGCGTCTCTCACAACGGTCTTGTTTGTGAGACTAAGGTACAGGTTAACCCCGACTCCACCTCGTATGCCTCGTATTCACACACGCACCACGGATGAACTCCGGAGAATCAGGTCAGGAGATGATCAGGACTTTCACACACACACCACAGGAGGTAAGCCGCATCAGACGTACTGGAGATACGCCATATCCTTCAGGCGCGGTGTGGCCCCTGGGTAGAGGGTGGAAGAGGCAGGGCGGGACGCAAAGAGTGTGCAGCTGAAGGCGCAGTGTTTTGTTTACAACACATCGGAGATGGCGGGTGCGGCTACCGACTCCGTAGTGCTGACTCGTCTTGCGGTGATATCAATACTGCGTTTATTTAGAGGTGTCAGCACAAGAGTAGAAAGTGGAAAATAGTTGGAATGCAAAAGGCAGGAAAGAAGAGAAACGGACGAAGCAGATGCACTTGGTTTCGTCGTGTCATTGGCATGATAGAAACGTCATCATCACGTTAGCAACACACCCACTCGCTCTTTTGTGAATTCTGCTGCTCTCCGATCCTCCAGACCCTTCACTGGGGGGAAGGGTCTGGAGAATGCCCGGTGGGGCTGTTTCTGTCCCACATACAGCCCCACCGGGCATCATCCTGAGACTGTCCGGCTACCGGGGTGTGTGTGTGTGTGTGTGTGTAAAAGGCATATTGGCAGTGTAGATCAATATCTAGAGTCTGATGGCAGACCAGTTCAAATCCGGTTGAATAGGCCGTATCACTTTCTTTCGCTTCATGTTTGAACCAATCGTGTCGCTGGAGGTGGGGATGTGTACACAGGTAATTGGCAAACACGAACTCGGCCAGCAGAAGTAAACTGTAAAAAAGGTTTAAACCAACACCATGTAGACATCTACACCACTGTAGTATTACATGTTTTAGAAAATCCCCTTCTGAAAGCATCATCCAGTCACACGATGAGTTTTCTCTGATAGAGTATATTCTGTGACAAACTAACAACGTAACTTCTCCCCTTGCAGTTCTGGTTTCTGGACCAAGCTCTGTGCCGTCCCCTTAAAGTTCTTTAAGGGGTTTATATAACATATGTTATAGCAGCTTTGTAGGAGCGCCAGCTCTGACTCTGAGATGAACCCATCCTTAACCAGCAAACCACCATAGCACATTTTTCACAGCATACTTCAAAGTGAAATGGAGCGATTGTGAACAGCATTAGCATATAGAAACGTCCCGGTTTGGGGGCTGCAGCCTGCTCATGTGGAGAGCAAATATTTACTGACGTAATTCCAGGTTTAGGCTGCTTCCAGTCTCACATCCCCCGCGTCATACAGACAGCGTAGTGCAACGTTAGAAGCTTTTCCCTCGGCTTCCTTACGTCCCTTTATCAATATGTATTAATTAATGTATTCATCCGCATCTAAATATAGCATTGTGTATAAGGACATGGTAAAGGCAACTCGATGACGGAGAATACGCAAAACAAGCCATACTGGCCGGTATTATGGTGAGATGACTAACACATGTATAATGTATAATCTGTGTGTGTTTTGTACATTTTAGGTGATGCATCATTTGTGGCGTCCACCAACCAGAACTCATTAGTTTTGCATATACTTTCCTTTAAATAACGGCAAAAAAAAAAAATAGATCTGGAATGTTCTCACTATCTAATGAGTACTAGAATAAAATCTGTTCTGTTAACACATTCTCTTATGAGCCACACAACAAACGTGGCACATTAATAGCGCAGCGGCCACGTTTCACGCCTGTGCCTGTTCACCCGGCCGTGTAAACATCCACGAGCCAGTGAGATGTGGGCGGTGACCTCACGGAGGGTATGGTCACTAACCGCGTCCCGTGCTCCCCCTGGCTAGACGGCGACGGCCTGGGGATCAGCATCATCGGCATGGGCGCCGGGGCGGACATGGGCCTGGAGAAACTGGGCATCTTCGTGAAGACGGTGACGGATGCAGGGGCCGCCCACAGAGACAGCAGGTAGGGGCCCTGGACGTCCAACACATCCAACACAGGGCCGGTCCTGTTTAGAGTGGGTGGTTCTAACAGAGCCAAATGGTTTTTTCTTTTTCGTTTTTTTTTTTTGTAGTCTGATGTTTAATGTGTGCGAATGCAATCAATACATGGATTTGATGGTGATGTCCTGCTGACCTCGATTCCAGTTCTCCAACATTCAATGGGAAACAATCCAATGAAACCCAGGGCTTAAATTTCAACGCGGTATTGCGCGTATTTTTTTCAAATCCCACAACTCAGGCCAGCATAATGCGGGACAATCCCGCACAAATTTCACTTCCTTTGTACAATCTGGTGACAAACACACGCACACGCACACGCGCGCAGGCACACAGTACCCATTCGCACTGGCTCCAAATCGCTCACTCTCTATCAAAAGTTGACACGACCCATGTGCTGTTCTTGGCAATTATTTCCATCTCTATGAGCTTTCAGCAGGCTAATGCACAAATGGACCGCTGGCTTAAACGTACCTCCACAATTTCAGTGCGGGATTGCGGGTATTGCGCAATCGGTACACACTGATGGTACATCAAAATACTGATGTACCATGAAGACTTGACTAAGAGGGCAGAGGGAGAAACTAATAGGACTGTATATAGTCAAGAAAATAACTACTGATTCCACACATGAGGACATTTGTTTAAGGAATTAAATGAAGAGAATCCCTTAAATTTGTTTTGGGGGCCAAATGTAATTAAGCTCGCAAGTAGTATTCCCCCCCCAAACTTTAAAGATCCCCCCTATGTGGAGCTCTTAAGGGGGCAATTCCCCCCCATTTTGAAAAATGAAATTGAAGCCCTGAAACCATATGGAGACTGGTCTGTACCCTGTAAAGTAATGATAATTATCACTTAATGAACGGATGTCAGCATAAATAGAACTAAATAGAAATAGAAATGCTGACTGTAAATTTTTTAACCTAGAATTGTTTTATAATGATAGAAACCTTTAGAAGTAGCCTGACCCCGGTGGTCTGTGTTCAGGATCCAGGTGAACGACCTGATCGTGGAGGTGGACGGCACCAGCCTGGTGGGCGTCACGCAGAGCTTCGCCGCCACAGTCTTAAGGAACACCTCGGGAACCGTCAAGTAAGTGACCTCCTTCACTGTTTACAGAGGGGCCGTCTCGGTCTCTCAATGCTCGGCTCAGAACCGAGACGGCCCCAGTGGGAGGGTGAGGCCCGTCAGATGGCTGTGTGTTGTGTTGCCTGTAGCTCCTCTGACCTGACACTCAGTCGTGCAGTACTTTGCTTCGTAGCAGACGTTCTCATCCAAAAGCTATTTGTGAGTTGAGAGGTTAGCGGCCGACAAGGTAGACGAGGCACGGGAGTTGAACCCAGGATCTTTTTGGACACGCTGTCCTCTACATTATCCCTCCCTCACACTTGTAGTAGTCAACATGGCCGACAACATGGCCGACAGCAAGCGACGAAACGAGAACAACAACAACAACAACAACGACTGCCTTGTCATCATCCCTGCAGCCCGCTGGAATTGATCGCTTCCTATATATTCTGTTCTGCCCCCGTAGCCAGTTCTGTCATGCGAGGCCTCTCCGACCACATCCTGGGCCATTACGATTGGCTGCCGAGATTGAGGCCCTTGCGTTGAGACGCCGCTAAACACCACCGTGACGATGATTACACCCTTTTATGATCGCAGTCCTCCCCTCCGTCAGAGACCGGGCTAAATTTAGCACAGACGGTTTCAGCCGCAGTAAACATCGGCAGTTGACATAGTTGGCTGGAAAAGTAGTTTATTTTATGAAGAAGCCTCTTCTCGCTGTGCTGCGATGTGGTTTGTTTAGGTGAGGTGAACCGTTTTCAGGGCACTTCATTGCCCCACTAGGCTCATGCATAATTTAGAGCATTTTGCAGTAAGGAACAAGAGTAATCGTTATGTTTTCTTGTGAATATCGCATTCTTTTCGTGAGATAACACATACATAAAAGATCTTCCACAGAGGCATAAAGACATCCGACTCAGCCATGGATACCGATGGGGACATGTGTTTATGAACACTTCATTACCCGTCAGCAAGTGGGAGGGGAAGTGAAAGGTCCCTGTGGGTCGTCATGTTAACGGACCCGGGCCACGTAATGGTTTACAATATTTACTCAATGCACTGTTGTGGGCACGTGAGTGAAAAAAAGAGAGAGGGAGGGGGAGAGAGTGAGAGAGAGGGAGTGACAGACAGAGAGTGTCCACGACAGGCTTTGGAAGGGCTTTGATTTTAATCACAGAAGAGCCTCTACCCTAGAGACTAGAGCCTTTTGTTCAGCTCTGAACAGGAAGCAGATTTCAGCCGCTGGAGAGCCTAGCACATTCCATATTGCACACAGTACACTACTGTACCCCAGCTCAAACGCTGCCTCCACATAAATAAAGACTTGTTTTCTCCCACTGGTGCCAGTGCATAGGTTAATGCTTATATTAACCCTTACCTCATTTAAAACATTGCCCTTCTTTATGAACTACTCCGAGTGTGTGATGGCTATGATGAGTTGCCCATAACTGCTGCGTATTGATCCGGGTCTGAATGTAGAGTCGCTATGGTGTACTCCTGGATGACTGAATAGTAATTGTAAATGATTGACAATATATTTAAAGGGCCCCTATTTTACCACCAGGTGTCATGCTGATTAGCCAATCACACGCCATTTCAAGATCGACGTTGTAGTGACTTCACAACTGGGAGTGTTTGCTAGATCATCAACATCACAGCTGGTGGTTAAATAGCACCCTTTTTCTAAGTAGTATCTTTTTACGTATGGTTCGCCGTTGTGTTCGCCGTCCTTCGTCAGCATGTTTTTCGCCGTCTCCCGCGTTCTGAGTGCGGGTGTGTCTCCCCCACGTGGGCTGCAGGTTCCTGATTGGCCGGGAGAAGCCCGGGGAGCAGAGCGAGGTGGCCCAGCTCATCCAGCAGACCCTGGAGCAGGAGCGCTGGCAGAGGGAGGTGATGGAGCAGCGCTACAACCAGTACATGGACGACCAGGAGGTCAGCACAGCGCGCCCCCTTTAGAGGCTACCCGTTGGTCCGGTTCGGTTTAGAGGCTACCCGTTGGTCCGGTTCGGTTTAGAGGCTACCCGTTGGTCCGGTTCGGTTGTAAGAAGGAAAATAACAACACCAAAAACACGGCACATGTCTTCGTAAAATTCGATACTACATTTTCAAGTTACACAGTGGTAAGAAAACATCAACATGTAATGACGACATTGAATGGTAAAACCAACCCAAAGATAACGACCCGAAAAACGTAACTTTATCCAATAAATACACTGTGAATTAAATCCATGTGTCAATACAATGCCCTCCATACATTCCCTGAGTGCATGTCAGTGCCTATACAGAATACATAAGGGCCCTCCAGAACCACGTCGCATTGTCCACAGTACCCCCCCCCCCCCACTATGACTGACATTAATGCAGGGTGTGACAGAGATAAGGGGGAGGTGTTTTACGCTGCAGTGTCTTGTTTTCATCCAGACTACATAATCAGCACAATCAAAATGATTTAAAGGCCGGTTCAGGCGAGCAGGAAGACATGGGAAGAGTCCGACTCTGGGGCCGGGGCGTGCCACACTCACTGCAGCATTCATCTCCACATATGAAGATTGTAATCTCCCTCTGAGTTATCTCTGTCTGTCACGCCTTCCTGCAAACAATGTCCCATTGAACGAGTGCGCCAGGCCTGAGAGCTGCTGCTAGAAAGTCGTGAATGCGCTCACGCTGTCCACTTTTGATTTCAACCGTTTTACTATTACTATTGAGCAGTGTTTGTAATAACGCTGTTCTTTTTTCAGTAACGGGGTAATCTAACTAATTACTTTTTCCGTCGTTACAACGCCGTTACGTTACTGACAGTTAAATGCAGTGCGTTACTATGAATTGATTGAATAAACTGAGTAATCTGAACGCACCCCTGGCTCCACACAAACTGATAGTGAGGAGACCGGGTGGTTTAACAAAGAGATAACCGATTATTATTGGCTAAGGCAGAGTCATGTTTCATGGTAGCCAATCGAAGCCAGTGTTTTTACACACAAGCCAGGATACGCGTGCCACACGCGCACACACACACAAACACCAAACAGATTCGATGAAGCAGTAGAAACGGCGAGTCCGGAGCAATCCGATGAAAAGTTGGCATTTTCAAGGTGGAGATATAAGCACTACTTCAAATTCATTGAGGTCAAAGGCAAGAACGTGCATGTAAAGTGAACATTATGTCCAGGAGCAAAGACTTTGTCGACATCCGTTGTAAGCAACTCTAATTTAATGAAGCATCTCACAACGACACACGCATCTACAAAGCTACTTTTTTTTTACAGTAACACAAATAATTACTTTCCCTGGTAACTAGTTACTTTTATTATAGAGTAATTCAGTTACTAACGCTGTTACTTTTTGGAACAAGTAGTGAGTAACTATAACTCGTTACTTTTTTAAAGTAACGTTTCCAACACTGTTAGTGCCATTAATGAGGTGGTAAGGGTTAGGCCTCTTGCTCAAGGATGGCAACGGGTAGACTGGATATTGGGGTTAAAACCCACAACCCTTCCCCTGGGAGTCAAACCCCCTGACCGGTATCCTGCCTCTGTTTAAACACCACTATCCAAAGTAAATTGGGGCATCATTGGCTCAGGAGATAGAGAGGGTTGCCTGGCAACTGGAGGGATGCTGGTTCAATCACCAGCTCCTCCCACTATATTGTTGAGGTGTCCCTGAGCAAGACGCCTAACCCTAACTGCTCCCTTTTTGTCGCCTCGCGTGGCTGACACCGCCCTCTGTGTATGAATGGGTGAAAGAATGGGTGTATGAATGGGTGATTATCAGACACTGATTGTCCAGTGCTTTGAGTGGCCACAGGTCAGAGTGCCATCGACCCAAATAATAAGCAACAGATGGTCGTCAGGGCTTTGTGTTTTTTTGTTATTTATTCATCCCTTCATCTCTGTTGTGACGGCAGGGGGGTGAATACGCCACAGACGAGGAAGAGGACGAGGACGAGATGAGCCCCTCCTACCGCGGGGCGATCGAGGTGTTCGACCTGGTGGAGAACGAGGACATGTCGCCCCTGGAGACGGATCCCGAGAAGCTCGCCCACAAGTACAAAGAGGTGAGCCCTAAATGAAAGAGAAGGAAGAAGAGATCCTCATAATCACACCTTGTATCACGCGTGGGCGCCGATGCTACGTGTTACATAACACCTTGTGCACAGGCACACTGTGAAAACACAGCCGCTGGGGGGTACGTTACCTCTTGTCATATGTCATGTATTTGTTGGACCTATACTGCCTTTGCTCCTTTTTGGTTTTGTGGTTGACCCTTGTCTTGGTACGGGTCAAAGACGCGCTGCCTGACGATATCGTGATGTGTTTTGTTCCGTAGCTCCACATAAAACATGCCGTCACGCAGGCTGAGATACAACAACTGAAAAGAAAGGTATGTTCCTCCTCAAGTACCCTATAGATGAGCAGGTTACCAATGGTACATTTCTCGATTGTATTTTGCCACACACACATCAAGGCCAACAAATCGCTTGAGTTAAATATAATTAGGTCATTCATTATTTTCCCTTTTACAGGCACATTTTAGTCGTATACCAATAACAATGCCCCTGTAATATTTTTATTTGGTACATTAGTCCTACTGAACATTACTACATATTAATGTTATCTTGTAAATATGTGGTAATATTTAGTACAAGAGTTCTGTAGAACATTACTACATATTAATGTTATCTTGTAAATATGTGGTAATATTTAGTACATTAGTCTGCAGAACATGAACACACATTAATGTTACCTTGTAAATATGTGGTAATATTAAGTACATTAGTCCTGCACGACATTACCACATATCAACAACTTAATCATCTGTGAACAATGTTTGCTGTCATGTTACTTCACATAACATGCACATTTCCGTCCATAACGTCCGTAACGTGTCGGTATGTTCTGAACGCGCGCTGCGATCGTCTCCCCAGCTGCACCACGCCGAGCAGGACAAGCAGCGGTGGCGCATGGACAAGGCCCAGCTGGAGCAGACCCTGCAGGAGAACAAGGAGCGCATGGAGAAGCTGGAGGGCTACTGGATGGAGGCCCAGAGCCTCTGCCAGGCGGTGGACGAGCACCTGAAGGAGACGCAGGCCCAGTACCAGGCCCTGGAGCGCAAGTACAGCAAGGCCAAGCGGCTCATCAAGGAGTACCAGCAGAAGTGAGGCCCGGCGCGTCTGTTGGGAGCTTAGAGACCCGCTCCTTTTTAGGAGTCGATTGGTACAAGGGATCCACCGACGTCACGTTTACCTGTCAATAGTACGAGCTACGACTGACACCGTTATAATACAGGCTGATTCTGTTTGATTTGGTTAATGATGTCACCGCGTCATCATTACATTTACATTATACATTGAGGGCCTTTAGCAGACGCTTTTGATCCCAAAGCGACTTACAACCGTTCATACACACACCAACAGAGACCCAAGGGGACAGACCCAAGGGGACAGCCTGCTCATTGGGAGCAGTTAGGAGGAGCCGGGGATCAAACTAGCAACTAGGGGTGTGCATCTCTCCAATAAAAGACGATTCGATGCGTATCTCGATACATGGGGTACAATACTGTTCAATTCACAACAATTCAGGAATGATAATTTTTTTAAATGGAACGATTCGATTCAGAAGGATTTCGATTCGATGTGGCACGGCTCAATTCGAGAGGGTGTGATGCAATGGATTTCTTGTTGAAAGTAGACAATCATTTCACAAAATGAATGAACTTGTAAATGTGGCATTTCCTTCAAAAAGATTTATCAAAGACTAGAGAAGAAGTGTATGGGTTAGGGGGTGTGCGTCTCTCCAATAATGCGTATCTCGATACATGGGGTACGATACGATTCAGGAACGATACATTTTCGATTCAGATGATTCACATCTTTTAAATCAAAATCGATTTTCCGATTCAAATCGGTTTTTGTTAAACCCCTACTAGCAGCCCACGTCAACCCGCTCTACCGCCAGAGCCACTGCCGCATCATTAAAATAAGAAACTATAAAAACGTCATCAGTGTTGTGTCACAAAACCAGTAAACTCCTGTTCCAAGTTTTGGGATGACCCCGTTGTTGTTGTTGTTGTTGTTGTTGTGGTGGTGGTCCTCAGGGAGATAGAGTACCTGAAGAAGGAGACTCAGCGGTGCGCACAAGACGGAGCCGAGGCCTCCGAGCTCCAGGAGGAGTCTGGGCAGCTGGAGGAGCAGGTAACCCCCCCCCCGTGTGACTACCAGGGCCGTCTGCTCTGGGCTGAGGGAGCGAGGGCGCGCTCCACACAGCTGTAGTGATATATTTGTTTGATATAACACAGACGTCATTTGGTAAGGGTGGTCTAATAGAACCTGATCCAACTGAGAATTGGTTTGATTATTTATCTGCTGCTTTAATTCACGATTAGACATACATTAGCTGCTAAAAGAGCAGTCAGTAAAGTTTGGATCCTTGTATTATAACGTTTTGTGGTGGACGTGCATTTTCGTTGGATGCAGGTGTGACCACAGGGTTTTATTAAACGTCAGGGTTCTCTCTTGTTACTCCTCATATCCAAAAGCATTTCAATTTGGCGACGGTGATAATCCATGGACTGTACTCCGTGACCACAATAAAAACAAAGCCAAGCTTCAATTCTGGATGGGGGCTTCAACGCTAGCATCGCCTCAACACTCTAACTCAGAGTAAACTAAACACAGTGGGGCCCTGGGGTCACAGTAACCTATGTTATTTGATCTTTGGTGGCACTTAATTTGAAGGGGTGTGAATAAGATGGACTGACTGACGGCTTTCCTGAACAGGAAGTCTTTATGACTCATTTAGGTGCCAATCTGCAAAGGATGTCGTCTTTGACGCAAGGTTGATGTGTGAGATGTCATTGTTATGACAACTTGACGTTCACCAAGACAACATAACCTGTCAATGTCTTTGTTATTACAACTTGGTGTTCACCAAGACAACGTAAACATGCCATGAATGGCCTAATTACAGAACTCAACGGAATGTTGAGTATGTTGGTTTTAACATTGGCTGTCATGAGACTATTATAATTGTGTCATGAATAGTTTCTTTGACCTCGACTAGTGGTACACTGTCAAATGCTTGTAAACACCTTAACAAAAGCAATAGACAAGTATATCAATAGTTATTCCTTTATTGTTTTTGTGACATCAATGTTTCCTAAAAAATATATACATATGCCCTCAAACAAAAGCTTCCAGAAGGCTTTCATCATTACAGACTTTTAATAACATGATGAATAGTTCTTTAGAGGATGATACTATTAAAATCAGTTCTCAAATAGACAATCAAAAGAAGAAAAGTAGCATTGATATTCTATCAATCTTGGAGAAATTAGCTCAAATTTCAACGAAAAGCACGCAGCTTTTAGCCGTACAGAGTAGACGTGTCGTTGAACTTATCAAGTGGGCGGAGTTTGGTCCACTACGCCTCAAGAAGGCTCCACAGTGATCAGTGAAGGCTGAGCCGCCTCCTGGATCCAGTCTTCTGTACACCAACCAGCAACACGTTTTCAAGAACACTAAAATCTACATTTCACCAAACATGCTGGCTAAAACTTGCTTCATTAAGACTCATGTTCGTGCAGCTGTCATGTCAGTCCTCCACCCCTTCAAATACAGTGTTACCATTAGTCAATTCATATGTATTGCTTCTGCTGTGACACCCATAGTTTGTCTAGGAATAATAACGTACATCTTGGCTCATTTAGTCATGCAGAATGCACTGAATGCTTTGACATTGATCAATACACATCTATTAAAACTATGAATGAACTAATGTCTTTTTAATCCTTGTCTTCAGGTGGCTGACCTGGAATCCAGGGTCGAGGAGCTGAAATCAGATCCTTTATAGGGAACAAAAAGCCTTTCTCCTCGTGGCGTTTATCAATGGAAGCTGAACTTGGCGAGATTTATGGAGACGCCGATGACGATGATGGTGGCGTTATTGTACTTGCAGTGCAACGCAGGGTATCTTTGGTCTCCAAACGTACTGTGTATGTACCCTTTGGCTTTAACCCCACATAGTTTATTTACCATTTTTAACTTTGCTTTTTCTTATTACATTTGGAAATAGTTTTCTCTTCACAAAGGATAACATTTTCTGTCGCAGTATTCGTGTCGTTTTGTTTTTGAGAGTTCAGTATTTAACCATTCCCCATTTGTATTTTTCATTTTCTTTTATTTTTGCTTTTGCTTTTAATTGCCAAACACATTCCTACTATTCCTTTGCCTCGTTTTTGTGAAATGTTCTGAATTGTACAGACGGCGTTACTGCTGTATGTGGTGCATCGCGCAGAGTTGTGGGGGCCGTGTATATATTTTTATTAATGTGTAAGACATTTAACATTATAGAAACTAACGAGATTGAGGATCAGCGTGTGTAATTTATGTGATCGAGAGAGGCGTGTTGGTTTTGAAAGGCTATTGCACTTGAGTGGGATATCGGCATCACTGGAACGGCATGGAGCCCGGAGCGACTCCTAAACGTGTACACCAATACCCTGACCTCCTTCAGAATGGTTTCCTCCTCTCTTCTTTTCAAGAAAAACCACCTGCTGCCTACTTTTCAAAGCAGTTTCTGCTTTTTAGTTTTTTTTTACATTTTCTTTAACTTAACAAAGACTCTCCCGCACTTCGACGATCAAACAATCGCTGGTTTCCACTCTCGTCATCAGAACGCTCTACAACTTTCCTAACATGGACCAGATTCCTGAACTGCTGTGCCACACTAAGAAACGGATTACAAGTTGTTCTTTTTGTGATTTTTCTCTTCAAGATGGATGTTGCCAAGGGTTGTTGTAACCGGTATTATTAGCTAGCACTACTGATATACAAATACATATATATAATATATATATATAGAAACGAAACACAACTGGGACTCGGGTGGTTTTAGACGCCCGTACCAGCAGTAGATTTTTAGATTTGAATATGTAGTGTAACGAACCAGCAGCTGCACACGACACCCCTGTATCCCCCCCCCCCCCCCCCCCCCTACCTCCAGCCCCCTCCAGCCCCCCTGTGTGTAGCACATGGAACACTGCCAGGGTCGTCCCTGCTTCAATCCGCACACACACTTTAAAGTGAATTGGGTCTTACTTGTGTCAACCGTCATACCGGTATGTATAGTCCAGATAAAAACTGGAATATTTTAAACGGCGCTTAATGTTTGAGATGTAGTGAAAGACGTATACAACGGCGATGGAGATTAAAAAAATAAAAAATAAACGGAACAAAAAGCAATGCAGTGAACGACGGAAAAAAAGATATACAGTATGTTGTGAGAATTATATCTGGGTAACCGCAAAAGTGTTAGGATAACGGGAGTTAAAAATTAATAACCGGCATGAGTATTTTCATAATATTAAGGCTTGTACAGGGCACATGCTTTGCATTGTATGTTTTGTGGAATAAATGGTCAACAGTGAGGTTAAGCTTGGGGTTTCTTTTATTTCCACGTGCGACATTTTAAACTGCTAGAACGCATTGATGTTTCTGACCGAGTGAGAATGTTAAAGGTGATACAGAAATGTATGCAACTGTTAACTCCTGATCAACTTCAACGTAAAGCGCTTTAAAACAAGCATGAGGAGAATTTGAAGCAGCCCTCATTAAATGCATTAACAACATGAAAGCATTTCGCAATCCCTCTTAATCCCGGTCCACCGAAATTCACACCCAGAAGAAGACTCTTGGTTCTCCCCACCCCCCCAAAAAAAATAACATTTCTTTAACAATCGTCTCCAAATTAAATTTGATCTGCCAACGGGCTGAAGCCCCAGAATCACGAGTGCATCTTCTGCTGGTGCCTGCGGAGGTGGTAGTTCCGCGAGAAGCTCTTGCCGCAGTCGTCGCACTTGAACATCCTCTGGCCCAGGTGCAGCAGCAGGTGGGCGCGCAGGCTCTGCGGGCGGCTGAAGCTCTTGAAGCACTCGGGGCAGCTGTGCGGCCGCACGCCCGTGTGCTTGCGCTCGTGCCGCTTCAGGTCGCCCGACTGGCGGAAGCTGTCGCCGCAGTGCGTGCACAGGTAGGGCTTCTCGCCCGTGTGCGTGCGCAGGTGCACGTTCAGCTGGCCCATGTGCACGAAGGTCTTGAGGCAGTGCGGGCAGCTGTGGGGCCGCACGCCCGTGTGCACCCGCTGGTGCTGCTTCAGGCTGTAGTGGTTGGTGAAGCCCTTGCCGCAGTCCGTGCACAGGTACAGCACCACCTGCGGGAAGCAGTAGTGCCCCCTGTACTTCTTCGCCGTGCCGTACTTCTTCCCGCACTCGGGGCAAACGTGCGCCCCGTCCGCCGCCGCCGCCTCCTCCTCCTCCTCCTCCCCGCCGCCGCCGCCGCGCTCTTCCCCGTGCGCCTTCTCCGACCCGGGCAGCCACTCGGACTCCTCGGGGTGGTGTCTGCGCACGTGCTTGCGCAGGTAGCTGCGGATGGTGAAGGAGAAGGGGCAGTAGGCGCAGGAGAAGATCTCCGACGTGCAGTGGTGCTTGTCGCAGCTCTTGATCTTCTGGTGCTGCTTCAGGTTGAAGAGCTTGCTGAAGGCCTTGCCGCACACGTTGCACACGAAGGACTTGCCGCACACGTGCGCCGTCCTCTCGTGCCGCTTGAGGAAGCCCGCCTTCTTGAAGGCGGCGCCGCAGTGGGAGCACTTGTGCTGCGCCGCGGCGTCGCAGGCGTGCTCCTTCAGCGCCTCGTCTGACTGGTAGTTCTGTTTGCAGTGGACGCAGCTGTGGGCGCCGCCGCCGCCGCCGTCGTCGTCGTCGGCCTGGCCTTCTTGAGCGGACGCGCCGACGTCGGACTCCTCCACGCCCTCCGGAGTGACCCTCGCCGGACACGGCGTCTTCCTCTTGTGCGCCGGAGTCCTGCGCTTGGGGGCGATGAGCTTCGTGATGGTGAAGATCTTCGAGCGAACCCCAAGGCGCTGGGGCCTCTGGTACGCCGGCTCTTTGGGAGGCTCCGGCGTCTGGGCCGCCAAGGAGGGCTCTGCGACAAAGTCCAGGTCCTCCGTGTCGTGGACGTCGTCCGCCGACGCCTCTGAACTCTCCTCCTCTTCCTCGGCCAGCGCCATCTCGTACATGGCCTTCCCCTTGGCCTGGTGAGACTTGAGGTGCCGGGCCAAGTCGTTGTGCTGGCTGAAGGTCTTCCTGCACAGCGTGCACACGTAGGGCCGCAGGTTGCCGTGGACGCGCGTCTGGTGCTTGTCGAGGTAGCGCGCGTTCGAGAAGCTCTTGTCGCACTGGACGCACGTGTTCCGTTTCTCCGCCGCCGCCGCCGCCGCCGTTCCCTCCGCCTCCTCTGGAGAGCGACCCTCTTGCCCGGGTGTGTGCTCGGCGACGGCCGCTTCTTCGGTTCCTGCGGGTTCTTGAGAGGCGGCGTCGTCTGCGTCGGGCACCTCGCCTCCCGTCTCCGTCTCCGTCTCCGTCTTGGTCTCCTGGCGGCAGCTCTGGTCGGACGGCGCCTCGCCCGAGGCCTGCTTGTTGTGCACCAGCTGGTGCCGGAGCAGGCCCGAGGCCTGGCTGAAGCTGCGTCGGCACTTGGGGCAGCAGTAGGGCCGCTTGTTGGAGTGCACCGACAGCGCGTGCCTCTTGAGGTGATGCATGTGTTTGAACACCTTGCCGCACTCCTGGCACGTCTTGGCCTCCAGGGCGTCCAGCGCGTCCAGGGGGTTGGGAGTGGCGGCGGCGGCGACGGTGGTGGAGGCGGCGGGGGCAAAGTCTTCCTCCGGAGCGGGGTCCTGGTCCAGGGGTTCTGCCCCCTCCGTGTCGGGCGAGGAACACTCCCTCTTGGGCTGCGTGTGGAAGTGTTCGACGTGGCGCTGGCGGTACGTCTCCGTGGTGAAGGACAGCGGGCAGTGGGCACAGAGGAACATCTGGAACGTGATACTCGGGTCACTCTCTGAATAGAAACAAAACAAAAGTTAAACATGGCCATTTTGAAAACCTTCCAAGTAGGACGAGTGTTGAACAAAGTGCTTTTTCCCCCCCGTGTCAAAACATCCTCTTCTGACGGGGTGCATCTCAGGAACACGTACTTTGACTTCCCCCAATACGAGTGCCCTAGAGAGCCCCCTCACCTGTGGGACAAAGCTTCCTGAGCCACATGTGGCTCCAGGCCTCACTGAGGTGGCTCACCAGCCCTGCACTGGGCCACCACACCAGCTCGTCTCCTGGCTGGATGGTGCGGCAGCAGTGGAACAGAATGCTGCCCTTGTACTGCACCGCCAGCAGGTTAGTCTCCTCTTGGTTGCGGGCACAGTTCACATACCTGTTGGACGAAAGGATGCAGGGAGCTCAGACTGACCCAGAGCAGTGAGCGGTGTCCATCTTTGCTCAACGTGTCCCAACCACCTTCTGTTGCTTCTAGTCTTTTTCTACCAAGGCTGACCTCATTTGATGTTTGTCATTCAAATTATGTTCTAAAAAATTACAATTAAATACAATGCAAATTGTCTATAAGAAATCTATTTCGTTTTTAATATGTATTTTTTCTTTGGCTATATAGATAGAATTCTATCATCTCTAATGAATAGAACGCATTTAGCTTCATTTGAATGCAAGGCATTCTGTCTTTATATGAATGGAATGTGTCTTCAGCGATACAAACAGAATGTGTACAGTACTCACCTCATCCAGTTTGAGTGTGTTTCTCTCGCTGCGTCGATGTAGTCGTATTCGTCATTTACTTTGTATATCTAGAGAAACCCAAACAAGTGTCTACTAACAAAGTCACCCAACGACATGCATTACACACACACACACACACACACAGGTAGAATCACGTTTAAAAAACATAATTCTGGCTGGCTAACTCCCTAAAACTATCGGCTTTCTAACTAGTTGCCTTCTTTAATGTATTTTGGTATGGGCGCCGCTGGTGTGGTGGTATCATGCAAGATTCCCATTCTTGTGACCAGGGTCGATTCCCGGGCGGTGCACAGTTTTGCTCCATCTTTCAACAATAGATACCACAGAGCTGTGTTTGGATAGTGCTCTCCGGGACCCCAACTATGGGTAATCGTCCCTGAATGATCTCATCCCAGCCCTCCTTCCTCCATCATGTTGCATTCTTAATATCCTCCATGTTACGGAAATAAGATCAAATGGGTTCATGTTTGTTTTTCCTGCCCGTGGTCCAGCTCACCTCCCAGGAGAATCGGCTGGCCACTGCAGCCTCCCTGGTGGTCACTTCCCCCTCGTAGGGCCCAAAATGCATTCCGGGCGTCATCGCCGGCCCCTGGTTCATGACCCCGAGGCCCGTGTTGGGAATGCTGGACCTCCCTATCATCAGCCCGTGGGGAAGCGTCAGCAGCGCCCTCTGGGCCACGGCCATGCTGGTGGGCGAGTCCAGGACGAAGGACGGGCTGGTGAGGCCCACACTGCTCTGCTCCTGGAACAGAGAGCGGCATTCGACGCAATCTGTAGAAAAAGAGTTGGAGATCACAATCACAGAAAGAAAAGAAAAGGTTAGCAATGCAACTGAACTGAGTCAGTGTCCTGGTATTAGGTCTATGGATTATATTATGAAAAACAGGTTAATTGCTTACAAAAGCCATCGTCCAATTCTGCATCTTCTCCTTGCACCACTGTGTCCAGCAACTTCTGCATGGGGGTCTCTGCTGGCTCTGATACTTGAAGCACTGATATAATGAAGAAAACTAATTGTTAGGGCGAACCTGATGACCACCAATGGTAAAGATTAGATGAAGTCATGAACAGTAAAGGATAGTGAATGCCTTACCTGCAGATGAGTTACCATTGGGCAGTACACACTCCTCAATAATGACCTCCTCTGTGGTTTCCACCCACTCCATAACCTCCCCTTT
Source organism: Micromesistius poutassou (assembly GCF_964030765.1). Classification (NCBI taxonomy): domain Eukaryota; kingdom Metazoa; phylum Chordata; class Actinopteri; order Gadiformes; family Gadidae; genus Micromesistius; species Micromesistius poutassou. The sequence goes on from NC_140291.1 coordinate 13,770,328, forward strand.
GTCCGACATGAGTAGTCTGGTAGTAAACAAACAAAAAACGTATGCCTGTTATTTTTTATTGTTGTAAATGTGGGTGAACAGACGTGGCCTGTCCCCGTAATGAATCAGTTTTAAACAAAATAGGGTTCCAATAATATGTTAAAGGTTCGAGGTCGGTCATGCCCATTAATTAGGACAGCTTTGGCAATTCGTCTCGTGTCTATCAGGCTGTGAAGGTCTATCTATGGATTTTATACCATAAGCAGACCGGTCATAAACAATATCAATAAACGATAACCTATTTGAGTAGCCCACCATTTTGAACAGATTGCTTTAGACTGGGGCACCAAAGCTTAAAACTCATCAAAGTAAACCAGTAGCGACGTAGGCCTTCCTCCCAACCAAAAGCAGTAACGCTACTACATGATAACTACCACGATAAGAATAGGCTGTATGTAAATATGTAAACATATCCCCTTTTTAAAAGCAGAAATAATAAGATTTGTTGTCGGGGCTGCCAACTACCACGTCGCGTTTATGATTCAAGAACCTGCACCGTAGGATGAGGACCGCGCTGTGGCGTTACGAGGCCTGGCGTCGCTCCCGAACTCCAAGTTTAAATACACATTTCTGTATTTTGCCACTAGAAACCCACCGTGCCACTTCTGCTACTTATTTTTTTAACATATGTTTTACTTGTCTTATTTTAGTTCATCTTGTATTGTTGCTACTGTCTGGCTGTTGGGGAACCAAGCCTGATCATTTCACTATTGTGTTCCTAAGATGTAATAAAAGTTTTGATCCTGGCTCTGAACGGTCAGATGAATGCACTGGACTCACGTTTGGGATCAGATCCCAGTGCTGGGAGTTGAACGCAGCCCGTCAGCGCAGGCCGAACGCATTCTCATACGGCTAGCCCACGGCTAGCGAGGCTGGAACAGTCTATGGTGTTTCTACCGCGCTGCCGTCCTGAGTTTATCCGCTAGTCCCGTGGGCTGCTGGTGGTCATTGTTCCTAAAGTTAGGAAGACATACCCGACTGTTATGATGTCTAACGACGCAGCCAGATTATGCATTTGAGTCTATGGGATATGTACCTCACAGAAGTAAAGCCTCCATCCGCAAAACAAAGGCGCGTAACCTGTGGCTACTGGCTATCACTTCCGGGTTGTTTCGAATTCAAATTAAAACGTTGGTTGTTTAAACTCAAACCTGAAAAACGGGTGATGGACCGCAGTCATAATGTTTAAAATCTTGCAATACAAAATATATATTTACGCCAAATAATAATATATTTGTTGATTTTATTGATTTATTTCACTTAATACTTTTTTTGCTGTGTCATTGCATGGGCGCCGCTGGTGTAGTGGTATCATGCAAGATTCCCATTCTTGCGACCCGGGTTCGATTCCCGGGCGGCGCACGCTTTTTTGCGCCTTCTCCCAACAATAGATACCAATACTGCAGTCTGATTGTGGATAGTGCCCTCCGGCACTCCCATACCATGTCTTTCCGTTTGAATGTTTGGTTGGAGATGAATGAATAATCTTTCAATCTAGATTATTATGTAATCTAGATTGTGTTATTATGTAAGATTATTATGTATTCAAATTCCAGGTATCGTCAATGACGGTCAATTAGTTTTCCTATGAATCTATTGTATTGTTGAGTCAAAACAAATAATAATTCATTTTTATCACTGACTTCAGCTCTGTGTTTTATTTATAGATCAAACACAGCAGCATATATTCAGTGTTTGTTCCTATTGATGCAGTCTGAAGAATATATCAATGAGCAAGACTTCATATCTCCAACGCTCATTCTTCAGTAAGTTATTTTGTGCCTCGTTGAGTCTGTTTTAACTCGACGTTTGGTCATTGATGGAGTGTCACCTGGATCACATGGTGGTCCTGATGATGATGATGATGATGAAGACTACTCGATTAAAGGCCCGCTCCTGGAACGTGAAGACAACTTCCAAGCACAGCTCCATGTCAGTGGTTAGGGTTTATTTGAACTCCAGGACAGGAGCGCCCAGCAACGGTATGGCTAAGATGCTGAAATGCTGTCTTTGATTTCTTCCTCGGCTTGGTAACATTTAGTTCATAGTTTATCTTTTGACACTACGACTTGTGCCCCAAAAAAATGCAGAACTGTTAGTTCTGGGTTACTTTAACTTAACCTTCACTATAGGACAGGTATTTATCTGTATTAGTGACATGTGTGTTTGAGCCATGATCGGGTATTATAAGGGGACACTTTATACTTACAAGCTAATTATAGAGGATTCCACATATAAATGGAAATGCAAATCATGGCAGAATAATGATAATCAAGATACACTAAGTGAACAGCTGTCTATTGGTTTGAGAAGAGTAATGGGATAAAATGATTTACATATCTCTCTGAATTAGAGGTTGCATTGGTCAAATAAAATATCAAAATTTGGATTTGCATATTTAGTATATACTTTCGTTTCTCTAGGGATAATGTATAGAACGCTGGCCATTATCGGGAAATAAACCCATATTATTTATTTTTATAAATAATATGGGTTATTTTTGATAATGACTGGTGACGTTCTATACATTATCCCGCTTATTACACGGCTACTTGCCAAAACGAAAAAATTACTTCACACAGTGTGTCTTCTTACAATTTATTTGTTATTACCAGCATTCGTAGTGTTGATCAGCAGAGAAATAGTCCGCCAAAGACATTGACATTGCTTAGCAACTGAATCGGCTGGGGTTGATAAGTTACCAGACTACTTGCGGAGTGATACGAGAGATGTGAATCAGAGCCACTTTCCTTGACAGCGGTCATTATATGCTTAGCAACGGTAGTTATTGAAAAATTATTCACTGCAGGAAGTCGGGAAGGCCCCTGCAAGTGAACGGCGCATTCCACAGCATTGAGAAGAGCCGTGTAATAATCCATAATATTTAAACTCAAGTTTTCTGTCTTTTTAAGTGGTGGGTACAAAATGAATCTTGACAAAAACTGGTGGGTACTCGTCCCCAGCGTCCCCAGCGTAATCGACGCCTATAGGTACGCCAAATATGCCAAGTCCTTCCCAATCTTCATTCAACACATTTTTGGGGGAATATTTCTACTGAATTGTGTACTTTGTTAGAACATTACTAGATGCACAAACTCATATACACCTGGGATCCACCTATTAAAACAAATCTTGTTTTAATTTCTATAGGTTTTAGGTCATGCTGGATTTTTTGTAGTTTTTGTTGTTTGATTGTTCAAGGCCTCACCTGCAAGTCTGTACAATCATCTGCAAAATGCAATGTCTGAGTTTAACCTTAATCCTTAATCCTTAATCCTCTCCCTGCAGTTGGAGGTTCAAAGCTCTCTCCAGGGCTGAAGATGACTCCATGCAGTTCCCCAGACTTGCCGGGATAAATGTCAAGCATTTCAAGTGAAAACGGCACGACAATTCTAGTAAATATACGTGGACCAGTGAAACAGTGGACCGCATTTATACATTTCGCAACCCAACTAGAAACAACAAACTGACGTTTCATCTCCACATCTCCTGGTCCACCTGGGCCACAGAGTTGGGCATGAACAAGCCCGCAAACACCTGCCGGGGCTTCACCTTGACCTCCAGCTCGGCCCGCTCCTCCACCCTCCTCCGCTGCGACCGACACTTGTCCAGGCAGCCGCTGCACAGGCAGGCCTCCCCGTCCACCAGGTACAGGCCCTCCTGCCTCCGGATGGGGTCCAGGTCGACGTCCCCCTTGGGGGGAAACGGGTTGGAGTCCACGTTCACCCTCTCCAGCTTCTTGAGCGGCCGCAGGCAGTCCGGGTAGGCGGTGAGCCGGTTGGCGAAGAGGCCCAGGTGCCGCAGCTCCTTGAGGGCGGCCAGGCAGCGCGGCACGCTGTCCAGCCGGTTGAGGCCCAGGTTGAGCTTGTGGAGCTTGGCCAGCAGGCCCAGCTCGCTGGGCAGGGAGCCGCTGGTCAGACGGTTGTTGGACAGGTTCAGGGTCAGCAGGTTCTGCAGGCGCCCGATGGAGGGGGGGATGTGCTCCAGCTGGGGGGACGGAGGTGGCTGTTGAGTGTTTTAAGAGTACAACCCTCCTCATACATTTAGACTGCGACGAAGGACGAAGGACGGAGTTAGCAGAATGTATGTTATTTATTTATAGTGATGATGAGTATATATATATATATATATATATATATATATATAAAAGTTACATCAGAAATGGTACATTTCAACAAAGTGTGTTTTCTAAAATATCTAGAATTTGAAATGTTAAGAGTATGAAAGTATGAAAAACCTAAGCTATCAGGCTTCAGAGACTCCTAGTGGCCATTCTGTTTAGTTGCCCTTGAATCCAACTAAAAAACAATGTAAGCCATGCTCAGAATCTGTTCTTAGGGGCCTGTGCCAGTGACTGGTATTTTAAGCACATGTTTAACTGTACATCCTACCCCCTAATTTTACGTTATCGCATTTTTTCTATGAGATAATTTATGCATCAATACACCTTGACTTATGCATCAATATTTTCTTGACCATAGTCAAGCAAACGATTTCTAGTATTTGCGGCCAAAAGTTTCAGCCAACTTCTTGGACGTCGCACTAAATCTGAGCTCCCAACTTTAATTATATAGATTAGATTAGATTAGATTAGATTTATTCGTCATTGCACAGGAATACAACAAAATTCAATGCACTCACATACTGGACTCGTTAAAAAGAAAGGTAGCATAATAAATAGTCAATAAAAAATACATTCTCATCGTCTCATTCACTCAGTACATTCATGTCGTCATACACTATACCATCAACTCAGTACCATTGTATGCATTAAAACAGTAGTGCAAAATATATAAAGTGCAGAGCATTGCATTAAGTATGGATGTCACTGATTAATGCTATCAGAACCTGGCCACACGTTACCATGTCAACCATCCCCCCACCAGTCCCACTCACATAGTGCATGTGTCCGGTCCCATCTCTTCTAATAATAACATAACCTGGCCACACGTTACCATGTCAACCATCCCCCCACCAGTCCCACTCACATAGTGTATGTGTCCGGTCCCATCTCTTATAATAATAACATAACCTGGCCACACGTTACCACGTCCACCTTAACCCCACCGGTCCCACTCACATAGTGTATGTGTCCGGTCCCATCTCTTCTAATAATAACGTTACCATGTCCACCTTAACCCCACTGGTCCCACTCACACAGTCTCTGTCTGAGGTCCCATCTCTTCTAATAATAACATTACCATGTCCACCTTAACCCCACTGGTCCCACTCACACAGTCTCTGTCTGAGGTCCCATCTCTTCTAATAATAACATTACCATGTCCACCTTAACCCCACTGGTCCCACTCACATAGTGTATGTGTCCGGTCCCATCTCTTCTAATAATAACATAACCTGGCCACACGTCACCATGTCCACCTTAACCCCACCAGTCCCACTCACATAGTGTATGTGTCCGGTCCCATCTCTTATAATAATAACATAACCTGGCCACACGTCACCATGTCAACCATCCCCCCACCGGTCCCACTCACATAGTGTATGTGTCCGGTCCCATCTCTTCTAATAATAACATAACCTGGCCACACGTTACCACGTCCACCTTAACCCCACTGGTCCCACTCACACAGTCTCTGTCTGAGGTCCCATCTCTTATAATAATAACATTACCATGTCCACCTTAACCCCACTGGTCCCACTCACATAGTCTCTGTCTGAGGTCCCATCTCTTATAATAATAACGTCACCATGTCCACCTTAACCACTCACATAGTTACTGTGCACGTCGAGGAAGCGCAGGTTGAGGAACTTGTCGATGAAGTCGGGGAGCTTGGTGAGCAGGTTGCGGCTGAGGTCCAGCTCCTCCACGTCGCAGAGGCCCAGCAGGCTCCGGGGCACGCTGGCCAGGCCTTGGTTGCTCAGGTCCAGGAGCCGCTTGCCGTCCACCGTCATCTTCAGGCAGTTCTGGGCCATGGCCAGGGTGATCTTCTTACCTTTGGGTTCACTGCTACTCTTCTTCTTCTTCCCCTTGGCCATGTTCCTGGAGGGCTGGTAGTCTGCTGTACACACACACGCACACGCACACACACACACACACACACACACACACACACACGTAAGAAGTTACTGGTTAACCAATGTCCAGTTTGAATGTGTTCCAGTGTGGATCTTGGATAATGACAAACCACGTAACAAAGAGATTTGAGAGTGAAAATACAAAGTCTAATTTAGATGATCACTCAACTGATCGTTTACTTTGTTCATTTTTAATCTGTGCAAGAAGGCCTATTATTATTATAAGATTTAAATGATCAGAACAGTGTTTATTTCTGTATTTCTGTAGTATTTGAAGGAACTTATACTAAGACTAGACCACTGGACTTTCAAGCTGTCAAGTGTTACTCTACCGAAAACAAAATCTTACATTTCGTTCAACTACATTGTTGGATTTTTTAGTAAATGGTCTAAACAGAGCATAATCCTTACCAGGCCAGCAGCAGCTCTATCTTCCTCAGAGCTGGAAAAAAACTGAAGAAAGCCGGGACTGACACTGTAGTCTCTCTCTCCAATCTCCACCACTAGTGGGTCAACTCAGGTATCTCCATATCTTCGTCTCCCAGGGCCTTCAATAATTCACAAAAGACGACACTCAGGATCCTCGTAAGTAAAAACCAGGAAGTGTACAACAGATTAGTGTCACTTGAAGAAGGAAAGATTAGACCTGTTCTCTGGTGGCTTTTGCTTTGAGCATGCAAGGGGGACTGCCAACGGAATTGTTTAGCTTTGTTTCTAGGCAACTGCTTTATGTGCCAAGAGGTTTTTTTTCTTTTTTACAAGTGTGGCAGAGGCCTGTCTCTGGGATAGCTAGGGATAGGTCCTGCCCTCTGTCCTGAGGGTTTTCACAGGCAATTTGGGGAATAAATAACCAGTGTTAACCAGCAAACACTAATGGAGATTTAGAAGCAAAACATTTACAATGTTCGGAACAATGGTAAGCATAAAAAGCATTCATGAATTACAAATGTAAATGGTATTTGTAGTTAGAAATGTACTTCTTTAGCAAGAGGCCGGTGAAGAAAATAAAAAATGTTTTGTGTTTACATATTTCAATATTAAATTATATATAGTTGTAACCTATAGGTAGACTATTATTAGTGTATATTTCTGTAATAATATTGTATAATCATAGAAACAACTGTTACAAAGTGTTAAACAACAATTAAACAACAATTAACTATACTATACGTTGACAACCAGAAAGTTAAATACTGAATTAAGTTGTAAATAGTATCCTGTCTGACCTATTTCCAAGGTTTGGGCATACTGTGTATATCATAATACCTCTACGCATAGCAATTCTGTCACAAATTTTTGTAATATCACATAGCTTGTTCCAAACCATACCTACCGTATATATTGTTCGATGGAGGCGCGACTTGCAATGTGATTACTGATATCAGGCAGTAACTCAAATACGCCAGAAGAGGGCGCTGTAGTGACATATGTAGGTTATGTGTTTAAATAATATTGACCTTTACTTCGCGTTCATTCATCAAATCAGGGGTCCCCAAACTACGGTGTCCCGCTTAACGATCCCAAACAAGAGCCGCTTCTCAGTTCGCGTTCTCGTGTGTACTCGTGTACTTTCGTTCTCGGTAAACGTCATCAGTGGTAGCCCAAGCACTGCTCCAATTCCAAGTCCGCGAGTACGTAGTCCGCGTACTTGGTTATTGAGAAACGGCTAATCCCTCTAAACATTATTTTTTAATTGCTTTTTCCTATAGATCTCTGAAGAATAAGTCCCGCCTCCGAGGCTCCCGGTTCCCTCGGTCAAACGTCTATGGGAGATAACACGGGGTTTATGAATGGTCGTCCATAACAAACTCTGCAGGGGGCGGAGAAGTAAAAGCTGCGTCACGTTTTCAACTACAACCTTTTCCCATCTGGTTTCCACTTGGGTTTTGGATTGTCTGGCCGTTAAAGTAGTAAACGAGTATTGATGCTAACCAGGAGCTAGTTACAATCTGCGCGGACTTTATACGTCATACTTGTTAGGGAGGAGGGAGTTCGCGCCGCCAGTCACAACCTAACGTGATGTTCATTTCACGCGTGATTTCATTGGTCTATAAAACTTAATCGCTGGCGAAGTTCAGCCTCTTATATCGACGACAACTTTTTGGTTTGACCGTGATAAGAGTTTGTTTGCCGTTATTGAGTTATTGATTTATTTTATTTGTTGATTTTGTATAAATATTCTGTATTTATTATTATTTTCATTCTTACTTGCTCGTAGAAGGCCACCTCCATATGGACGAGCTCTGCTGTCTTCACTGTCGGCGAAGGCAAACTATGAAACATTGGCGTTGCTATGCAACCTTGACTGGGAGAGTCGTGACGTCCTAAGTCTGCGCATATCTGCGTTAGCATAATGCTTCTTCATAATAGTTAACTACTTTAACGGCCCGACAATCCAAAACCCAAGTGGAAACCAGATGGAAAAAGGTTGTAGTTGAAAACGTGACGCAGCTTTTACTTATTCGCCACCTACAGAGTTTGTTATGGACGACCATTCAAAAACCGCGTGTTATTTCCCATAGACATTTGGCCGAGGGAAACGGGAGCCTCGGAGGCGCTTGGCAACGTGACGCCACCGCGTTCGCGCCGCAGCGTCGGACGATCCAACGTCAAAGTGCGCGCGAGGGAGGAGGAAAACCGAAGTAAGCCAGGCGGGAAAATGTCGAAACTTAGTTACGAACGAAACTACTAACGAAATTACTAACGAAAGTTAGATTCCATTTTGCGATTTGATGACTTATTGTAAGGTGGCGTCACACACAAAGAGAAGAGTTCCTTAGAGCTTTGTGATTTATGGGGTTAGGGTTTGGTTATGCCATGAAGGAGCAATAGAGTTCAGTTGAAAAGTAGAGCACAGAGGAGGAAGTTACCTTTCTGACCTTATTGAGGAAAAGTACACAGCAGTGCCATCTGACTACTGCCTACATGTTCATAACACAGCCTTCAACACCTTGTTGAGATGCCTCTTCCTGCACATCCCATCACCTTCCTTCCCTCCCCTTTGTTGCTGCTGCTGGCAAAGGTGTCTGTGGGCCAGTTTTGTCACCTCATCTCGTTTCCATGTTAATTTCATTTTGCTCTAGTCTATAGTGGCAAAGAAACAAACAATGTGCCTTTGTTATACCACAGTATTGGACCATCAATAATAATTATAATTGGCCGACTTAGGGCAACAGATAGACAGATGGTTATATAGATAGATAGACTGATAGATAGATAGACTGATAGATGGATAGACTGATGGATAGATAGTCCATCTCACAGGTCGGGGTATTGGCTTTGTTATTGCCTACATTGCAGGCTTTAAACACAGCAAACAATTTAATAAATGAAAAAAAGAGGTTAGTAAATACCCAAATAAATGGTGTAGACATGTCAACCTATCTTTGGGTTTGTTGAGGACTTTGGCTCGTCTATTTATGGAGGGGGTGTATCCATACGTACAGACTGGTGTTTGGAAGGCCTTGTAATTCAGAGCGAGGTTAACGGCGCCCTTAGCTGCTGGATGAGCGATAGCCTCTTGGACATGTTTTGGAAAAGTGAACCAGGCTTCCCCTCTTGTGTTTACAAAAGCTCGGACTGCATGTGGCTTCATTTTGCTCTGTCTGAAGACCAGGCATGTCAAACAGTCCAGGGGTGGAGGGCCAGGAGTTTAAAGAGCTCTGCTTATTTTGTAAACAGTGGTCCGCGTTCCACCAGATGATTGCTTCATTGATTATTAATGATTAATGAGGGCTTTTTGTGTTTGGTCGTCTTTCAGATGAGTGGGACTAACGATTGTTGGGGTTCAAATGGATGTCATTGGGACATATTTGATTTTGATGGTTTTGTAGGCCTACATGAAACATACCTTTTGTATGAGATAAAATAGGGTCAGTTTGGTATATCCTTGACACAGAAATATAATTATTACGTTCTTATGTAACATTTAGGATTATTTCATGATGATTTATGAACCGGCTCTCATACTCATAATTTAACTAGTGATGGGTCGGTCGCGAACGAGCCGGTTCAAAGAGCCGGGTCTCTTAAATGAACGATGGGAGTTGGCTCCCGACCGCAAGCCGTTTTTTTTTTCTTTTTTATATATCTTTATATATATATATATATATATATAAAGTTTGCCTAGGCAGAATGATAGGAAGATCTCTGCTCTACGGGTGCATCGTGCATGCTATGCATGTGTGCAGTGACTGACTGTCATGTGCATGCATGCAACCAATAAAGTGTGGATAGACAAGGATCATACCATTAAGCAAGCAGTGAGGGGTGGGGATGGGCGTTGCGCTCATATGCAATGAAAACAATTGGCTACAGAAATTTTTTGACATTAGAAAATGTAATTTTTATTTTTGAATACTAATAGGGTGTATTGAATAATTTAAGTGATATATAGACATACAAATCATGAGTCAAAATGTGCTACATTTGGCTGAATTATAAAAGGTATATGTGGTAATATGAAGAGCCGTTTGGGAGCCCAAAGAGCCGGCTCTTGTTGGTGATCCAAATGATCTGGCTACCTGAAAAGAGCCGAAATTCCCATCACTAAATTTAACAACTTAATCTCCATACACGTTTCCTCTTTCTTTCCTCCCATATGACGTCAACATCTACTTTTGATCGCTTTAAAATGAGGTACAATTTTGCTATTTGAGCCTACTAGTTATGTTTTCTCTTAGTTATGTTGCTTTTACATTCCCACGCGGGGTTTTCTCCTGTTTACACGTCTACAACACAGTACACATAACTATGTATTCAAATGAAAACAACATACACGAAAGCAGAAATTGAAAGCTCATTCCTCTCTCATTACAGTGGCTCGCCCACCGTCGCAACAGCTGGCACCCATCTCACCGGCTCCCCATCGCTCCGTCGGCTCCCCGCCCCCCCGACCCCCCCTCTCCACGGCTCCCCATCGCCCCGTCGGCTCCCCGCCCCCCGACTCCCCCTCTCCACGGCCCCCCGTGGCTCCGGAGCCTCCGGGGGAACCGCGCGTTAGGGCCGGCTGCGAGGTGTGCAAAGCCTGCTTCCTATCAGCAACCCGAGGAATACCCGTTGGACGGAGTGAGCCACGTTTGACTAGTAGTCACTTTCTTGTAATGCCGGTCGGGTATCTCCAACGAACAAGAAACCGTTGTCGAAATTACGCCACGTTGTTTATCTTGCCCTTGGCGCCAGCGGTTTCTCGGTGATTGGACTGAAACGTTCAAGATGTTGGAAGGAGCCTACCTGGCAGTCCTGCTCGTTGGCTAGTCTGCTGGCAGCCACAGCGTCCTTCATGAGACAAAGCAACAGGTGGCCTATGGCAGCAGTTGGGGAAGCTCATTGTCAAACAATGGATTTGGTCCACGCTAATCATAATACTTAAAAAAAAAAAAATGATATACTTATATATCACTCTAGCAACAAACCATGACTCCTGCTCTGAAATACAGGCCCATAGAGATACCCAAACCCAGCAACAGTGCTGCCTTTCTCATGTTGACATGTTTCATACAAGACAGCCACAATAGTAGATCTGTAAAAATACAAACCCTTTGAGACAACCCCCACAACATTGACTCACGTTTACCTTTTAATTTACACTTCAATACACACTTTCCTGTTGAGATGTACAAAAATTCCTACAGAATAAATGACAAATAAAGTAGAATGTTGTTGTTGCACGTCATTTACAGAGTGCAGAAGGGCGAGAGAGATTGAGAGGGGAAGATATGGAGGAAAAAGGGTGGAGCTTCACACACATGGATCTAGTTAGAGGCCTCCCATTAAGGCCAACGTGGTTTGTAGGCCTCTCCACATTTCACAGTTTGTGGACTTTTTATTACTTTTTCTGCTCCCCCCTGTAGTGTATGGATGCAGAAAACAAGACACATGATTCCGACCTCGGAGTTCACAGCAATTATGAGAGAAAGGTGGGGGGGTTGTAATACTGTTCGTTACGGTTTTATACTTTAGTCATCTTTAATAAACTGTGGTAGATACACACATGATATTGGATCCATGTTCAGAATCAGAATTTCGTAGTTTTCTTAAGTTAATTCGACAGAGGAAAATAAAACGTAGCTTTAAAAAAAGAAAATTGTACTTTTCAGAATGAATCCCTAATCGTACGCAGCCAAAGGGAGTGCGATGGGGACCAGTAAATACATTTAAGCTCTAAATCAATTTCATCCGTCTACCAGATAGTCATGCCAGAGGGAAGGGGACTAACATGGTGCCCTCTGGTCTGGGAGGGAAGGGGTAGGGATAGGAGAGCGATGATGCCCCCATCCTTTCTGTGTAGTAATACTATATAATACTTTTCCTGATCGTTAGGAAACATAAGAATTTTCAGACATGCGTTAAGATTGATTGATAAAAATATATTCTAGCAGAGGTTGTTGTCTTCCATTCAATTAAAAGGTACAAACCTCATTAATAATGTGATCATATACTCAACCACTATTGTTAACTGAAGCCTTTGTCGTCTTTTCATTTGTTATCTTCGGTTATCACCAACACACCCTGGTTTGCATAAAGAAACGTATATGTAAACCCATTGAGGCACACACACACATTATGTGTGTGTGTGTGTGTGTCTGTTTCACTAGCAGCCTGTTAATGTTCCCCCTAGACAGCGGGTTTGCGATATCTTGCGAGGGAGTCGAGGCTAATCACTGCCTTTAATATCAGCCTCCCACATCTGTGGTCATTTTAAACAAGGGCCTGAAACACATACTGGGCTGAGATGTGTTGAAACGGATAAGAAACAGGGTAACTGCAGCTAGCTCCAGGGGCCGCGAGACTGAGATCCACCCCCCTTCACAACTTCAGCCTAGAACATGAGTTGTCAACAGTTACAACTCAAAACCGTAAAGTCAGATCCCAGGATGCCCAAAAGGCCAGAATACGTATGTTCAAATTACAATCATGACATCATTCTGATAACTGTTACACACACTCGATATATAATTGCATCTACACAACAACAACAACAACGCATACTATAAATAGACAGTCTTTTATATATATGAAATAAAAACACAGGTATTAAGTGGTGCAACAAAGTCCCTTCAGAGTCTCCTCTCTGTGAACAGTATCTGGGCGTACACGGTGCCCGTGCTGGAGGACTTGGTCTCAGGTATGGGCTTCACAAGCTCCAGCTCGGCATATGTAAGACTCTCCTCCAGTATCTTTGGCTGTGGAGAGAGAGAGAGAGAGAGAGAGAGAGAGAGAGAGAGAGAGAGAGAGAGAGAGAGAGAGAGAGAGAGAGAGAGAGAGAGAGAGAGAGAGAGAGAGAGAATAAGGAAGGAGAGGGAGAAGAGAGTGAAGAGAGGATCACCAGGGAGAGGAAGAGTGGGTGTTAAGAGTGGGATGGATGAGAAAGGGAAATGATAACAACATATGTACAGAACAAAGGCCCACAGAGAGAGAGAGAGGGGGGGGGAAATGAGAGGGATGAGAATGGGAAGAGAGGAGTTACAGACCAAGAGGGACCAGTTGCAGCCAGGGGATGGGTGGGAAAGGGAGGAGGTGGAGGTTAAGGTAAGGATTCTACATTTTCACATTGTGCTTCAAAAGCAGACTGACAGAAAGGGTGAGCTAATATTAGAAGGTTTGGTTATGAAGTATTTTGTGCAGTTTGTAAGTTATTCACAAACTAAAAACACAAAACACAAGGTCCTCCGTTTGTTAAACTAATCAAACTCCAGAATAATCAAACTGATGGAAAAAATATCACTTTTTTTCATTTTACCAGAAGAAGACGGCGCATCTTTGACCAATCAAATAGCTGGCTGGCTGAAAGCCTCCTTTGTGGTCTTTGAGATTTGATCTAGGACAGGGGTATGGGTGGGGGGCGGGAGCAGACTCACCAGAACCAGTTTCCTTGGTTGCGGCTTTAGAAGTTTGGGCATCCGCACTTTGTCTCTGATTGGAGCTACAGAATACAAACATCAAAAACAAGTCAGTGGCTTAAAGTGGACCTCGGGTCCAAATGGGATCTGGGGTGGCTGTGGAACATAAGTGACCGCTAAATGTGCACTCAAGAGTTTATTGGGTGGTGTAAACCACTTTTTATTACAGACCACCTTTTTTTATTACTTTTTTATTTTGTCTCACATCATCATGAATGATTAATGACACAATCTTTGGTGAAATTGGATCCCAATTATCCTAATTAAATGAATTAAGCAACCAAACACTAAAGTGAGTGACTTGACAAATGTTTTAATCAATGAGGTTTATCAACGTTTAGTATGCCAATATGACCAAGGGGATATGAAGACCACACACATGTTGCCTGACCCTTTCACACAGACAGGAAAACACATTTAGGACTTAGTGACGATAGTTGTTGCAAGATATCCTTGTGATGCCAGCGAATGGGTCGACGTACGTATGTCTTGCCATCTGTCAATATGTCAAATTTTAGCATATTGATTGCAACTAGTGCTACAAAATGAGGCCATATGTTACATTAAAAACAGCTGATGCTACAACATAAGCCTGTCGTGTGGAAGCATGTGTTTGAAGAAACTACAGTTGATGCTACAACATAAGTTGGTCGTGTACTAGCATGTGTTTAGCGTAGAGAAAATAGCTTTACCCTTAGCGGGTATTTCCGGGGGTGTGTCCTCTTGTGGGGCTCGGCTCCTCTTCTTTCTGTATCTCCTCTGTTTCTTGGGGAGAGCTGGAGACCCACTGATCACACTGGTGACCGTCTCTCCTGAGCTGGGATCAAACCAGTTTATGAGAAGGTTACAAGATCATAGGACGCTTTTGTTTGTATCTGTAACTTTGAGAAAGGTCAAAAAACACAATACAATATGTATGCAATGCAATGCAAGCAAATGAAAAAAATTTTTTTGATTGATTTGATTACTTACTATTGTGCAATAATAGATAAATTATAAACACCATAAGTTATTTCAACATCAATTCTCGTTGTTTAAACGTACCTGTACTGTGGGCTTTTGACCAGTAGATAATTATCTGCAGAGAAATCATATATAATTTAATAAATAAAAGGATTTCTGTGATGTGTAATAAAACACTTTGTATTTCTAACACAAAGCAACATTAACCCAACGATTCATGAAATCCCCCAAAGTGAATTCAGATGTCACTGCATTTGGTAGTGTTTATGCTGGATGAGGAAAGGGGAAAAAGACGGGATGGAAAGATGGAGAGCGAGCAGGAGATTAGCAACTAATGACTTGGGGTGGGAAATTTGAGCGTGAAAAGATAGAAAGAAAAAACAACGGCGCGCTGAGGAGGAAATGAGGGGAAAACAAGCCAGCTGTGTGTAAAGGTCAGAGGGCATTTGGCTTGTAGGATGCTGAGCATGATGCTAACCTTTTAACCTCTGCTTCCTGTGTATGTACTGGCAGGTCACCGTTACGGTGAACAAACACATGCACAGCAGGCCCACCGAGCAGATCAGCACGGCGCAGAGGTACACATCTGTAACACACACACACACACACACACACACACACACACACACACACACACACACACACACACACACACACACACACACACACACACACACACAATAACAACAAAACACACAGCAGTAAGGGCAGTGTCAATCTCAGAGTCAACAACAACAAAACACACACACGAAAATACATACACACACACACACACACACACACACACACACACACACTTGCATAACTTCAAAACACACAAATGAAATACAGACACACACACACACACACACACACACACACACACAAAAACACAAACACACACATCAACAAGTCGAGTCAGCAACAACAAAACACACGAAAATACACACACATACATAACAACAAAACACAAATGAAAATACACACACACAAACAAAAACACACACACACACACACACACACACACACACACACACACACACACCAACAAGACACATGAAAAAAAACACAGCAGTAAGTTCAGTGTCAAGCTCAGAGTCACTGACGTTTCCCTGTCTATTTAAATTTCTGTGGGTTAGGGCGGGCATTTTTGTAAAACAAGGACAACAAACACACACACACACACACATGAACAAGTCAACAAGGCTATGCAGTGAAAAAAAGAACAAGGAAAGCATGAAGCCTTACCTTGAAACAAGCTCAGGAGGCTCTCTTTGGGCCTGGCGGGCGGGACTATGTGCACTAGAGGGAGGGAGAGAGTTCATCACTGTGGCTTCTTGATTACATGCTGTACGGAGGTTAAATAAAGCTAATTGTAGGTGGACGTAGAGTTGAGTTGCTCTGGGCTAACTGACTGGCCGGCCACAGTGTTTTGACCTCTAACCTTGAACTCTAACTCGAAAAACTAATGTTGCTGGCTGAACGTGACAATCCTCGGTCAGTTTATGACGGATAATCGCGTCAAAAGGGGCTGGATATTGTAGTGGTAAAGTTGTGGGTTCGAACCCTTGAGCAAGATGACGAAATTACGCTTTGATTAATGAGTCATATGATTGAATGGATCTATTCTCTGTTTGGGCTCTCGAGTTGTATGCTTTACTCCTCTGTACTCTGTGAATCTAACATGAAGTCAGTTTCACAAAATATGACAGTTATGCCATAATATATAACACATAATATAATAATAATATATATAACACCTCGCACTATATGAACTTCAGAATTATGAGGTGGTTATTGAAAACCAAAATGGGTTTCCCAGTTCCATAGACCCCTTCTTCACAAACAATTCTCCGCCCTTGCTAATGTCAACCACACAAATGTTAACACCGTCCTGTCTGGCATAGCTGGGGGCAGCTTGTTAGGGTGACACCCATCGAGAAAGCCTTGAACTACCAACCCTCCCCCCCGCCCCCCTGCAACCCCAAACCACTGGATGACTGGCAGGCTAGCCCCACAGGCACAAGCCCCTCCCTGAATCCCACAGGCAGACAGCCATGCCAGGCCTTCCCTAGCAGCTTGGCAGCCATGACCATTGAACCAGATGCAAGCTTTGCACTGGATCTGTGCCGATTCTTTTTTGTGTTTTCATTGTGAATCATGGGCCCGTTTAGGCAAATGTCCTCCACCATATGTCATGCTCCGTTGATAACGTGTTACTTGCGTTAGTACTTCAGTTCCCCTCTTGAAGTAGCGGACATTATAGAAATCCAAGCTTCTTTTTAGGTTCTTTGCTACACTTTGCTGTCTACCTCATCTGCTTTGGTCAGAGAATAATGTGAAATTTCACAACCAACCAAACAAAATATACACTGCTTCTCAATAGAATTATGGCTAGCGATTCAACCTCTGGGTTCCTACATAAACCAAATCCCAACGCACGCAGAACCGGTCGGTAATCACCGTGTTTGTCTGGACACATGCGGTCTCCATTAATGTTCCCTCTCCCTAATGTTTAGTTAAATCATCGTCATGTAGACGGTTTAATCTTCTGCGTGTGCTGGTAGCCCATGACGCCTTTTAATGCCACACGGCACAAGGCCTGTCAAGCAAGGGAAGCCCCCACTTCTGTTTCCTGTATCCTCTGGGATCCATCCCTCATCTGCTAACGGGCGAAGCACACAGACGTCTTGAATCTTTTATAATATGAACAATAGTAACTGCCATATCAGCGCTTCAACCATTCCTTATGATCCCAAAGTTTGAAATATGGGCTACACAATTACAAATAAAACCTCAAGAAGAATTTAAAGCGCTATCATCGAGATCAAGAGACCCACTTTGTTTTGAAAGATATTTTAGATTTGTACATTTAGCTTATGTTAGCATGAACAGCAGCTGATGCTACAACAAAAAGCCTGTCATGTGTCATATACTAGCATGTGTTAGCATTAACTGCAGGGGATGCTACAATATAAAGCAGTTGTCGAATGTGGCAGCTGCACACAAAGGAATAATGAAACCCGAGATCAAACAGTAACCGTAACTGTTGCCTATAAAACACGCTCTCTCCAGCCACCAAATACCCTCAACTGACGGATCAGTATGAAGGGTTGAAGACGGTACACACCGACACAAAGACGCACAGAGACGCTTTTGAATACGCTCTAACCAAGAAGCGTACTTCCAACAAGCCTGATACTATAGTACTATAAATATAAATAGATTAAATTGCACTGGGCTTGGATTGCGATCTGTGTCAGTTCCGTCTGTTACTCAGCCAGCGTTTCTTCCGCATACAGTCCAGTTTTTCGGTACAGAGTGCCGAAAAACAAAGGGGGAATCCTTTTAGTCAAGCCTATGTTTTACCTTTCTCTTCATATCTGCCCTTTACTGACCTCCCTTTCTCACTTCTATGACTTATTTTAACTTTTGCACCTTGTTTTTTCATGTTTGAAACGCTATCAAGCTTATTTGTTATTGTACATATAGTCAAATTGTTAATACATTTTCACAACATTGAATCCAAAATTAGAAACGTGATCTGCTCTATTAGTGGACACACAAAAGCAAATTACTTATTTTCTAAATATAGCACTGCAGTTAGAATCCAGCAATACCAGAATACTCAAATGATATTATTTCTTCCTTACGTTTTTCACTTAGTTTGAAAAGGGAAGCCAGTGTGTCACCAGCTCTATTCTTAAGACGCACACCACATCCGTTTCCTACCCATGTTCCTTATTTTAAAACGTCTATTTCTGGCAGCCCACACGTGTCTAAGCCATCCCGCAGTATTATTGTTCATGTCGGGCAGCACTCCTGTCCACCCTGTTCTGCTATTCTACCCGGGATGTATACAAAGCAGGCCGTGTACGTTGGCCGGTGTCTGTCTGGTTACATTGGACCGTGGAAACACCTGGCCCGCTGCTGGTCTGACCACAGGAAAGCCATTTGTTCGGCCTCTCTCTCTCTCTCTCTCTCTCTCTCTCTCTCTCTCTCTCTCTCACTCACACTCACACTCACACACACACACACACACACACACACACACACACACACACACACACACACACACACACTTGGTGTCTCTCAACTATAATAAAGTAAACACTGTGTTGGAGGTAAGATGGTAAGATGTTTCATATGTGAGCAAGAGATCAAGGCCTGCCCTTGAGATTTTAAGGCAACCATTCTTTCTCTTTCATACAAACAAATTGTAAGCTTAAACGACACCAGAATACCAATTGTTACTGTTACATATCAATCTTAAAATATGGCACATTGTCATTTGGAATTCAAGAAAAGGAAAAAAGAAAATCATATTCCCCAAGGTTTCAAAATGTAAAATAAGCAACAGTATGAAAAGAAAACTACAGAAAAGCACTAGTGCCTCCCCCATCAGGACCAAAAGGTCAAGACTCGCACCCTTGTGAGCCGTGTCACTCAATGTGTCAGCCCAGAAGAAAAGAAAAACAAACATGATCTGACTCCACCGTGATTCACACAAATACCTCCTGTCCCATTCCAGACTTTCTTCACTAAACCCAGTATTTGTGTTCTACTTTTTATGGGGAGAAGGGATACTTCGGGCTGCCGCCAATGTCAACAGGTTTCATAGAAGGAGACTACCGTGTCTACCGGGGCTGTCGACTCAGACTTGGCTGTCATCCCTGGATGTCGCCCAGTCAAGGATTCTTTTTTCCATGGAACAAGTTCCATCTGGGGAGCTGCGCTTCAACGCTGCAGTTCAAAGTGCAACAGTGGAGGCCCCCTAATATTCACAGAGGAAGAGTGGGGGGGTAGGGATGCGAAGAAAGATTACTCTAGCTATGCTCGATCATTATGTGTTTCAAGGACATTCTTTCAATTTGGGGTTGGCATAGTCAGGCGGGGGGTTGGGCAGTTGTGTTGTCAATCAGACTGAATGGCTGGAGACCGTTCAGACATCCCTTAGTGTCGATATACCCTATCCCAAATATACCCCCATGATGCATGATGAAGGTTGCCAAACACATCATATTCCAGCACATGTAAGTGGATCACCATGGAGGAGAAAGAAGAAGGAGCGAGAAACAAAATCGTTCTCAAAGTGTCCTTCGCTACTATACCAACAAAACCAACGCTTGGCCAGAGTATCTAGCACACTGCTGAATGCTCAGTCATCCAATAGGGCCCATCATTACCATCGAATACCACAAACGCGTTCCTGCACTTTCTCTAAGACGACTCTTTCAAAGGCGCATGACGTACTGTGATGGAGGCCTCTTTTATCTTTAGGTATGTTCCTAACCAATGACAGCATCACCCTAACCCCCTCACCACCAGCCCACAACCTCCTCCTCTTCCTCCCTTAATGAAAACCAGCATCATCAGCTACTTAGTGAAGTCACTGTGAGATGGATGAATTAAGTCATGCAGTTGTGGGCTGGAGAAACTTGGGTATGGCCTGCTTCCAGAGACTTGATGCTATTGCGCCAGAAGAATAGCATTTGTATGTCCTTGAATGTATTGTATTGGATGTTTTATTAGTATTGTAATTACACTGTAATTTAAATCCAATACTACTGTGTATGGATGAAACATTTGATCATCTTCCCCATTTCAAACCACAAGTTGCGGGGACCATCCACTTGGGGTCTGACAAAATATGGTTTAGATGTGTTTCATGGTCATTCAATTAAATTAAACCCTCATTGAGACTGGCCATTGCATTTGTTTAGAATAACCCCCCAGAGACTAGTTACATAGCAGTGGCATAGTAGTAATACATCTGCTCAGTTTATAAAGACAACACAAAACCAACGTTTGGTGGAGGTGTGCTTTTCCTGTCAGATCATTTCCACACATTCTGTTGTCACGAGCAATAACATTTGAAACCTACTATTGATATTGGTCCCATAGTGCCCAAATCCTGAAAGTGCAGAAGAACACAGGAATGTCAATAACGAAGCTAAGCACATAATACAACCTAAGAGGGGGACTACTGTACTTCTCATAGTGATCCAGAGCTGGAGAATGAATCCGTGGTTCCCTCCACCTCCCCATTCTGAGGCCCCGTCACCTACTGTTCATGTTCCTGTGTGGCGTCTCAACGCCGAAAGCTACAATCACACCGGGCTACCCTCTTGATATGACGACGCACAATACCGGTCGTACCCTCCTGATATGCACAATACACAACAATCCAGGGAAAACGTCCCCAAACAAAATCGACTGAAAGAATGACCAAACCCCCACCAACCTCTCAGCTCGGTGGCGGCGGTGCCGTTGCTGAAGGCCTTCCAGCGCTCCTGGTGCTTCCTGAACTCCTGCACCCGGCACATGTAGAGCCCGCGGTCCCCCTCGGACACGTTCAGCACCAGCAGGTCGAAGACCTTGCCCTGCTTCACCACCGTCAGCTTCAGCTTGGGCCAGGCGAAGCTCTTGGTGTAGTTGCCGTAGAAACGCGCCTTCCTCATGTTGACGCGGGCCACGAGGACCTCGTCCTCCGGGCGCGCGTCGGCGGCGGCGGCGGGCAGGAAGGTCCACTTGACCACGGGCAGGGCGGCGTTTCGGCGGCGCTGGGACACGACGCAGGACAGCGTGACGTTCTCGCCCTCCCGGGCCACGGTGAAGGGGGCGGGCGTGACGGTGACGTTGATGGAGCGGCAGACGTCTTGGAAGGGAGAAGAGACGGAAGGTGATTGTTTTGAAGGGTGGGTTTTGGGTCAAGGGTCAACCGGCGTTGAGGATTTCCGGTCGGTGCGAAACGCAAATCTACACTCCACATCATATGGTGTGCTCAGTTATACAGGTAGAAAAACAAACCTAAGGCAAACATGTTAAGTCTGTGTTTTCTCCACAACAGATAATCCAAAAACAAAGAACGTTGGCTGGAAGTTGAAGATTTGACCATTATGATATTTTTTTCCTGGTTTTGTTCCAAGACAATACAAAGCTATCCTCACATAAGTGCAGTCTATCTTTATGGTCAATGACTTCCACAATATTTAGAGGAAACTAGGAGCCTCCAGCCAACTTCCATTACCAAACAGAGTAGTAAAACACTATGGGAGGACTGGTGTGGGAGGAGGAGAGGGAAGCGCTGAGGTGCTGCACGTCCCTTAACTGCTTTTTCCATCCTTGACGATTTCACAACACCCTGATTCCACACAGAGTAAGCAGGAAAACCCATTCAATCAGACCCAAATTTGAGGGATTCTTTCCATTCTGTCCTTTTTATTTGTATTTGGTTATTAAATTTGGTTATTTTCATATTTCTCTCTCTGTCTCGCTCCCAGTAATGCTCTACATAGCCCTCTATTTCTGTATTTCCTCTCAACTTATCTCCCTTGTTTTAACTGCACCTCTTGACTCACTCACTCCCTCCCTTTCATTTTAGCAACCACATCGTCTGCCCTACATCAGGGAGTTCACAGATTACAACACATTACCATAGCCATAAAAAGCCATACATAAACCATATGCCGTCCCACCTCCCACAGAAGGAAATAGATGGAATCATGCCTCAATATGTTCGATTCACAGAGAACCACATTTTGACATTGGGACAGAGCAAAGTGGAAGACACAGACACATAAGGAACAAAAATGCGCATTGCCACATTGTTTGGTTTAAACCGCGACCTTGCCCACCCTTCACTCAGTATCCACGCACACATCTTTCAACTTTACTAGAATCCCTCTCAGGACTTCAATACCAAATACCTCCAATCAAAGTATTCTCATACCAGTGGCACCATTGACACCAGTGACCCTACCTCCAAGGAAGAAGACCCTAATCAGGAGAGCAAAGACCACCGCGGAGATCTTCATTTTCCACGGCTGAAGCCTCCATAAACGTCCAGCGCGATGGATCCACTGAGAGAGGGAGAAGCAGTCTGGAGGTTCCTCCACGGCTCCTCCGCTCCCGGCCGTCCGCTGACAGCCGGGTGTAATCTGACCCAGAGGGGCGGGTCCACGGCTAACCCTGGGACCTGCACCCCCCACCCCCCCCCCCCCCCCGCCACGCCCACATGCCCCCCCGGTCTCCGACTCCTCCTTTGTGGCACTCTAGTGAAAACATACATTGGCACGAGACGTGTGGAAGAGGTGCAAACACACACACACACACACACACACACACACACACACACACACACACACACACACACACACACACACACACACACACACACACACACACACACACACACACACACACATTGACACTCACTCACACATAGACGCATTTACTGCTTTGACTTTTGGCAAATGGGTGGGAAATGTTTTTTTTCTGCTTAGAGGAGACCGGAGAGTGAGAGATGGAAAGGGGGAGAGTAAGGGAGGGAGAGAGAGAGAGGGTGAGAGAGATAAAGGAAGATAAAATGATGAGAGGGCAAAGGATGATTAATAGGGGGGGTACTGAGATGGAGGAAGAGAGGGGGAGAAAGGACCAGGGGCGGAGAGAGTGAATAATAGTAAGTGCGAGGGGGTAGGAAACAGGAAGTTTGTCTGAGAGATCGACGCCAGGCAAATCACACTTCCAGCTGTGGGGGACGGCAAGCAAACAGACCCCCCTCCCATCAGTCCTTTATTTGCTGCCTAGAGTAGACACACACACTGGGTAGGGCGGGGGGCTGTGCCTGTGTTCCATTTTTGAGTGTGAGACAGTGAATGGCTGTGTGTGTGTGTGTGTGTGTGTGTGTGTGTGTGTGTGTGTGTGTGTGTGTGTGTGTGTGTGTGTGTGTGTGTGTGTGTGATTTTCTTGCATTGTGTGTGAGACAGTAAATGACAGATTTACTGTGTACATGTGTGTGTGTGTGTGTGTGTGCTTTTTCTCTTTTCTTCTATTGTGTGTGTGAGACAGTAAATGACAGATAAAGTGTGTGTGTGTGTGTGTATGTCTGTTGTTCATCAGTTTCTGTCTGCTCTGAAACCAGACCCGACAGTGAATCTCTGCCCAGCCAGACTTGGAGCAGTGTGTGTCTGGGACACTGGTCTGGCAGTTAAACAGGCACCCTGGAGAGAGAAGGCATATTTATTTCACACACAACCAATATGAAGCAGAGGCTTAAATACAGATTTTAAACAGGAAAGGCATTATCATGTCTTCAACATTTTACTATACGGTGAGTATCACCAATACGGTGAGATACCTCATCCACTGTGATACTGGTGTTTCAACCAAAGAGCATGTTGATGCATGCATGCGTTGAAACATTTTATCGCACTGGTGACGCAGCAGTCTGGTTGCAAAGGGAAACCAAACCAATAATTATTCAACACTGTTGGAACAGCAAACCTAGACTGCTGTTATACTTGCATAAGAAAAAAAAATACATTGCACTTGGGAAACCACAAACTTGTAAAATGGACTACAGCTATTGTGTTTTTTAAACAATTAGTTATTTTGGGGGTAATATATGCAATACATATATTGCATATATGTATTTGCAATGTATGCAAATATTGTTTGGGATATTGCAATGTAGGGATTGGTTGCCCATATATACATCAGCATATATGCTGGTTGCATCATGTTGCCTTGATTTGCTTTTTAAAGGGTGTTTGGACCCTTTGATTTGTGTGTTCTTGATTGCTTCTTTGTAGTCACATTTGAAGGTAATAAGAAGTGGGCTGTGGGTAGTAGCAGTCAGGCCTGGGCTCCTATAGCTCTTGAAGGATGTGAAAGTGTGGATTTGGGTGCCACATTACTGCATACATAAGCAAAAAGGCAAGACGAATCAGCTCCAGATGTTTGTCACGTGATAACCAAGAAAACCGGTATGCATTTCATTTGACTCGTTATTCTTTTCTTTTTCGTATATAATAATAATCAACTTTGTTTGGACGTCACTTCTTCAGTTCACCCCAGAATAACCCACTTTGATGCTGCATAAACAATGCAATTATAAAGTCTAATGAACACTTAAACAATAATGCAACAACACAAATGAAACACAATTTCAAAAAGACCCCCACCCCTACAAAATGGTGACCCCAAGTTAAACGGTTCACGTAATACATCCACGGGTAAGACGACACGAGTAGTTGCTAGCCAAGATGGTAAGAGTCTGCAGTCGAGAGACATGGGCCTACTTTGAAAGCAGTCGTTTAGGACACAACATAAGGGAATGGAATGTAAGCTGCAATGGTTGGGTATCTCACTTCTTTCCTTTAATTGACAAACTCATTGACATCAATCCATGCATGGAAATGAAAGACCACAGTCGCTGTTCGTCAGCCTTGTTATACTTGTGAGGTAAACACTGGTGATGTAAGTGCACGTCTGCCTGGTTTACCGGCTCCTTTAGATGTGAATGGTGCTGTGTGGTGTACACAGCCCCCCTGTGGAGAGAAGGGAGAAGTGCTAAAAGTCAGACTGAGCGGTCTGATCTTGAACCGTGCAGTAAGTGGGTCAGCTTCGATTTTTCGTCTATGCATTGGTGGATTTTAGATAAGTAAATAAATTGCTAGCTTTTCATGAACTATTGCTTTCCTAACCCCATTAGAATATAATGCTCAAGTAACTTTGAGTTGTTGTTATGATATCATTAGAGTAAATACATAAAACATACATAAATATAAAAGGCAAACCGTAGTGGCATTGCTAGATATGGTAATATGGCAAACAGTGACCTCTAGTGGAACTAAACAATACAGGCAGTTTCTGGCACTCACTCATCCACAGTCTACAGCACACCCCCATGCAGCACTTACACAAGACTTCACCTGACCCTTCACACCGCCTGCCATTTGAGACACGTACATGGACTTGTCCATAAACATAGCCATGTGCATAGTCTCGTGGTGCCAGGTTCACTGAAAAGCATGTCGTATGTTTGTATGTCTGTTTCTGCATTGCAATAAGTATTGCAATAAGTATTGCAATGCAGCCTGAGATAGCGACAGAAAAATTAAGAATATGAGTGAATGAATGAGTTCTGCAGCAATAAATCAATAAACATTGTCTCAAACAAGGAAATTACCTAAGGCAATCTTTGTGTTGCTTATTAGGTATGTGATCAATTCCAGTTTAATGTCATGCACATTCATATAAAAATCTTCCAGTGCAAAAATATATAAAAATTAAAACTACTGCAAACAATAAAAAAATGCATGATATGTATTAATGACATCTCAACTCTGAGACTCGGTCTTGTGTGAGACTATTGAAAGAATAAGAAAATGATTACACAATTTGAAAACCATCTCTCTCACACACACACACACACACACACACACACACACACACACACACACACACACACACACACACACACACACACACACACACACACACACACACACACACACACACACACACACACACACACACACACACACACACACACACACCACCAACGGTTTCGCCTGACACACACAAGCTCCTCACTCCATAGCTGTACCTGAGGTGTTGTGAATGAGTGCATCTAGCCCCCGTTGTGCATGTGTGCCTCCGTGCACGGACATTTGCACGTCCCCATCGTGTACAGCTTGACAACCAGGAGGCACAGAGCCAGGAACAGCCCGATCCCTGCCCCAATCAGAGCGTACCTGAAGTCTGACAGAGAGGTGGGGTGGGGGGGTTAAGGGCATGTGATTGCACGGTGGGGGTTGTGTTGTGGTTAGCCCCCTGATACACTGTTGTGAAACGCGTATAGGGAACTGTCATGTCATGTTGATTCCTTGAAGTGTGAATCATCTGGGGAAATGTGAGGAGAGATTTGCTTTCACAATCTGTTTTTCTCTTTGCGTGGGATGTCCAGCACAATATTTCGGTTCCCAGAATAGACGAATGATGAACCACAATCCTTGCATTTCATTCAGCTTTCCTTTTTTTGTATGTGTTCTTCTCATACGGGGGATTATGAAATCCAATACAAATAAACAGTGATCAACTATACTCAAAGATAGGGCCAACATCTGATTTGATGACATGCTAGATCAATATTAGTTATTTCAAACCAATACGATTTAAATTTTTCAAATTGAGTTTAAAATAAGTCATAATAAAAATAAGCTCAGATAGTCAATATGCGTTTGTAAGTGGACTATATTTAAGTGTGTGTGTGTGCTTGCATGCGTGCGTGTGTGTGTATTGGCCACAGTGGGGTTTATCCAGAGATGATGATCAATCAGTTCTCTTTCTACCTACCTGTGGTTCCTTCCTCACTCATATCCTCTCCTCTGACCCCATTCAGCACAACATCTTAAAAGAAAGACAGGCCTTTGTTACAACAACCTTCAGCAGTGTGTATTCTAACATATATCTAGGAATACCACCAAGCTAAATATATTGTTAGAGCGCTT
Organism: Micromesistius poutassou; assembly: GCF_964030765.1. Lineage (NCBI taxonomy): Eukaryota > Metazoa > Chordata > Actinopteri > Gadiformes > Gadidae > Micromesistius > Micromesistius poutassou. The sequence continues at coordinate 13,797,542 of NC_140291.1, forward strand.
CAACACCCCTAAGTACTAAAGCAGAACAGTTTACATTTTGGTGCTACCTCACATTTTTATGAAAAACTATAATACTACAGGTGAAGTATAACAATACAACTATAACTATACATTTTTGAAACAAAAAACAAAAATTCTAAAGTTCTAAAGAAAGGCAAAATCACGGTGTAGAGTAGATCATTATTAACAACATCAATGCAAGGAAATAGAGCAATACCTCAGACAGCAGGAAAAGGAAATAGATAACACACTGACCTAAAGGCATCGGCAAACAATGTTGTGGTATCATGTCTCACACACACACACACACGCGCACACACACACATGCGCACACACACACACACACACACACACACATGCGCACACATGCGCGCACACACACACACACACACACACACACACACACACACACACACACAGGGAACTAAGGCAAAAGGCAGAAAACACAGAAAAAGTCACGTACTTACTCACACACATGCATGTCACAAACACACTTCAACAGTTGCTGCTTCAAAAGTTGACTTGTGAACATTAGGTGTATACAAACAATAACACCATGGTCGGAGTAGTAAACACTCATTGATCAACAACTTGCCGCTATTCCTTAGCTTGAAATGGGAGCTGGGTACACTGCAGTGCATGTGATTCAGGGGGTGGGAGAGGTTCTGGGGACTGTCTAGTGACCCCCAGACAAAGGGTTAGATCTCCCAATGTCTGCAGTCCAAACTGAGGGCCTGATGACCTTAATGACATTAATGACCTGTATCTGAAGTCCCTGTTGCTCATTCTGGAAACAAGTGTCGCCTATAAGACTACATAGTGAAATAGTTACTGGTAAACAATTTATGGCTGAACAAGTTGTGCCTACAGGGCTGCAGAGACAGCAAAGTGTCGTAACAGTCATTCCATTCTGTTTTTGTTGCATTGAGGGGGAGAAAGGCCAGGAGAGCCACAAGGTGTTGTTGAAATAAAGACACAGCACTGGCTGGAGATCAGAACCTGACACGCAGCAGACCTGAACAGACCTGTTATGTGAAGGCTAAAATGGCTGTGTTTCTAGGCTATGAATTATCAGACTTAAATTAACAACACTGATTAAATGGTTAACGGGACAGGCTTGACAAAGACTTTTCTAGAAATGTAATTTTGTCAAAATAATAGTTCCTCTTTTCTTTTTGTATGCACTGTCTACCAATGGTTATCTTATATGACCTTATACATTTAAATGTATGAGCCAATGTCTATGCTGGTGGATCTCTCTCTCTCTCTCTCGCTCTCTCACAATAATATACCATGTCATACTACATGTTCACATTAACCCCAAATTTAAACAGGCCTATGGTTCTTGTTTTGTTTTTCTCTGGTCATTTTTACTTTAAACCTGGGCTCGGTACTAACTAGAAGGAGTCAGATGTCCTTATCGATGACCTGGCCATGACCTGTTACATAAGACATCCAATCTGAATAGTCTCACCAAAAGAGGCTGAAGCATTAGTGACGATTTTGTCTTACTGGAAAACGGGTCTAACTGTAATAGCAACATTATTCATTATACATTTATTAGTATTTGTAATAAAGTCATTCTTTGAAATTAGACATTAACCACTCATCCACATTACAAAGAAATCCACTTAAGCCCACCAAACGCAAGACATTAAACACACTGTACAATACACTGTTACACGGATACACACTGTTCTGTGTGATAAACAAAACAAATCATAAACAAGTGCAATGAAATCCACTCCTTAAATAGTCATATATTTTAATAGTAGCCTACTTACCAATTATTAGAACGGCTAAGAAACAGCCTCGCGTATGGACCATGATCAACTGTTCTCAGAATGCCATGCATGCTCTCTCTCTGGGTGATCTTCCTTGCTGTTTCCCTTCACAACCACTTCCTGTAAGTTCAGTTCAAGCTCTGTCGTACAGTGCGGTCGGCACAAATGACACATCAGCAAAATAAATAGTGATCGACGGATGAATGGATGAATTTACAAATGAATGGATTAATGAAATATTTAATTAATGGCTGACTGGATGAATCGATTGAGAAATTAATACTAGTAAGGAATAAACGAATAAACGTACGAATGTATGGCGGGAGAGGTGACCTGTGGACGGGGGATGCCAAAGTTGCTAACCACCGCTGGACATTATTAAATTATTTATTAAACTTGTTTCTTTTTACTTTTAAAAACTGGTCCTGGTGGGGTGACCAGGGTGGGTACCAACAAAATGGAAAAAATGGAAATGGAATTATAAGTGACCCAGCTGAAGCCTACAAATAGATAAAACATATTTGATCCTATGTTTCATCTATCCTCAAGCACATGTCACATAGACACAATGTGACAGCAAACAACACAAAAGCTTATCCTGCTTTCAAAGCTCTCAAGTCAACTGGCAACTTGTCAACATCTTCTCACCCTCACAACATATTCCCAGCTACAGTATCTATCACATTACAGCGCGGGAATGAAGCCCTGTCGTATAATCCAGACCCCCATGGAAGGACCATCCTACTGGATGGTTGAAGCCTTTGCTCCAGTTAAATTCATGTTGTACGCACGTCAGAATTAAGCAGCCCTCGTGGTTGACCCTTAACAAACTGCCTTTGCACATGTTCATGTACATTGTACGTGAACATCATGGTGTTGAATGGACACAGTAAAGCCTTTCCCTCAGCTCAGAATCCAAACAGCTACATCAAAAAGCTTCATCCATTTAAACAGCCAATGTCAAATTCTCAATTTGATCCATTGAGCATACTTAGCAACGGTAGCAAAGGTAGTATAGGCTAAGTTAAAACCATGAGCATGAGCAATGAGCATGAGCAATGACAAATACAAGATTGTGTTAAAAAATAAATAGCGAAAATGACCAACACATCGTCTGCTGAGGTAGCCAGCTAGCGAGGTAGCCAGGTGAAATGATGAACCCGCCTAGAGCTTTACATCCTGTGTGCCAGAATCCACATGTGGGGTTGTCAATCAAAAAGTCCACAAACAAAGGCTTAACCCGAAGCCTTAATCCAAAGTGACTTGTGTTAACAGTGAAATGAAGTTGATTGACAAAACAACATGTCCGCCAGAGGCTCAAAATCATCCAAAATTAACTTAATGCCAAAAAGCAAGGTTAACTTAAAGCAATCATCATCATCATTGTATCTATATCAGGCTATATGGAGCGCTATAACAATTAACTGAAAATCCTACGCTCAATGTTAGGTGACTAAAGGCGGGGTTAACTTGAGTCAATCATCACACAAACTTGGTGTACTTAAAGAAACATAGGTCAAGGTTAACCTGGCTAAATCCATATGGTTCATCCATATAGGGCCATAGGGGGTGCTACAGCAATTAATTGAAAACTTTAAAGACTTATAACTCCTCAGCCATTTGACTTACAGTCATGAAAGACTATCACCAGATCTAACCTGAGGCTATTCCATAACTGTCAGTTCTGTTATTTTTAAGGTGTGGCAAGGAAATGGTTCCAAGGGACGGTTGATGGTAGCTTCCAAACAAGTACCTTTACATTCCACCTGTGATTTCATTAGCCAGAGGTATTACTTCAGGATTCCTGATGGAAAGGTTGGTTGCTCTTAGTAAGCAGAGAAACATTCTGCCCTAGCCATTGCCAATTTAGCCCACAATGATATGTTTCCACTTGTTCTCTACCTGGTAGGATATTTGAAACTTTGAACTCTCCAACCCAATGTGTTACAACCATCGCTAATCGAAACAGCTTTCCCCATAAACACTAACCAGTGTTGCAAGATTTGGCTGTTCTCCTCCCAGTTGGGCTACTTTTCATCACTTCAGGTTGGAACAGTTAGCATTGGGCGGTGTTACGGCCCATGGTCTAGGAGCAACAATGAATTGATGGACACGAGAATTACTGAATTGGGGTTTTAATCAGGTTCCCGCATAAAGTCAAAATGTGACTTAAATGGCCAAAGGCCGGACAATCATAAGTCTCACGCAGGAGACAAAAACCAAAGAGAAGAGGTGGCAAGGCTCCAGCCCAACCACCGATCCTTGTGTGAGAGAGAGAGAGAGCTTCCACCTGGAACTCGTCTGCCTAAATAGCCTACACCACCAGGTGTAGCCTACACCACCAGGTGTAGGCCATGATTGCCAATCAGCAGCTGGAAGCAGGTGAAAGTTAGAAAATAATCCTTAACACATAATAGTACTAGCAGGGAAGTGCTAAAGTGCATATACAAACTAAATAAAATAAAGAGGGTCCGTAACAGGCGGGTACATACAGTTTGGGCTGGTTTTGAAAAAAATTAGCCCATCATTTAGCCCATATCATCTATGGACCAATTTCTTCAATCTGACATAAAGATTAGTCTGTACAATAGATTTTAAAGCACCCATGAGCCATTGACTTCTAAAAGGGGTGTGGTTTAAACCACGAAAGACTTAAATCCTCATATCAACATCAAATTGGACTCCTATGATCTTGACTCCAATACAAAAGTTGTTCAGAATCAAATTCTGAACAAGACAAAGTCAACATATTTTCAAATAGGGCGTGGCATACAAATGGGCGTGGCCTGTCACTAAAATCACCACAGTTCATAGACACAATGTTTGATTTGAGCGGGACCGACTTAGTGGCTGTTGGGGACCAAAGTTTCAACTGCTCAAGTGAAATGAAGTTGATTGACAAAACATCATGGCCGCCAGAGGCTAAAATTCGTCAAAATTTAACTTAACTTAAGTTAACAGGGTTAACTTAACCCAATCATCATCAAACTTGGGATAGTCCAAGGCACATGGGTCAAGATAAAACTGTCCAAATTGTATCTAAATCGGCCTAAAGGTGGTGCTATAGCAACAGTCCAAAAATGAAAACTCAATGCCTCAATAACCTATGAGTTTATTTGGATAGATTTGCGACTATTTTGAACTTTGTTAAAAACACTCAATTCCCTAAGGATCCTAGGTTTTTTGACGTACGGTCATGAAAGTTTGTTCGCCCATCACCAGATCCAAGCTGAGGCTATTCCAGCGTTAGCGTCAACTCTTTATGGTCTGCGTCACAGTCTTAATTGTCAACTCTTTATGGTCTGTGTCACGGTCTTAATGGTTAGGGTTAGGGTTAGGTTAGGGTTAGGGTTAGTCTGTCAGGTCTGTCAGGGTCTTCATGGTCTGTGTCAGGGTCTTAATGGTTTATTGGTCGGCTTATGCTTGGCACCGTAAAATGCTGCTTGCAGCTTTAATTACATCATGTTTTTGTGGAGTTTGTATGTTGTTGTGGCCTTCCAGGGAGCAACGTCTTTCACTGGCACCAGAATCCAAGGCGCCGGGTCACAAATAGGCAGTTGGAACAGAACCTATGGTTGGAACTTTACAGATGGTTGACTATTTTTGTGTCCACAACATAGGTATTAATAAGGTCATATTTTTTTTAACGAACTTAAGAACTGCAGACACCCCGTTTAATGCGCTCCGTTCTGTGATACCTAGAACTTCTTTCACCGGTTTATTAATGACCGAGGGGTCCACCTTTAAGCATGACCTCAGCTCCTCTCTCTTCCTCTGACTCACAACAGTACAAAAGTAGTAAAAAGTAACAGTAAAAAAAGAAAAGAAGCAAAACAAAATAGCCCTTTCCATATTCAACATCAACAACAGCTGCATAGAGGACTGCGGAGGGCTGGTGCTTTAACCAGCCGTCTGGGTCACGGGAAGCTTTGGAGAGCACAGGGCCGTCATGTAAACAAAGCATGAACTGGTGACTGGGGAAACGACATGGACAACATCGACCCTTCCACATCAACACATTAGTCATCATGTCTTAAGTGGCTGTTTTCCAAGCCCAGGCCATCTCTCTCCACTATGAGTTGTGGGCACGTTGTAGTTCAGGCTTTGTTTGGTTATTTTTGTGTTCATTTGAGGGGTGTTTAACTTTTTCTTTTAACAAATGTAAAACAGTACGCATACGTTAGTTGCTCATCCTGAAGGATTGCGATCCCATTCAACAACTCCCCCCCCCCCCCCCCCCCCCCGCCCACCCTCTGCCACTCCTTCTCCAAGAAACCTCAAATAACACATACCCAGCAACCTTTGTCATCTTTCAAAAGGAAAAAGGTGCTTAGCGACCACCCATCCAACAGCAGTGCCATGTGGTACTCCCTAAGCCAATACAGCCCTGACACAAAAATAGCCAATGACAGTGTCCATTTCATCCTCCTCACTTCTGGCCGTTCGCTGCCTCCCATTGCAACTGCCACTCGACACCCGCCCGGAGGTTCCAATGTGGGCAAGCTAGCTAGCTCCAGAGTTCCTATACTCAAGTTAGGCCACACCAACGGGTGTGTCTATTTCAGTATCTCCGTATCGGACAGCAAGACGGTTGCCTGCAGTGCTTTTGAACATGGAGCTGAGGGCTTCAGTCAGTTAAGTGAGTAAAGTTCTTTGTCGATTGGTTTGTTTTGTTTGAACCCTCAGAGCAAAGAAAATGAATGTGAATGTGCAGGTTTTTTTTTTTTTTTTTACCCCAAAGCCTGAATTATTAACATTACTTTTTTTCCTCAACAGGTTGTTTGGATCGATATCACAGACTAAGGACTTTCAGGTTTTTACCTTTTGGATTCTCTCGACCTCTACATGGAAGACACTATTGGAAGGTGAGATATCCGTTTAACGGGTGAGCAGTTAGAAGATTGCCTGTACGTGCTAACTGGCGCTACCATGGGATAGCTATCCTACTATGGACATAACCAAAACAAGGAGGCATGTAGAATGGAATTAGCATGTGTGCTTATTGTGTGCTATTTACACATTTCATTTATTACATTGCTTCTATTTTTTATTATTATTCTGAGATGAACAAGCAATACATTTAGAAAGTTTCTCAAACAATGAATGACACACTTTCAACTACCAAAAGGAGTGATGGTACTTTACAGAAGTAATTCATTATTGCTATGCATCAGACAGTAATAGATATATCTGCGTGTGAGTAATTACATATAATACAGTAATGTTACCAGCGGGAGGGTGCAGATCCAGGTCACTGAGTATAAATACACCAGCAGAGACTGGTGGGAAAGCACCTTGGTGCAGAACTGGTATCAGGTTCTGAGCGCTGGAAAATAACTAAATACAGCCAAAGTCATACTGGAAAGCATGATATTCCTCTGGGTGCATACAGTAATGTCACTAATGTAATGTCATGATATTGAGCTAGCAACAGGTGGCTGGTTACAGTAAAAACATCCTAATATGTGGAAAATATATTGTAACTAGCAACAAGTAGCTTTGTTATGGTTAAGGGTCCTAATAGGTTTAACATTAATTCTAGATAACAACAGGAAATATGTTTGTTGAACAAAAATGTGTAAAAATGTGTAAAAGAGTATCAATTATAGCGTGCAAAATATAGCTGGTTATATTTGAAAAGGCCAAGTCATTAGAATGTTATAAAGCAGTCAGGGTGTGATGAATCCTAACGTTTGTTTTTTTTTGACATATGAACCAGTTCAACCAGTTCACTAGTTAAGTTTTATTTTAAACCAAGCCATATAATGACTGCAAGTGTTGGCAACTTCAGTGTGTTTGTGTTAATCTTTGTTCCAATTAGCTCTCTACCTATCTATCTACTTTCCTGGAGTGTACTGTTTGCGTGGGAATGCTTAAAGAGTTGAGTGTCAATGTAGGATCCTCGGTCAGGATATATAAATGGGTTAATGTGCTATTCCAGGCCCTCAGCCAGATAGCTAAAGTAAGCTAGGGCAGCAGCTGTTAAAGCACACTATAAGTGATGCGTTGATTTCCAGGGCTCTGTGCTTGACACTAACTAGCACAAATGATTGTCACAACAATTTGCTTTGCGATTTGCTTGTAAAGAATTAAATGACCAACATAATCACATATATGCACAAGGAGTGTGCGTTGACGTTTGTGACATGGATAGTGACCCTAGTTCAATGGAAATGGAAGAAAAACTTTCAAATATGGATTCATGGCCCCTTTATCATGCCAGTCCCCAGTCTCTACCCTAGCTTTAAGCACCTTGTTCAGCTTAAAATAACCCTGGCGCTTTGGAGTGTTTGTCTACCATGCACATAGCGACGCATAGTCAACTTCTGCATATGCTTTGTGCACAAAGGTCAACTGCACCCCCTCACAAGTTCAAACCATTTATAGCATATGCAGAAACTTGGACACACACACGCACACTCAATAAATTATCAGCTATAACGATATGTGTCTAGATAAGTCGTCTATGCTTTGTCTAAAACCAAATTCTATTTTTAGGAAGCAGTGATACCCAACCTACTCCTCATGGGGACCTGAATGGACCGTCAGCAGATGGTTTGTTGGACTACACACAGTCTGCTCAAAGGGGAGACGTGACGGATACACACCCGGGAAACTCGTTAAGGCCGTCGTCGGGACAGTCAGACAACCAGCTTCACCATGACCTGCGTGGAGAAGCGTCACCTGGGCCAGCGGGCGGGGAGCATGCTGCACCACCGCTTCCCCAACGGCTTCACCGAGCTGCTCATGGACGAGGCCGACCGAGAGGTCAGCACTCTGACGGACCGGGCCTTCCGGAGCCTCTGCGTGGGGGACGACGCCGTTTACAACGACGAGTTCTCCTACGGACTTTCACCGTTCAACTGCCACAAGCCTTTAGTGGGGACCCCCGGCAAAACAAAGAAGAAGGAATCTAAAAAGAATCAAGGGCAGTCGCAGCATCACGGCAGCAACGGTGGGAAACAGCATCAGCAGAGTATGACCGAGGTGTCGTCTTTCCTGAAGGCACTGAGCGCCACGGAGAAAGGCTGCAAGGGAATATTGGACAATGGCAACGAGAAGGAATCGTGGGATAAATCGGCTCTTCGTAGCATCCGGAAGGAACTCTCCGAGTTTTCGTCGGATTATCACAACACGCTTGCGGACGGACATTTTGGGCAAAACGACCGTCACAGACATCCCTCTGGTGATGGCCTGTTGAAGAAGTCTGGAAAAGACACCTCAAAAGTAAAGAATGGGAAGTCCACTATCAAACTGAGAAAACTGAATATTAAAAACTTTTTCCTTCATAGTGAATTTAGCCCTTTTCAGATGTGGAGGGACATCAACCGGTTCCCATTTGGACGGGAGGAGATAGTTACTTCCATCCCCTCTGAAAAGATCCCCAAATGGTATGATTCGCCACTCTACAGGGAGCTGGCCGAGGCCCATAGAATAGATATCTTCCACGCAGACGATTCCCAACCATGTCTGAAAGCCTTGGCCAAAGAACCCTCTCTGTCTGCAGAGGGGGTGGAACCATGTCAGCGAGCTGGGGCTGAACCCCCTCCAACTCCCGCTTCAAAACCTCACCCCCCACCTCCTCCACCCAAGGTCCCACCAAAGCCAAAAGTCATTTTGGCTGAAATGCGGTGCTCCTCTAACACAAGCGAAGGAAATGCTGCCCCCTGGCGGCAAAACAAATCAAGGTCAAGAAACGCTCTTCCTGTTAATCCTCCTAACGTGATCCCCCCTCCTCAGGGTCGCATCTCCAAAACAATAGTGGATGGTTTGAGAGCTGAGAGTGTTGTGCAGGTGAAACAGGAAACAGGAAGTGTACAGGTGAAACAGGAAGCTAAACGTGTTAAAGTCCAAGCTATCGAGGAGTGCAGCTCTGCGGCCTCCACTCCGTTTAGCATCTGTCAGCTGATGACTCCTCTTATTCCATCAAGACAGCCGACGGAAACATCAGAGATTCTCCAATTAGCCCTTGACCTGCCCCTCAGACCGGAATCGGAGGCCAGGTTGTCCTCTGAAATGCCCATCAGGCGAGAGGGTTACAAATCCCTAGCCTCGAGCATCCTCTTTAACCTCAAAGACAACAGGAAAAGGGTTAAGAGTCGCTACAGCCCAGCTAAATTCATATCATCTGAGGTGCCTGATCGCGACACCCAGCCACCTCGAGTGGCCAGCGGCCATACAAACACGGGATCTGAGGGACTTGCTTCAGGCTTAAACACACCGGCCATCTTTAAAGAAGGGTGGGTTTCTTGCAGTCCAGTTTCAAAACAAGCCAACACCACATGTGATGACCCTGGGAAACACGATTTCTGTTCACCCTTGTCCGATGATTATTTAATAACAAATTTATTGCAAACAAAAAGAGAGGCCGCGGGAAGCAGAAGTCTAGGTGAAGAGAATTATCTCGCCCCTGTAATGCAGATGAAAAACCACAGGAGCCCAATGGTAATCAAGAAACACTATCCGTCCCTGAATTTGTACAAGAAAGCCGTCACTGCTGACAATGGGGCTGGTCAGCCGCAAGCCCCACAGAATGCCTTAAGTGTCTCTCCCGATAACAGAGGCCATCTTTTAAAGCAAACAAAGGAAGCTTTGCCAGATGCACCAAAGGGGGAAGCTGTCAACGCGGCGCTTTCACCAAATATTATTCAAAGACTGTCACCCAAAATAGCAGCAGCTGTTAAAGAACGATCTCCCTATAAACAGGAGAAAGAGGGCTCGGCTTATAATCCAAACCTACCAGAAAACACCAGTAGGTCGGAAACACAATCAAAAGACTTTGCAGAGTTCATAGCTGTTAATGATAAAGATACCAGTTCCCATCCTCTAAGTACAATGGATGTTATTAAAGCAGCCAGAGATGCAATCAATGCAGAAAAAATCAAGGCGAGTCACCCAAGTCACATCAAAAACATTATTTCAGAGCCCAAAAGAAATCAGAGCAAGAAAAACACAGAGGATTCAAATGAATATATAATTGAAGATTTGTCTGTCATGGATCATCACTCCCATCAAAATAAAACTGATGGATCAGATGACATTGTGCCTGAAAATACTATCGTCAAAAGAAATCCCCCACCAGTTCCAAAGCGAAATTTCACTAAATCTGATATTATACCTACTCTTGAGAAACTATCAGATTTACCAAACCCAACTGAGGAATACCCGATCAAGAGAGATCCGTGCAAAGCTAAAAATGATTATATACCGAAAAATGTAAGTGATTCTGTTAGGAAGGATGCCAGGATGAAACATATATTTTCTGCGAGGCAGAACAATTATATAAAAACTCAAAGACACGCAGAGATGGAGGAAGAGCAGGAAGAAGTTCATAATGAGGGTAAAACAAAAGTGAGAATAGGTTTGGGAAAGAAGGAAGAGATGATGAGAGACAGTGGGCACATCATAAATGATCTGAATGCTTTAAAAGAGCTGGAAAGGGCAAGACGAGGCGATGTTCTCGATAAAGCAAGAGAAAGGCGAGGGTCTATTAACATAGATGAAGAGGCAAAGGCAAAGAACGACCTGATCTCCAGGGAGCTGAGAAATATCAAAAAGGGGATGTTATCTATGAGGGGTAACACCCAAGCCAAAAGGGACATGTTCACAAAGAAAGAACAAGAGCGGAACAAGCAGGAGGGTTTCCCAAAGCTAGATAACCATGTTGTTCTCAACAAAGCACTTATAAATGACAATTATGACCGAGCAAAAATGGCACTTGAGGAAGTCATATCGGAAAGACAAAAGTCTAAATCGTCAAAGGAAAGGGACGCAGACCTGTTATTAAACACTGGAACTGAACATGATTATGCAACGAGTCAAGATCAACATGAGACGGTTTTGCAAAATTCTATGGAGAACACAAAGGAAAATCAAAATGGCTGCATGCTTGCACTGAGAGATCTGGAGCTAAAGGAGAGGTTAGGCGATCTGAGGGATCATAATCAAATCAAACATATTCTGTCACAGACTGAAACTAGGCCCGGTGCAAGTCATCAGTTAGGCGGAACGGCCCCTCTGCCAGGTATAAATACAGTCACTGGTGACTTGAAAAAACGGCGAGCTAGCAACTCTAACAATTTAAATAATGGAATAGAACTAAACGATGCAAGGCATATCCCTGATTTAGAGCTGAAAAACAATATAGTAAGACCCAAAATATCGGAGGAAAACGGGAAACATTTGTTAAAAGAGAATAAAGAAAATCTGAAGACGAAGGATGTGCCACCTGTTCCACCGAGGAGCAAAAAAGGAGTTGCTAGAAAGGATGAGGAGGATAATATAGAAGAGTCCGGAAGTGCTATGGATGGAACTGAGAATGACTTCTCCATTAAAGACAGTCCTAAAGATAAAAGACCCTCTGTCACTGAAGTCAATACAGAATCAGAAAGGGAAGAACAAAACAGAGATATCCTTACTAATAAGCTGGGGAAAAATAAGGAGAAGACCAACTCAACCATAGAAGGAGATCCAATCCTATCTGAATGTGTTATGTCTTCTGAGCTGCAGACCAACAATGGCTGTAGCTCACCAAGGGAGCAAAGAAGAAAAGAAATAACCTACAGCCAAGAGAGTCTTTGCAGTCTTGGATCACCGCGGAAGGTTAAGCGCAAGGCCCCATTAAGGCCAGATGATGTGTACCCAGTAGAGCACTTGAACCAAGAAAGTATTGTCCTTAAAGAAAACACAGGAACTACAAATCTGATAGCACCCGAGGCTGACCAAACAACCAAAGCCGAAGTGATACTAGATCAGGAGGCTGCCATTGACATACCTAGAATCATTGTGTCTCCTCTATCCTCTATAGTAAATGGCTATAATATAAACCAAAGCCCCCCTGATCAAGCTAGTCTTTCATCAAAGTCGTCTTATTTCTCTGTGGAGAGTGCCGGACACAGAAACAATGACGTTTATCACTCTTTGGAGAATTTGACTGTCGGGTTGGAGGAAAATGATGGAGAGCCTATGAATGTTTTGGGAAACCTCAATTCAGATTCAGCATCGACAGGAACAGAGCTTGTCTCTGTATGGGAACCGGAGACAGAAGTTTTGAAGCCGCTATTAAAAACTCCTCGTACGGAGAATGAAGAACCGGACCGGCAGGTTGGCAGGCACAGAGCCGGGGGCGGTGGAGATGGAGGAATAGACATTATAAGCCAACAAACAAAGGAAAAGATAATCAATTCAACCCCCATGTCTCCTGCAAGCACTCTCTCTTCGCCATCTTTGGACATCCCTGCCTTATTCATCGTCAAAGATAACACATTCTTTAACAAACCAGTAAAGCCAGTGCATCTCTGGTTACCGAAAGAACATCTCAACAGCTCGGAATTGGGGGCCATCAATCACGTAAAAAATAATCTCCCACTGGGTAGCGATACTGCCATCAACAGTAGCAACCGTTCTCAAAATACTACTACAAGCTTCGCCCCTGGCGAAGTCTCACCGCAAAACTCTCCACTTGATAGCTTGTCTCCTTCAAGTGTTTCAAACGATATCAATCTCAGGAGAAGCCAATTCGGCCCCACTCTAACGGTTCCACAAGAAGAGGACAGAAACTCTGGAGTGAGTCCGTTGTCCGACGGGGTCGAAAGCTGGGCCACCAGCACAGCAGACACCAGGGACGACCTCACTGCCGAGACGGAAGATGGGGACAAAGTCTCCAAGATTCCTAGTGAGAGGTCAGGCTCTCCGTCCAGTGCCAGCGGCAGCCAAACAGGGCCTTCCAAACCTCCCCCGGTTTTACCTAAATCGGAGAAGGCCCTCATGAAAGCCATGAAGTTGACCACCAGAAGGATTAAGAAAGAAGAGGGCCAGAAAAAGACATCTCAGAAGTCGTCCAGCAGCAGCAGAAAGCACAGGGCGGTAAAACACAGCGCTGATAACCCGGAAAACGTACAGACCGAGGACAAACCCTCTACCACCTCCAGAAGACACTCTGAAAAGCGGAGCCAGAGCATCAACAAGGAGCATGGGCAAAAGAATGAAGAACGATTCCATCCCAACGAGAGCAGTCATCATCACAGGCACACCAAGACTAAGCCTGAGGAAGCACAATATCCACAGAGGGCCCAGAGCATGGATCGACTGGATCACAGCCAAGTGATCCGATCCAGCTACAAGGCAGGAACGCAGGACAGGAAGGAGAGCAGTGGCCGCAGCGTTGAAAGACTACCCGACGTTGTTGTAACAGAACGGGAAGGCCGCAGCAGTGACCGGCATCATCATCCTCGCGACAAACCCGAACACAGGAACTACAGCAGTGACAGGGTGATCAGCAATGTACCCGTATACAAAGCCCAAGTCAGTGAGAGTCGGCCAGCAGTGGACAGGCAGTCCAAACGATCCCAGAGTGTCGACAGGCATGTGAGGGAGCACGCGGAGCGCCGGGCCAGTGCGGATATGTCGGTCAACATGTCGGAAGTGACTGAATCGAGGAACCAGCGTATCGAGAAGTCCATCATGGAGGAGCTGCAGCAGAGGGGTCGCGCCAAGGATAGAGCCGGCAGAGGGGGAGACGTCGCGGTGCAGAGAAGTCACAGTATCGACGCGTATGCCAGCGAGGCGCCCCGCCCATCCAACCTCTCCCGCCAGTCCAGCTACAGCGGTCAACAACTGTCGCGTCAGTCCAGCGTGGAGCACACCATCGTGACTCAGTCCATCCCCATGACCCAGCGAAAACTCCTCCAAGACCCCGACTCGGGGCAGTACTTTTTCGTAGACATGCCCATCCAGGTGAAGACCAAAACCTTCTATGATCCAGAAACAGGGAACTATTTGCAGTTGCCTGTCCAGCCACCAGAAGGCGCCATACCGCAGGCGTCCACCGTGGAGGTGTTAAACACCCCAATGGTGCTCTACCATGGATTTGTCCCGGTGCCCATGACGTCCATATCCCATAAATCTGTCGTGCAGGCCTCTCAAATGGAGCAGGACGAGTTTGAACGGAGGCAGAAGGAGAGGTCGAGACAGGTGTACAGTAACGAAGGACGTCCTTATTTAGAACCAGTTTATGGTCAACACGACCACATGCTGGGAGATTTTCTGGGTGTAGAGGAGCTGGACTGTGCAAGCTGATATAGAGCAAGGGCTTTTAAATAGACTGAGGAACTTTCAGGTTGTATTTTGTTTGGATATCTGGTGTTGTTTTTATGCTTTAAAAACATTGGTCACTTTGATAAATGACAAATTTGTTCTAAAAATCCCCACCATTCATTGTTGTAAGGAGATGGCTTTTTGAACAGGAATGAAGTCAATAGTGTGAATATATTGTTCAAATGATGCAGGGAAGATGGCGATTGTTGTGTGTGTATGTGTGTGACTGTTAGGAACTTCTTGTGTGTTACAATGTGCAATTTCATATTTTTTTTATAGTGCTTTAAATTGATGTATATATATATATTTATAGTTCTTTGTATGTGATAAGAAAGATGAAGCACGGATGTAAATCTTGAAAATGTAATATAATGTTGACGAGTCAATTGCAATTTAAGAGTTTTGGATGTATTTCTGCTTAAGCACTGAAATGGTGGTCCTCAATTTCATATTTTCCACATAGGTTTGCAGTCACAAAGAGCACTATTAAAGTCCCTTGAATATACGTTCTTTGAGTTAATCCTGGTTGTATCCTGTGTATGACTGCACAAGAAGGGCTGTTTATGCATGCACAAGTTTAAAAAACTATTTTAAAGGAATAATAAAAGTTATTTTGCAATCATTTATATAATAAACTGTAAAATACCGTTGCCTTTTGCCAAAAATCATACATGCAGAGGACTTTGAAGGATACTTTGTTTGGCCTTGGTGTTTCATTTTGAATTTCATTGATAGACTACTGTTTATGTGATCCATTCCAATAAAAACAACAGGTATTACTGACAGTACTCTTCCTAACTTATACATTTGTAGTAATTTTCAATATTCCACAAATATTCTGTGAAGCTTAATAATGTATTTCATACATTTTGTGACACACTGTGTATCAAACTTTTATCAATTTGTATGATTGACAATATTGATACCAACCATTTGTTTACATCAATAATATCCTGTCTTGTTAAATTTAACGTGTCAATCATTTGGCTTGATTTGCAGGTCATTCTTTATATGCCTTTAATGCTAACCTTTAAAGCTTCACCCTTTTGTGTTTAGGTTAGACTAGTCAGTCACTATAAAGACGCTTAGCCACCCACACTAAAAAATAAAATGCGTTTTTCTATCTTTTATTTCTAAAAATAATACAATATGACAATATTAGACATGTTTTCACGAAAATACATTGCTTTCTTTTTTTTTTTTCAACATTAATTTAGCTTAAAGTTATGAATCCACCCTCCAAACAACCAGCCATACAGTCCACAAAGAGCCCAGCGGGCCAGGGCTTCAGTGACACCCGCAGCTCACCGCCACCATATCGTCATACTGCTTCAGAACCACGTTCTCCTCGTCGTCGAAGTACAGCAGGCTGATGGACTGCAGTTTGTCCGGCACGCAGCAGGGGGAGCCCACGTCGTCGGACAGCTTGAGTGCGTGCATGATGGACTGCACGGTGGCGTGGTTGGTGGCGCGCAGGCTCTCCCCGAGCGGGAAGGGGCAGGAGCCCTTGCAGTGGTTGGCGTTGTAGCCCCTCGGCGATATGATCCAGCCCGCCCATCCAATTTCCTCGAAGTCCACGAACAGGGGAACCAACTGGCAGGGCTGCGGGCGCCCGCGGAGGAAGGCGGGGATCGCTCTGCGTTTCCTGTCGTGGTGGTCGTTGCTCGGACGGGCGTTCCCATGTCCTATCGATATACAGTTATTGATGAAAATTATTAATATCGTGTTAGACAAGTCATTATATAAAATGTTACATTATCTAGGCTACACTATTGATGTTGGGGTAAAGTCGTAGGTATAAAATGTTACATTATCTAGGCTACACAAATGACTTTTGTTTAAAGCTATCCATGAGCAAAGTAGAATAGGAGGGCTACACATAGATATTTTCTAGTAGGCTAAGTCGTAGTCCCCTACCGTGATGGATGGATGTGTTGCCGGTGATCTCAGTCCTCGCGTCGTCGGAGAACACCACCAGGTAGGCGTTGCGGTCGGTGGGTCGGTGCTCGGCCGCGGCCTCCAGCCAGGCGCCCGACGGGAGAGTGGTCACCACAAGGATACCGTTGTTCTCCTGTCGGTCCCCGATCCACTTGGACACCTGCGAGGACACATTAACATCACTCGCATTGACGTTAATTGAACTGATTCACTGGCCACCCATACACACACACACACACGCGCGCGCGCGCGAATGCACTGACAAAACACGCGCAGACTTGCACGTAAATGCGTGTGCGCGTACACATACACTCAAACGCACGTGCACGCATTGACAAAGCACACGCGTGCACGCACACACGCGCATGCACTGACATACACGTGTGCGCGCGCACACATACACCCACACACGCACTCGCATGCACTGACAAAACACGCACAGACATGCACGTACACGCGTGCGCGCGCGCGCACACACACACACACACACACACACACACACACACACACACACACACACACACACACACACACATACGGGCTCGCGCACAGACACACCCATACAGAAACGCTCCATGTTTTAGCCGACACCAAAACTTGAAACTCACCGTTTGAGTTACGTTGAAGACCTCCCACCCTTGGGTGTAGAGGGGCACCAACCGGGTCGTGATGAGGTTCCCTCTCCAGGGCCTCACCCGGCTCTCCAGAACCTCGTACACGTCCACCTGGAGCAGGAGCAGTAGATTGTTAATTTATTTTCCAAACATCCTGAACGGACAAATATATCAGAAGGGGTCGTGCGAGCCTTACCTTATAGACGTGCGGCCCCAAGGACTTGAAGTAATGCTTCTGTTTCTGCCTGAACCATCGGAATTCCGCTTTGATCATCTGCTCGTCTCTGCTGAACGACGAGAGGTTGAAGAAGTGAAACTTCTCTCCCGTATGACCTGTATTCATGGGGAAGAGGGGTGGGTGTGGTAGGGTGGGGTTGGGATTTAGTTTTCATCACAAAAATGAAATCGACGCGTAGGGTAGGCTATATGTTTCTTTTCTTTTCTTTTTTCTTCAATTCAATGCTTTCTCCTAAAGTTCTTAATGGGTTAGGGGATTGATTTTTGGGTCACTTTGCGCGCTGCAAATATTCCCGACACAGTTTCAAATTCAACATATTCATATAACAAAGCTGCCTAATGCCCCTAATATTCTACACACGCACGATCCTAACCCGTTCATAACGTACCTTTATCCTCAAAGCTCCTCACGATGTTGCCCTTTAGGATATCCTTCTGGCACAGCGGGGTGCCCGCGGACTTTGACACGGAGTTGAACAGATCCACCATGAACTGGGGCGCCTGCTTGTGGGGCGGCGAGGGGGGCTTCTGAAGCGAATCCCTCAGGTGGAAAATCCGGTCAAATTTCTCCTGCGCGGACATGGTCGTCGTGGTTGTGGGTTTCCCCTCTTTAGCGTGTCTCGGCAGGCCTTCGTGCGGGAAGGCGATTGCGTCCACCGCGCACCTGAGATGGAGATGGAGAGCCACGAGCACCCAGGCGCGCACACCTAGTGTTGTCATGCTGTGTGTTGTGTTGTGTGGTGTGTGCTGAGCGGTCGAACTGAGCTCCCTACCTGGGAAGGTGGTGGGTGATATAATAGAGGCGCAGCCCCGCTTTGACGACAGGATGTTCCTGTATTCTGCTAACACCAAATGGATGAGGGTGATTGGGCAGTGATTGATGGTGGATTAGTGCCTGCGTTAAGAGCTGCAAACGTGCAGGCTTGTTTACATGACAAAGGTGTGTTAATAACCCAAAACTCACAGGAACGACTCAAAAACTAAATAAACATTGTTTTTTCCCCTTTTAAATTCATAAGATAAGTCATAAGGTAATTGCCACAATGTCAATGTCCCTTTGGCGTATGTAAAAAAAAACATTTGTTGTGAACAAGATAAACGCGTAAAACACTCGGATGACGCATGCGAATTATGAACCCCCAACCCCATAGGTTGTTTGTTTTTGGACCATTTAACCTCCGTCCCAAAGATCGGATGAGCGCCTTATCAGTGTGGGGCCAGTTGGCTCTTCTGCAGCCGCAAGAGCAAACCAACAGTCGCCCTATGACGCACGTATGGGCGCTGCACACGCGAGCGTGTATTTGCCAGGCGTGTCCCCCCCCCCCCCCCCCCCCCCCACACACACACCTCTTAAAACGTCGTCGGGGTCCTCTCGGTATCCATGGCACCCGGGGGGGGACCCACCGTTTGCACAGTGACTCAGAGTTGGGTCGAGGGGTAAACGGATGATGCGTTTAGTCACATGGGTCAAACGGACCAGGGATTATCTACCGATCAATCAGCGAGGACAAAAGGGATCAAATTCGTAAGGTCTTTCCCCGCTGATCAATACGACATGGCTAATCCTGATTTGTTAAGTATATTCGTTATGGGGGAGAATGGGGGGCCATCACAATGGAAATTATGATCCCGTCATTGAGGAGCGATCACTCACTCCGGCTTGTGCTTACTTCTTCTGCATCGACCGTTTTGATTCACAGATAAAAATGGATGCACTTAATGACTCTTAATGTGTATAACGATAAAACACTGATTAACTTCGATATTTGCAGTATAATTTACCATTGTATACCTGTGCTTTGCCTCACATATAGGCATGGATGTTGATGATTGGACCTATAGCCTACATAAGAGGCCTTCTTTTATTTTACCACACCGAACAATACCTACATTCATGTCTCTTTATTCTGAAATGTTTTATGAACTCTCATAGCTAACCGACCTCTGGTGTTAATCGGAGTAGAATCAAATACGTGGTGTGAACTAGAACATGATATAGAACATGATGGTCGGTTGAAGATGAAGCACGATCCTGAGTCCACCAGCAGATGGCGACATTGACCAAGAAATATGAAAACGTCTTATTTTATCGCATTAGTTAAGATAATGGTTAATCTAGGTCTGCAGTCTCAGTTTGCTCTATAAAAACGCGACGATTCTTCTTTAAATGTGTTCAAGCGACATTCTTAACACTTTAATAATTAACACCATTTATTGAAAATAGAAATGAAGGGGTTTCACAAAAAAACAAAACATAAATCCTCTTCGTAACGAACATCTGCAGCAGCACAATGTGCAATTAAATCACACATTTGACCCGCAGTTCTGGCTTCTTTTACACTAAAAGGCAGCTGTCTCCACATCTGCCAATCTAGCATGTGTTAATGACTTCACCTTGTGTTAAATACTTCTTACTGCGCCAATCAAACACACCTGGAAGGCATTTGCCACAAGCACTGGCATTAGTTGCCCCCTCGGTTTGAATAATGAAGAAGAATACAATCACTGGTCAAAGTGGAACCATACCACCTAGGTCTAGAAGTCAGCCTGGATTGAATGTGTGTGTGTGTGTGTGTGTGTGTGTGTGTGTGTGTGTGTGTGTGTGTGTGTGTGTGCGCGCACACACACACACACGCATGTGTTGGTTTGTCCAAGCAACTCCTAGATCTTTTGTAGTAATATTAACTAACATACAGTTCTGTGTGGATAAATGGAGGCAACACTTCTGGACCTCTATGATTACTTATACTAAAACATAATAATAATAATAATAATGAACAAAATCTACTATTACTAATGCATTGCTACTAATCCTATTACATTACACTAAAATGAATACATTTCTGCTATTGATATTGTTAATACATTACTTATGTCACTAATACTATTGGGCATGGACGTTTCCAGGTCTGTGAGGGGGATGATGGTCCCTGTGCGGCCGTGTCAGGGAGCTGTCGGTCTGATGAAGGTCTCCAAGTGGTTCTGGTCCCGTGGTTCTGGTGAGTGGAGCTGAAACCACGCGCTGTGGTCTCAGACCTGCTGTTGTGGAACTCACACCAGCAGCTGCGTATTCCTTCTGGTTTTCATTGGATGGGGACGGCAGAAGGTTTCATTCTTTGTAATCATCATCTAGCGGACACTTTCATCCGAGGCGTGAACTACGGCGTCTTAGCTCTAGAAGACCCGTGGATACGCGTCAGACACTGGGGATGAAGCCTGGTACCTTCTGGCTGGCAGTCAAGCAGCCACTGTACTGTACCTAGCCCATATAACTAACCCATATAACTAACCCATATAACTAACCCATATAACTAACCCATATCACTAACCCATATCACAATCCTGTGTCACTAGCCCATATAACTAACCCATATCACTAAACCATATCACAAACCTGTGTCACTAGCCCATATAACTAACCCATATCACTAAACCATATCACAAACCTGTGTCACTAGCCCATATAACTAACCCATATCACTAAACCATATCACAATCCTGTGTCACTAGCCCATATAACTAACCCATATCACTAAACCATATCACAAACCTGTGTCACTAGCCCACATAACTAACCCATATCACTAACCCATATCACAAACCTGTGTCACTAGCCCACATAACTAACCCATATCACTAAACCATATCACAAACCTGTGTCACTAGCCCATATAACTAACCCGTATCACAAACCTGTGTCACTAGCCCATATCAATAACCTGTATCACTAAGCCATATTAATAACCCAAATCACTAACCCATCTTACTAACCCATATGAGTAACCCATATCACTAACCCGAGCCATAACACTGAGCCATACCACTAACCCATACCACTAACCCATATCACAACTCGTATCACTTACCCATATCACTAACCAATATCACCAACCCATATCACTAAACCATATCACTAAACCAGATCACTAACCCATACCACTAACCCATATCAGGAACTAATTTCACAAACCCATAACACCTATATCATAACCTGTATAACTAACCTGTAATCACTAAACCAGATCACTAACCCATATCACTAACCCATATCACCAATTCAGATCACTAACCCATACCACTAACCCATATCACTAACCAATATCACTAATTCAGATCACTAACCCATAACGGTAACGCTACCCATATGACTAACCCATATGACCAACGCATATGACTAACCCATAGCATTAACCCATGTCACCATGGGAGGTGCTGGGTTCTTATCTTTGCTCAGTCCTCTTGATCCTACTTATGGTTTCCTGTAGTCAATTCAAGTTTATATAAAGGACAGGATCGAAAGAGTAGAAAGAGAGAGAGAGAGAGAGAGAGAGAGAGAGAGATAGAGGAGAGAGAACATAAACACAGACTCTATGATGAGTGTTATACACCATATATACCTGTTTCTCTCTTTTAATCGATTAACATGGCAATACCAATGCGTACTTTATTATTCATCCATTCACCAGCATGCTTCAACTCTTCCAGCCCTGTGCTCCTGAGGGAGTCGGTAGCTTGCTGTTATGGCTGCACACACTGAAAGTTTGACTCACACGCACACACACACACACCCACCCGCACACACACACACACACACACACACACATATGCTGATGCACACACACACACACACACACACACACACACACACACACACACACACACAAACCTCAATCAGGAACTCATGCTAAAATCTCCCTTGCTTCGCTATATTCACAGTAAAAAAAACACACCAAAAAAAGTCCCTAATTAGAAACAGCCAGGCGTAGAGAGAGAGAAGGGGCAGGTTCATTCTCTACGAGTAGGCCCCAACGCGGAAGGAAAGTAAGGAATGTGGGCCTCGCCTGGATCAGGGGTTTAATCTCAACCGCAACAATTTACCAGATGAAGTAGCGTCTGAAGGTGAGGGCGCCGCTCTGGGCCAATCGGGGAGCGGGAACGGGGCGGTTATGAGGGCCTTCGCCCCGTCTCTGAGTGAGGCTGGAGTTAGAGGTTAAAGAAGAGAAGGTGGTTTGGTGGAGGAGTGAGCGGTGAGCGTTACCGTCCATCGGCTGCTTTGGACGTTGGAGTATAGCTGCATTTTCACCACAGACATTCACGTTCATTTTGAAGCTTTTTCTCCTCACTCTCTCTTGTCTTCTGCATCCATTCTGTCAATTGTCCCGATATCTCTTCTCTTCTCTCCATCGTCCCCTTCTCTCTTCCCTTCATATCTCTCTCTGTCTCTCTCTCTGTCTGTGTCTGTGTTTCTCTCTGTCTCTCTGTCTCTCTCTCTGTGTCTCTTTATCTCTCCGAGTCTGTGTCTCTGTCGCTGTGTTTCTCTCTCTCTCTCTCTCTCTCTCTCTCTCTCTCTCTCTCTCTCGCTCTCTCGCACACTCTCGCTCTGCCTGACCAAATCCCTCTCTCCTCTGTCTACATCACTATTTCCCCTCTCTCCTCCCTTCCTTCCTCTGTAAACCACCTAGCCCTTAAATTTAGTTCCAATCAATTTGACTTCTACATGTTTTATTGTCGTGGCTCGCTACTTGAACTTTTTAGTGACTCAAGCACACTCAAACCACACACACACACACACACACACACACACACACACACACACACACACACACACACACACACACACACACACACACACACACACACACACACACACACACACACACACAGCTCTCATTCCCATTTCTTGGCCCGGGTCCACCTCACTGCCGTCTAATTTACGGGCAAGCCGATACGTGGGGGCTCAGGTGGGAGTTCGCCCGGTAAGCCCCCTGGACCGGGCTCCTCTGTTGGACCCCGTCCGGTTCCGGGTGTGATCATCTCTATTGGAGCCGACAGAGCTCTCCTCTGGCCGCCCTAATGGCTCCAGTGAGCGTTCATCTAATGCCCGGCCCCAGCGCCGGTCTGTAGGAGGGCCCACTAGGTCTGTGCATAGTCTGATTGGTCGATCTCTGGCTGTCTGTTCAGCTGATTTGTCCTTATTGATGAAGCCCGCACCCCTTTAAATATTTTGTTGACAATCGTTTCCGCTCCCCCCGTCAATGTCAATGTCTCTTTCCCATCTCCCTCTCTTTCTCTCTGTCTCTTTCCGTCTCAATCCTGTCATTTTCAACCTATTTAATGTTTGAGTATGACACCAGTGTAATACAGTAACTATGCTCTGACATTTTTATGTGACGTGAGATTTAGGGGGACGAAAAACAAAAATAAGTAAATAGAAGCGGATGAGACAGAAGCTGTGATGATAGATACCATGGCACTACGTTTTTTGTATTTGGTTTACTGTCAGTCACGCAAAACGTATCGATAAAGAACATTCCATACCGGAGACATGACATAATGTGCAGACGGCATAACAAATCAAAATAAACCACTGCAAACATTTAAACAAAATTAGAGAAATTATAAGACCGTAAACCAAATTATTCAAAAAAATAGAGAGCGAGATTATTAGTCTATGTCTCCCTTTGAAAGGTAAACTAATAGATTATAGTTTCCCTCAAAGGTAAACTTGCAAGTTTGTTCCTATATGTGTGTGTGTGTGTGTGTGTGTGTGTGTGTGTGTGTGTGTGTGCGTGTGCGTGTGTGTATGTGTGTGTGTGTGTGTGTGTGTTTGATACCTACGTATCTGTGTGTGTAAGTTTGTGCACGGGTGTGAGGGACTACGTTTCTACCTATATGTGTGTGTATGAGTCTATATATATGTGTGTAACGTGTGTTAGTTGGTTTTGGCTCTGTGATTGTGTGTCTGCATATGTGCTCAGCGAGGTTGCCAATCTAAGGGTTAGCTACTATTTGATTTGGCAAACTTCTTGCGCTACCAAGCCATTATTTCTAAGGTCCACTTGAGTCCCAAATGCATATCTCTTGTTCTTTTCTGCGCGCTTTTTAAGTGGATGTTTGCATAAACCGGTCACAAGTTTGACGAATGATGACTGCAAATGGTGCGCGTAAATGTTGGACTGCAGCCTATCACAGTCCTAATGAATGAATGACGTGATATAATATTTAGATACATTTTGTGGATAATTGCACTGATTTTTTTGCACAGCTTGTATAGTTTTCAGTGTCCGTGCGATAGGTTTGTATTTCCACGTGTGGAAAAGTTAGGATAGTTGTTTGAAAAAAAACTGTAAATCTGTAAAAAAAAAAAAACGCTGGGGGAAAAGCCAAATATCTCTATTATATTTTCGTCATCTTGTGTAGCTTAGCACTCACTGATGGTATATACAATGCATCGCTGTTAACCTTTAATACCACCTAACTTTTACTCTTGGTGCTTAACTCTCAGTCGTATTTCTACCTTGTTTGGACAATTGTAACGTATTCCCACTATGAATCATCGATCCAGCCATCATAGTCTCTCTCTCTCTCTCTCTCTCTCTCTCTCTCTCTCTCTCTCTCTCTCTCTCTCTCTCTCTCTCTCTCTCTCTCTCTCTCTCTCTCTCTCTCTCTCTCTCTCTCTCTCTCTCTCTCTCTCTCCATCTCTCCATCTCTCTCTCTCTTTTCCATTGGCTGAGGGTGGTATGGTGCTGGGAAGCTTTTGGGTCTTTGGTAGTCTTACTGTCAGCCCAGACTGTGGTCTTGAGTAGGTGAGAATGGAAGTGTACGGGAGTCCTCCACCCTGGCCTGGACATCTCACAGTCATCATGTCTCCAGCTCAGAGGCAGAGAAATGTCTATTGTAGCCTACTACTGGGTCTACTGTGTGTGTGTGCTCTCCAAAGACCTTTTCCCCTTTGTGGCTTTTCAAACCAATATGGATGCATTTTAGTTCTTTATCATGGTGTATTGTGTATTTGTGTTGCCCTAGTACACACAGTGCTAGCCAATTGTATGTTTTGTTACAGTATAAAACCATATACAGTATAAAAATAAGTATTTATAATAACAAATCCAGGCAACATTTCGTCTTTTGCAGTCAAATATGATATTTATGATATAAATATTGATATCGTTATTAATTATTAAACAAATAAAATAACTTTTGCATTAGAACAAATAACTCAAATAACTCACAAAATAAATGTTCATCACTGTAGTGCCTGGTATTTTAAATGTTATTGAGTGTGTGTGTGTGTGTGTGTGTGTTTTTCTTGCGTCAGTGCGTGTCTGTGTGTGTTGTTCTCAGAGGCGGATTTAAAATAGAGAGAAGGCTTATAAGAAGTGAATTGGCCAGACCCTGCAGGCCAGAGTGGATCTCAAGTTTCAAACCACAGCTATTGTTTGGAGGGCGAGAATCTGATAAACAGCTACACAAGACTGCAATTACATTTTATTAATGACCCCAAAAACCTTAGCTAAAGCCAAGGCTGATTTAGCAACAGAAACGCTAACACACAATACACACGCACACACGCAAACAATGCAGACACTAAAACTCATACTGTGAATACAGTGTGTTTGGGGTTGGCTTGGAGGCCAGAATATTTTGCAACAACCAAAACTGGATTCTTTCTCGCAAAATATATTATTAATGCCTTGTGACAGACGGAGCCTCACCACAGCAACGATCGTTTACAGTAAACAAATGGTTGTTTGGGGGCCGAGATGTAGAACCACCAGAGAAACCCAAAGGGAACCTAACTTGTTGGGACGGTTGACCTAATTAGTCTTCTTACGAGGAGAGGCAGGGATTTTGGGATAAAATCAATTGGATGAAAAAATGTTTCACTTGGGTCACAGAAGAACTGTGACAGATTTGATTTTCTCAAATCAAATAATAAGAAACAAAAGTATGCAGAAGAAAGGCAAATGTTGTGTAAAAGATGTAATTGTGTCAATAAGTTATTGTTGGAGTCTGAACGTGTACATCGCTGTACTGAAACGTTACTCGGTCGGACGACCTTGAAATCACAAAGGCAGCTGTCGACTTCCTCAATTTGATTCAGACATGACAATGATACACATGGTTCACAAACATGTATCCCATCGCCCCAGCACCGGGCTAACGCACTCAGCGGCGTTGCCCTAGCGGTCCAAGAAACAAGGTTTTAATTCAATACACCCCCGATGTCGGTGTCCAGGCCCCTGTCATCTCAATCTCAGCATATTGAGCGAGAGAGAAATATATATCCTACACAGACCACATTTCCCCAGGAGAGGAAGAAAAATCACATTTCATGGTCAGAGCCTTGATGGGTTGGAGATGTGAGATGGAAAAGAGCTCTCTGCACTCTCCTTCTGGTTGGGACGGGGGGGACGGGGGGGGACGGAGGGACGGAGGGACGGGGGGGACGGGGGGGGACGGGGGGGGGACGGGGGGACGGAGGGACGGAGGGACGGGGGGGGCGGGGGAGGAAGGAGTCACACAGCGAATAGGATCAAGATCATGAGAAGAGATTCTGTTTCCCTGACAGGTAGAGAGAGAGAGAGAGACAGAGAGAGAGAGAGAGAGAGACAGAGAGAGAGAGAGAGAGAGAGAGAGAGAGAGAGAGAGAGAGAGAGAGAGAAACAGAGAGAGAGGGAGACAGATAGAGAGAGAGAGAGACAGAGAGAGAGAGAGGAAAAAAGGACAGAACGTTTAGAGCTGGAGGAGATTACTTGGTATCAATGATGTGGGAGAGAGACTGGCAAAACAAAGAGACACAGAGGGGAAGAAAGACCGAATATGAGATCAAATGTTGTATGTCAAGAAAAGTGAATATGCAACCCATGACTCCTTAATGTCCAGAAAATATGCTGTCTTCATCCAGGAATGGATGAAGACAGCATATTTTCTAGCAAAGATTTAGCCGTTGTTCATGACATCTTTATTTGAATGTCGATAATATAGGGCCTATTCAGCCCCTTGAGATTTTAATTGTGATTAAGGGCTAAGCCAAAAAGATTGAATGGACTTGCCTTGACTTAAATTACCCATGCAGTGTGTGAAAATGTGTTTTAACTGATATTTTGATATATGTCAAAAGACATAACAAGTGGCTTTGTGTTTGTTACTCAGATGTGAAACTGGAATCCAATTTGGTCACCAAACGGTGTTTCCCATTAGGCTGAGCTGTGGCAAAGGATCCTACTGAGTAGCAGGCCTACGTACGGTAAGTACACTGATCTATATTCCCTCCGCTAATCTGCTGAGCATTTCCAGGTTCCCAAAGTGAATTTTACTTCATTAGTTGAACTTGAAACAGGTTTTACAATTTAGGGTTGGACTTACACACCCAAATGCGTGGACTGAACAATACAGGCAAATGACTTATTGAACTTATATTAAATTGAACCTTTTATAAATGTAATTTTGGCACACCTTCACCCTTCCTGACTTAACCCCATGTGGTACGTCCTTCCACCCCCTTCTCTAAAAGGGTCTTTGGAATCTCCCTCCTTTCCGTTCGGTTGTCCTGCGGTCCCTGTGAGTTAAAACAATGACTCAGGAGACACAATAAGTAAATTGAGCCTCATAAGGAACTTTATCTTCTTTGGTATATATATATATATATATGTATATGTATAAATATGAATATATATTTACCGTATATACAATTTGCAGAGAACAGAACAGGCAGTCCAATTCCTTCATACCCAAATATTGGCAAGTCAATACATATTCAACATGTTAATTTAATGGAGGCCAATTCAGTGTGTGTCTGTCTGTGCGTGTGTGTGTGTGTGTGTGTGTGTGTGTGTGTGAGTGAGTGCGTATGTTTAAGTATAAACTAAGATCATCATTTGTTTTTGAGTCACAAATCTATGATCCAAGGGGTATCATATTTTGTTTTGAAATGGCTATCCAAGCCCTTGCCTGCAACCAAACTGTTCTTGGCAATGCGGATGATTTAATTTTTTGGGTTTTGGATGGCAGTCTAGGATTTTGAGGATTTTAAAAATGTTTTAATATATCATACAGTTCAAGTAGTTATGATGTGCCCAACATCTGTGGAGCTTTAGGCAATGTCTGTGATGCATAGGATCAGGGGAAAGTTTGCTCTCACCGACCACTGCCGTAGTGCTGTTGAGCAAGGGATTCCAACTGCCAGCAAAAAGCAAAACACTTTTCTTCTTCAGTGCTATTCGGTTTCTCCCCATGTTCCAATGAGACACATGACAAAAAGTGTATATAAAAAAAAAAAGCAAACTCCACATTATCCCAACGTTACGAAATTACTTAGTTAATTACAGATGTTGCTGACTCATTTCCAGCTGTTTGGACGTCTCCAGCTCATCTCATCTCTCTGTTGGGCTTCTAGCTCGGACCAGGTCCTGCTGAGTGAGCAGTCCTCCTGGAAAGAGCCAGCTACAGCATCAGCCTCCGCTATGATCTCTCTGCGGAGCTCACCTCTAATCCCAGGAAGGAAACCAGTTTATAGGAGCTATCTCTTCCTGCGTTGTTTTCTTATTCCAAACCAAAAGTGTTTCTTTGAAATCCATGTCGTCACCCTCTTAAAGTAACGGCCTAAGTCATATTTTCAAGTTGTTCAGAAAACTGAACCATATATAGAGTATAATATACTCTAATATACTCA
Organism: Micromesistius poutassou; assembly: GCF_964030765.1. Classification (NCBI taxonomy): domain Eukaryota; kingdom Metazoa; phylum Chordata; class Actinopteri; order Gadiformes; family Gadidae; genus Micromesistius; species Micromesistius poutassou. The sequence goes on from NC_140291.1 coordinate 13,826,665, forward strand.
GAAAAAACTGAACCATATATAGAGTATAATATACTCTAATATACTCAGAAAAAACGGAACCATATATAGAGTATAATATACTCTATATATGGTTCAGTTTTTTCTGTTTTCTGAACAACTTGAAAATATTACTTTAAGAGGGTGACGATGTGTAACCATATTGTTTTGCAACAAATCTTCTGGAAATTAAACAGCATTTATTAGTTTATATTGCGTTTGGCTTCTCGTCTACTTTAAACTATCGTAGTTCAATATAATGGGAAAGGTACTATTGTGTTTTATTGTGCTATGCGTAAATTTTTGCATATACTGGTGTCTGTTCCATCAATTTGTGGAAAGATTAAATGAGTCATTAAATAGTGTAGGCGCTAGGCTGGGCGTTGGAGACTAGCTGTTTGGAGTTAGGCTGGGGGTAAGAGACTAGCTGTTTGGAGTTAGGCTGGGCGTTGGAGACTAGCTGTTTGGAGTTAGGCTGGGCGTTGGAGACTAGCTGTTTGGAGTTAGGCTGGGGGTAAGAGACTAGCTGTTTGGAGTTAGGCTGGGCGTTGGAGACTAGCTGTTTGGAGTTAGGCTGGGGGTAAGAGACTAGCTGTTTGGAGTTAGGCTGGGCGTTGGAGACTAGCTGTGTAGGCGCTAGGCCGGGCTGGGCATTAGAAATCTATGAATTGTTCATAAATGTAACTATTATCTTTCTGGTGGAAAGTGTCAGATTAGAATGTGATTGGTTATTTCCAAGTGATGCTGAAAGGTCAGGGTGAAAGTTTAACAAAGTTGAACTCTAGTGAGCGTAGCGTTCAGCACAGCGTCTCAGCGCTGTTAAGTTGAGCTCCGACGTTCCCACAGGAGTCCCACAGGGGAGGAATCACAACATCCAGGATGAGCTTGTTTTGAGCTCGTCATGGACATGAGGCCTCAGTATCGAAGGGTTTCGCTGTGTGGTTGTGTGGTTGACATGTGTTTGTATCATCATTACTGGATTGACGGTTCCTTATTGTCGAGCTTTGCAAAGGGTTGTGAGGAGCAATATGCATGTGAGCCGCGAACCAAATGAGATTAGGACCACCGCGTGTGGCATCGGTGGCATCGGACTTCATGGAATCGGCCACAGAAGTTTGATGTGAGGTTCACAATGCGTCCTGTGTTCCTGTAAAGCTGTCAGAGTAGCGGGACACGAACAAGGTGTCTCTAGTTTTAATGAAATTGTGCTGCTGCTGGGATCCAGGGGACAGCTCGATGGCGAGCTACCCCAACCGATGGCCCATGTCGTCCAACTCGGGAATAGCCGAGCCAAAGAGCACTAAAGCACTCAAGCATTTTGTTCTGAATTAACTCTGAAATTATCGTAGCCTATAGGCTACTTCTCTGTTTTCTCGTTTGCTCATCTCAATGATTGAGTTGATATTATTTACCGCTTACGCCTCACGTTGTCTTTTTAGGCCGTCTCTAGCGTTGTCTTTTCTTTCTCTTCAGCTCATCCCCGTCCTGAATCCCCCCTCTTCCTCCCTGTCCCTCTGGCCTCCTTGACTTTGTCTCGGTGTGCTGTGTTAAAGATTCTCAAGCAGCTTGGCAGAATAATCAACGTTCCTCTCCCTGGGAGAGAGAGAGAGAGTGAGAGAGAGCGAGAGAGAGAGAGAGAGAGAGGGGGGCTTTGCTCCAGCCGATGTTGGCCTGCCCACCCTCTTCCCCAGCCATCCTCGCTCCTGTAGCGCCAACTATACGGAGAGGGAAAAATAATCGAAACCTTAAACAGTTTGTTGACATGACGATTGGCATGGTATCACTGGCATGTCAAACTGGATGTTTTACTCGTTGGACATTGTCATCGGTGGCCTCTCCTGACTCGGAGGAGAACGCAACGCTTGAGTATAGCGAATGAATTAAATGAGATGCAATAGCGATATGGAAGTGCACGCAATTGATAGAGGGAAGAGAAAGATCAAAATGGTGGTTCTAGAGTCAAAGTCACGAGGACGAGTAAGACACTTCTCATTGGTCGAGTGTAGTTGTGATAAGGGTGTTTGGAATCCCAGTCTTAAGTTAATGGGTTTGATCCCCAATGTGTGGAGCCTAACTGACTACCCTAACCCCTACCTGCTCCTAAATTACCTGCATCTCAATGCACTGAGTAGCTTTGGATAAAACGCATCTGCTAAATGACTTAAGAATAAACAGTTGTGTATAGTGGTGTGCAATTTGTAAGAAAGACCATCACGACACACTTATTTATTAAATCTCTTAAATCTCCCAAATATCTTTCAGACGGGCCGGTAAATCTCATTCAGCTTGTGAAGTGATGTCTCTATGCATTCGTTCCAAACAGCACAGAGGATAGCACAGTTAAGTCCTGTGTGATTATAATCTCATGTCAAATGTAAGAATTTCTTGGAAGACAGGCGAAAAGAACTGCAACATTAAACTACAATCATGCTTCTACATAGTGTTACGTGGAATTGTTTTTGAAAAATGTGTCATGAAACCTTTTAACAGACAGTGGGAAATTTAAGATATACTCTTACACAATAGTTTAATATAACCGCTATCCCTTTTCAGCTCTAGAAATGTGTATAACTGTCACAACATTTGATGTTCAAAGCATTTCACCCCAAATATCGTTCATTTAGTTTGAAGACGTTATCTTGTACAATTTCAGAATCACGAGTTTCAGTTCACAGTCATTCATAGGGCTGTTAATGATTAATGATTAACGGCCGTGATTTAACTGATTAAATATGTAGCCGGACACCGTCGCAAAGCGGAGGTGTCTTGCTTCGCCCTGAAGAGGCTTATTTTTGATAATGACCGGCGACGTTCTGTACATTATCCCGTTTATTACGCGGCTACTTGCCAAAACGAAAAAATAACTTCACACGGTGTGTCTTTTTACAATTTATTTGTTGCCAGTATTCGTAGTGTTGATCAGCAGAGAAATAGTACGCCAAAGACGTTGACGTCACTTAGCAACCAAATACGCTGGGGTTGATGAGTTACCGGACTACTTGCGAAAGATATGAAAGACGTGAAAAAATCCACTTTCCTTGACAGCGGTCATTATACGCCTAGCAACGGTCATTATTGAAAATTAATTGACCGCCGGAAGTCGGGAAGGTCCATGCAAGTTAACGGAGCGTTCCACAGCATCGAGGAGAGCCGTGTGATAATGATTGTTAACGTGTTCAACCATTGATCAAGGAAAATGCCACAAATTTGCAACCCTAGTCATAGAAAGGAAGAAGGGGGGGAGGGGTGGGGCATTCTGCCAGTGTCCCCTGCTGTTAAATAACACACACATGTCTTCGGGTCTCCCTAGTCTGGCTTGTTTTAAGCGTCAACTCCAAACCGCTGCAACAATCACAGGCTGACGACGTGGCTGTGAGCTACTCCAGGAGCCACTATTCCGGTGAGCGGTGGGTCCAGAATCACACGGGGTGGGAAACGGAAGGAAAGGAAGACAGGAGGAAAGAAAACATTTACAGTGGCGGACATTTAGACATTGTGAGAGTTTGTTCAGTCTATTTTTGTGACCTCAGTCACCATGCAGACAATGGACTGAATGGACCTTACAGTCGTATTGGCAAGATTTCCTCTTTGACAACATGCATCATGCACAAACACCCCTACCCTCTCCTCAGGTGCGTGAGTATAGGGTTGAATAACCAAATCCAAACATTTTAACAGAATAACAATGTTTTGCAACAGTGATGACGGTGGCTTCACGCTATGTAGGAAGCTACAGTGCCTGCATCTCACAAACTTCTTCCCATTTTCAAACACAACCAGAAAACTTGTATTAAAAAGAAACATGTCCTCAATTAACAACCCAACGTTACAAAATGACCACCAGGCAATACTTACAGATGTTAGTGACTCATTTCCAGCTGTTTGGACGTCTGTCCGAGTGTACACCTCCCCTGAAGCTACTGTTTCTCATGTCTGTTATTTCTTTGTGAAACAAGCGAGAGGAACCCAGGACCTAAACGTTCTGGGTTCCATCCCCTGACCTCCACAGCCTTACCTGTTGGCATCCAGGAATTCACGTTGAAGTTGCTTTGGATTTGAAGCATCTTAATAACTAATAACTTAATAAAATATCTAAATGATTAACCACACATCAATAATATATTCCTCCGTCCCATAAGGCAGATCCAGGGTATGGCCTTGCCTATAAACAAATTCAATGCTTCAGTTGCTGTGGAATTCCCCTTCAGCTGCTCCTGGGAACTCATCCCTCCCAAAGCGCTTTGTCTTACCTCTTCTCCTTGCATCTGTGTGGCGGGGTGAGTCCCTGGGACCTGATGTACACGATGAAGGGTAATGGGCCCTGCAGGACCTATTGACTGTGGCTGGACTCTGCTAGACTCTTTAGAGGGTCTAGGAAGACCTGGGCGACCAGAGAAAGGCAGAGAGCGAGAGAGAGAGAGAGAGAGAGAGAGAGAGAGAGAGAGAGAGAGAGAGATAATGGTTTTTCCGTTTACCCATAATGTTGCTTGGATGATACCGTGATGTTGGTGGTCGTAAAGGGTTTCACTTTTCCTTACTACTACCTTCTACTTATCCTTAGAGTTTGTTTATTTGATCTATTTACCTTTTGGCTTGAATTGATCTGACATGAACTGTTTGCTCGCAATCGATTAATGTTATGCTGTAATGATATGTGGTTGAGTGGTATTGAGAATAGAGGTGTTTTTGTCCTTCATTTTGCTGGTCGTCGATGGCTTGTCTCCCCAGGAAGGTGTTAGTTTGACACATGGACAGTTGACACCAACATGATAGAGGTCCAAATGTGTCAGCTTGACGTACATTTCCCCAATTGTTTTTCTGAAAGGTGTGAGAAACGTCTTCTTTAAGACTTTAAGAGATCTTATTTAAACACACTCTTCACTCTTTCTAAGCCCGGTGCAGTAAAAAGAGGATAGGTTGAAGCAGACTGTTAATCTTTTATCATCAGCAGGTGCTAGAAGGATTTTCTGCTGACTTAATGGCCGAGGTTGGTTGAGCACTTTGAGCAAAGAGGTACCGAGCACAGTGTCTGATATATTTTTCTATCAACGAGTCGTTTAATTAACAACTTAAGCAAGTTCTTTATGACCTAGTGGTAAATATAAACATTCACGGCATCCAGCATTAAGACAGATGAGTATGCTGCACCCGTGTGACATAGTATTTGAGATCCTGTTGGTACACAATAGATATATGAATATAGACATAAACGTGTTATGTGGGATTTACGTCAGAAAAAAAAGCAGGATGGAGAAATAAAGACAGAGGTCAAAGTTCATGGAACACATCAAAGAGTCACTGCAGCAGACACTTGGACACACACCAGGTCACACAAACACACACACACACACACACACACACACACACACACACACGCACACGCACACACGTGCGACCACACAAAAACACACCAAGTGATCTGAACGTTGTGTTAGTTATCTAGATTGGTTGCTGATCCACGTCCAACCTGATGGGGGCACTGTAACACCATGGATAGACAGAGAATTATCCGCCACATCCAGCATCCAGCGCAGAACATAAACGGGGACCATCGTTTAACCCAATGGCTGTGTTAGAGTGGTTCACCATTTAACATGAATTCAAATAAAAGCTCTATATGTGCAGTCAAAGGACAACATTTTTCATATTTTTGTGTATTGGCCAATCGCTCTTCCCTCAACTTACTTACTTGACCTAAAGATCAGCCATCGTCCAAGATCATCCGTCATTCGCCAACAATTAAATGACAGAGAAAGAAGAGAAACACACACACACACACACACACACACACACACACACACACACACATGCACACAACCACACAGACTGTTCATATAGGGAAAGTCTACTGGGCTTACTGAAAGACTGTTACCACAACTCCCTTACTCTGTAGAAAACAACGTCAATACAAGCACAAAATGTCTTCAACATTATGAGAATTTCAATAAATCTGCATCCATCTTATTGAACACTCACTCTCTAATTCATTCTCTGAGACTCAACCTCTCTCTCACCCACTCACTCACTCACATACACTCACTCCCTCACACCCTGTCACTCACTCTCTCACTGCACTCACAGCCTGCCTCCATGTCGTTCACACGGTTGCGGCGCATTGGGTATCTGGCCTGCGTGGATGACATCATGATCCCATGGTGAGGTCATCATTAGGAGCAGGGGGCACAGTAGAGAGAGAGAGAGAGAGAGAGAGAGAGAGAGAGAGAGAGAGAGAGAGAGAGAGAGAGAGAGAGAGAGAGAGAGAGAGAGAGAGAGAGAGAGAGAGAGAGGAGTGCTATAGCTAGTCTAGAATCGTCTTGCATAATAATATCAGCTTGGGTCCAGGGGTCTTCCCCGGTAGGTCTGCTGTATGTATGTCGGTGTCGAAGGGGGTTAGGGCCGTCTGAGTGATGGGGCAGGATCTCCTGTGGGGGGGGGACGTTGTGCTGTCACTGGGGTACTATGGGATGGATGAGTATTGGACAGATAGGATGTGGTCCTGAGTTTGTAGACGAAATACCAAAGAATTGGTACACTTCCCCTGAGTTACATGAAGTGGGTCTAATGCGTGTGTGTGTGTGTGTGTGTGTGTGTGTGTGTGTGTGCGTGCGTGCGTGTGTGTGTGTGCGTGTTGGTAGGTGTACACGCGTCTGCGGCAGTGGTTCTCTTTGTGTTGCATGAACTTTGACCTCAATCTTTATTTCTCGGCCCCT
>NC_140291.1:13833571-13858545 GCF_964030765.1 Micromesistius poutassou
GTCTAAATTTATTTTCTTTGGCAAGTGACCATGGTATAAGCGGGATAATGCCCTTCAAGGTGTCCATAATCAGGAATTAATGGACTTTGCGGAGGCAAGAGGTTCTAAGGCCTCGTTGGGCACTATCCTTTACATAACTAGTAAGCATAAAACCTTCTGTATCTGGGGTTTGCAGAAGCGTGCAAATAGGTTACATTTCCTTTTTGCAACTGCGACGGTAAGAGAGAGGGAGAGATTGTGTGTAGTAATGTAGTTGCTGATACCCAACTACATTGTTGCTGATATGTTTGCTTTTCTGTCTACGTGGGTTTTCTTGTGTGTGTGTGTGTGTGTGTGTGTGTGTGTGTGCATGTGCATTCATGTGTATGCCTGAACGTGCTGTAGTCCCAATCAAATGTGTTGGTACAGGATATGTCTTGGTGTAGATTTTGTTCCCTTGCAGGTCCTTGCATGCGTTTAGTGAAAGATCCTTGAGTCCCAGCAGACCTATACTTTCTTTAACCCTATTTGACTGGTCTTGAGCTTTCGGTCCAAAAGGGTCACATTTAGCTTACCTGCATTACAGCAATAGAAGTCATTTTAAATAGAGGTGGTTCAGTAACGAGCTGGTCAGGATTAGGGGGGTCCTCGCTCAAGGGCGCCGAGAACTTTCATCTGGGCCTCAAACACGCAGCCCGGACACAATACTATTCTGCCCTATACCTTACCCCCCCCCCTCCCTTGTAACCAGCTGCATTCAAGCTCAATCAACATCATAAATCGTTCCCATACTTTCATGTTTTTATAGCTATTACATCCATCCTCCCTGCGGCTAGCGTGACATCACAGACATCACAGCCTCCAAGAGCAACAAGGAGACACACAATCGCGCCAGCATCCTCTTTTTATTGTTTTGGCGATGTCCAGACGTGTAGGGGAGTCTTCCAGAACAAATTCTATAAGTCGGTAAGACCGTGTGCTCTTAAACCGATTGTCCCGTGCGGAGAACCTTGTTAGACTCCGTTAAGTTTTACTGATGTTTATTTGTGGCTGTGAAAAAAATGAAGACAAACACTATGTATTTTAATAACACGTTCATTGGGTATCGGTTACATCTTCAGTAACCTTCTTCGGGATTTGCCGAAAAAACCTAGACGCTCGTTATTCTTTGGATTATTTCTTTCATTATGACTGGGTCGGAAACCAGACGAAACCGGTCAGAGGCTAAAGCCGAATCGTTAGCAACTTCGCAGTGGAGCAGGTGACGCATCGCCACGATGTGCGCTAGGAGAAGGGCGGAGATGAGGAGTGGAATGTTAGTCACAATATGTTTGGATTGACACCTTCTTCGATTATTGGCATCGTTAAACATATCATCAATTCTGAAGCAGGGGAGAAACGGTCATTAAAATAACACACGAGTAAGGAGTTATGAATAACAAACGGTATAAGGTTGGCCATCTGTTGTTTTTACATTCTTTAACCTCAGCTAAATTTAGATTCGAAATAATGATTTATTGGGACGTATTTTAAAAGGTGACCTGACTTTTATCGTTTGCGTTTAAGTGCTATGCTAACACTCGGTAAAAAGTCAACTCACACACTTAAAGACTTTAAAAATATGACTTTCCTACTATATTTATCCATTACAGCTCAGTGTTTTCCTTGCTTCGCATTGTGTTAAGCATTACATTTGTTCAAATTATTTTATGCATTTTTCCATTATGCTAACACACCTCATTAAACCACGGCAAGCTACAGGGGTGGACTGCAGAGTTGAGCCATACAATAAGGAAACAGACTGTTAGGAGAAGCCTTCAGAGTGAATGTCCATATGGTACCCCAGCCTCCACACCTGACTGGGAGAATAAGGATGCTATTCGGGTAGCCATAGAGCCTAGCCTCGATGAAACCCCATTAGATGAAAACATTGCAATATAATAAATAAAGAATTTTTAGACAGATGGAATATTGTACATTAAGTGTTTTGAACATTATTGTTTGAAATGATTCTCAGAAAATTGCGGAAATTCAAATTATAGATATGTAGCATAGAGTAATCCTCTTTTTAAACGTTCCTTCTTTTGTCCTTAACTCAAGCTTGGGGGAACCCAACTGATAGCTTCAGCTCGACACTTTTCCTACAGATTAAAGTTGACAAATGCCATTACAAAATGACCTTTTGCAATAACAGTGGCCTAACTTAAACAAACACCCTCTAATGCCTTAATACATACAAAACACACACACACACACACACACACACACACCCACCCACTCCCACAGGCACACGCTAACAACATCACAAGGCTAAAGCATAAACCCTCGACAGCTAAAGCAAAACAGACATATGCTATCAACGGCTGAGTGTTTCCCTTAGGGACAGGCTGGCTAGACTAGAGTTGTTCTTCTTCTAATGCTGGCTAGCGCACATGCTAATACCCAAATCTCTCCGGACCCCTTTCCATACCATAATCGGCGTCATCCTGCCGCCCTCAGCACCGTTTAGACCTCAAACCAGCAGATTCCACCAAAAGGAAGTGCTTTTGACAAAGCGCCAAACATGTAACGGGAAAGTTTGTATTTCTTCTCTCTGAATGTCCTTGTCCTGTCGGATTACAACGCAGCGCGTTTTGAAGCTAGCGCTGATTGGCGGCAGGTCTCCAGGAGAGCCGTGTCAGACGTGATTGGCGAGGGATTTATCCGGTCAGATCGGTAAACAGCGTGTGACGGGGCCTTCAGCGGAGAGTGATGTCTCGCTGTGTGAAGCTCAGGCTCTCTGTGTGGATGCTGCCAAGCAGCTGGTAGCGAACTTGAATGAGGCTTTGGGTTTTCTCATGGTTCCCTCCCGGGGACCATCCCTTCAGGGGATTGAGAGTTGGCCCTCGGTGGGAGACATATAATGAAGAACCTAAAGAAGAACGTACCCCCTTAGGGTCAAACCGGCTAGTGGAAGGAAATGGGACGTCCCGAAGCAGTCTGAACTCCCAGTCTGAGCTCCCTAATCACTGCCTGAGGCGACCGTTCTTCTAACCCAGGGGAACGGCCGTCTGTTCGGCCCTCACTGGTTCTCCTTCCTCTCCCAGACAGTAGGAGTTTGAAGGATGAGGAGAGCAGGAGATAAAGGGAATCAAAGATACTCTTACTCGTTCCATCGACCTTGATGAGGATTATGAGGGTATCTCGTTACTACGGCGTATCTCCAGGATCCATCCATCTCCGCAAAGACCAAAGCAATGGAGTTCTGGGACGTTGCCATGGGTTCGTTAATTGTTACGAGCGAGGGGTTTGGAATGGAGCCCGGTGGGCCTACCAGGGACAGTGTGGTGAAAGCTGTAAGCTGATACTGCGTTTAAGATTCACTTCATGAGGCATGTGATCAAGCGCCAGGCCATTCTGACAGCACCGCCTGTGATCGTCAGTTCAGATAAGCCGCTGTTGTTTTCTAATTCGGCCGCGAAGTGCATCTGACTGATGCTATCAACGCAGCGGGGACTTCTGTATCAATGGAGTACATTAAAATAACAGCAAGCAAAACTTATCTGGCCAAAGTAGAAGTGGGTGTGCCATGTCATTTTATCGCTATTCATATCCATTAGGATTGTAGTAGTAGTAGTATTTTTGCAGGGTTTGTAGATAGTATTTTTGCAGGGTTGTTGAATCAACAATATCATTATTTAATCTGAAGTAAAGTAAAAGTAAAGATTTCTTCTCTTTCTGAGTCATTTATTTAACCAATGAGCGCCTTCTCGTCATGTTGTTTGAAAGAAGCAACACAAAACACAACTCCAGACAGATAGGCAGACAGTCAAACAGGCTTTGCCAGAACACGGAACCCTGTGGATGTCCAGACCTCAGCATCATCCGTCGGCATGGAAACCAACAGGAGTGCTGACATACACGATACGTGCAACATGTGTAGCCCTGTCAGCCTCAGAAGCCACACATGTGTTTCCAATGGGAAAATGGTGTGCATGTGCGGGTCATGCATGTGTGTGTGTGTGTGTGTGTGTGTGTGTGTGTGTGTGTGTGTGTGTGTGTGTGTGTGTGTGTGTGTGTGTGTGTGTGTGTGTGTGTGTGCTTGCTTGGCTGCATATGTGTGTGTAGGTGCTTGTGAGTTTTCGTGTGTATGGGTGTCATTTTTCCATGTGTGTACTTCTGTGTGTTTGTGTGAGTGCATGTGGGTTGTGTATTGTGTCACCTTCACATACTACACACACACACACACACACACACACACACACACACACACACACACTACATGTACTACATGTAGAAATTAAGTGTGAGTCTACGAAGGTGGCTGAAGTGTGGTTGCAGTAGTTTGTGTGTGTGTGTGTGTGTGTGTGTGTGTGTGTGTGTGTGTGTGTGTGTGTGTGTGTGTGTGTGTGTGTGTGTGTGTGTGTGTGTGTGTGTGTGTGTGTGTGTGTGTGTGTGCGTGCGTGTGTGTGTGAGTGTATTAGCTAGGAACAGTTATCAGGTTACTGTGTTGCCGGGGACTGCTAATGAGTGCGGACGTTAGTCTTGTTGAGTGAGTGGGTGTGACGGCAGTCAGACCGGGGAGACAGAAAACATGAAACCTCAGCAGAAAGCAGCAGCAGAACTGATAGCTCTTCTTGACTGCAGGTACGGCCAAGCCAACCCCTGTGTACATTATAAAATACATATTAACATATGTATTATTCTTTATTCAATGCAGAAGTATTTATATATACGAGATACATTACCATTGATATATTATGAACTACATAAGTATCCATTAATTGTGAAATACATGAGTATTTATATATTATGAACTATATTATAGTATTGTATTGATTAACTATGAACAGGGTTCCCACGTGGAACGTGGAAAACCTTTCCAGTCGTAGAAAATATATGGAAAATGTCAGAATTGATCAAATGTCCTGGAGAAGCTACGACATGTCACGGGAAATTGTGGAACTACTCCTACTACTACAGAGTGAACATTATGGTGAGCCTAATGATATTCATCATTGTAAGCAATCATTATGATGAATATCCGTTGTCTTGTCTAACCTCACCACCCTTCTCACCCGTTGTGTTAGGGTTGGAGGGGTTCCTTGTTTAAGGGTGAAGTGTGTAAGGGTTACAGGTGACATCTGACCCGGCGATGGTGGAGAGGTGAGCTTTCTCTCTAGTGTTTGGCAGTACCATATGTCAAAGTTATCCACCTTATTGACACTTTCACGTCGTTTATCACACGTGTGCGTGCGAGTTTGTGTGTTCATCTTCTTTCGGTGTGGGAAAAATACTCCATAGTGATCGGCAGTGTTGTAAACATAGGTAATGCAGACAGTGCGTTCGCATTGGGGCCCGGTGCTCCGAGGGGCCCCTAGTGGTTTGTGGGGACCACTGTGCAGGCTCAGGGGCCCGGGCCCCATTGCGCTGCAGGGCCTGGTGCTTGAGCACTGAGGCTAACGTACCTCAGTTAAGCTGCTAACCCACCTATGTTGTGTTTTTATTCAGCTTTCACCAGAAGATATCAGTATGAATATAGTGTAATACATTACTTTACAAGGCCATACCCTAACCCTAACCCTTACAAGGCCATACTATAAGTTTGATGTTTTATTTGTTTTGTGGCGATTTGATGGTAAAAATGTTGGGATTCTGGGATATTCTTGACGTTGACTAGCCTGGAAATCCAGACCCACATCTAGAAAGCTGTAGGGTCTGGCAACGAGTGATGAAAACGGCCCAACTCGAGGAGCGGCACCAAGCATGCATTTGAAAATATCACTGCACGCAATTGGATAATGCTACGACCAATCAGAAGAATACAAGGGGTGATGTATCCAGACCAGTGGAGCTTACCAACAGATAAGACTCTTGCCGTATCCGGTCGGTAAAACCGCAACGCTTTTGGCCCGCATATAGCAGATACACCGATGTGATTGGTTAATGTTCTGGGCCAAGGGGATCAGGGAGTGAGTATATCGCTCGTTCCCAGAGTGACTTGCTGAGCAATTTCAAATTGTGCTCTCGCGAGAACTCTGGGTTTCCAGAGTAGACGTCGACTGCTTGTACTTAAAGATTTGGAATACGACCCACTGAAGTCGTTTCCCAGGCGTCATCGATTACAAAAATCATGCTATCATGCGGCTCATTCAATAGCGATCAGATTTTAAACAATCTAAACTTTAGATATGTTTACGTTTCATAATCGTTGTAATCATTTTATAATAATGTGGCTCACTGGCAAAGACTTTCTGATTCACTCCAGATCAAACCCCACAACTGAGAGTCTGAGGCGGGCATGTGGTCATGCTAAAATGTTGTGTGAGTAATCTGAGATATAGCACAAATAAAGTACTTTCTTGGATGTGTTTGTTTTATCAGTTTTGTCTGGTAACCATCAGGCCTCGGTTGTTATAAGGTCTCTCTGTCTCTTGCTCTGTCTCCGTCTCCCTGAACTTCCTTCTCTACTCCCTGTTACTTCCTCACTCTCGGCTCAGTTTCTTTGTCTCTTCATGTCATTATTATTTCATCATTTCATTAATTTCACAACAACCCAAACCCTATTTTTCTTTTTAGTCCCATCTGAGTCACTTGTCTGCAAGGCGTCAACATGCTTACGCTGATTGATTGTTGCTGAGCTTAGTTCTCTCAGACCGTGTCGACAACAGACACTAATTCCATTGAACGGGAATCATGAGACATTAGATACTGATGACCTCTAGAGGATAAGAACCAAGCAACAAATGCGAGCGTCGATGGAAGAACGCGGTCATCGCACGTGTAGTTGCCGCTCAGCATGGGGGCGTCACCCCGGTGGCTGCTCCTCCAATAACACGCAGGCTCCCTCGTCTTCTGAGAAACACGTTGTTGTGTAAAAAGTACTGCATTCTAGGGAGTCTGGTGTGTGTGTGTGTGTGTGTGTGTGTGTGTGTGTGTGTGTGTGTGTGTGTGTGTGTGTGTGTGTGTGTGTGTGCGTGCGTGCGTGTGTGTGTGTGCGCACGCCCATGCTTGAGTGAGTTTGGCCCACACACAGATTTTGTCTGGTCTGAACGCGGAGGTTAAGATAAACATGGAAGCCCCCCATCATGCAACATGTGGTCTCACCACAGACAGAAGGAAAAAGGATCACAATAGTATGGCACATGGTTGGATTTCATCACCTACCCCCCCCTCCCCCCCAACCCAGTGGCCCTTTTAGCCTTTTAGCCATTACTTAGACAACACATATCACACTTTGCAATGTTAATATACATTAGTACATAGTACATTAATACATTGTGATTGATGTGTCTTCTTCAACAGGAGAAGTTTGTGACAGTGAATAAACAATCTTCAATCCATAGATAGTGTGCAACAAAAAACAATAAATCCCTTTAAGGTGCAGCATAATGTATCGTTATGTAGATTTGGCTTCTGATAGCTTAAAACCTGAACACAATAAAAAATATATGGAACCTGTTCTGTTTAGTTACTTTAGTTATTTACCATCAGAGGTATTTTTATAAGCCCTCTATAAGTCTGTTCCATAGGCAGAACATCTGGCGTATGTTCAACAATCCTCAGACAAATGACAATATTTGGAATATGCCATATGCCAGATCTGCTAAATTTAGATGAACTCACTCCTTCTCTATCTTTATTTATTATTTTCGATCTCTGACTCCCACTTTACTCTCTCTCTCTCTTCTCTCTCTCTCTCTCTCTCTCTCTCTCTCTCTCTCTCTCTCTCTCTCTCTCTCTCTCTCTCTCTCTCTCTCTCTCTCTCTCTCTCTCTCTCTCTCTCTCTCTCTCTCTCTCTCTCGTCAAGATCCAACATCCAGTTTACTACATAGTATTTAGAGTTCTTTATTTGTATCTATTTTATTTGACCTTTATTTAACCAGGGAGAAAAATCACATTGAGACAGATATCTCTTTTACAAGTGAGCCCTGGCCAAGGAAGCAGCACACAATTAACATAATTAAGACAGACAAAGGTAATCAATAGAGACACAAAAGCAAAGGGAGCAGGTGGTGGGGGGGTGAGGGCTGCAGGGTTAAAGGGCAGCTCAAGGATGCATGCAGAGAGTCTGCAGCCATTGGGTCTGACCCTAACCACTACACGCTATTCTGCTTCCTAGAGTCCTCTGCCTGGTTCAATGTTTGCTGTTAATGGACTAAATACAAACTTTGAAATCCAACAAAAATCCCAGTGACTATGACAGGAACTGCTACTCTTGGCCTGTGTGTGTGTGTCTGTGTGTGTGTGCTTTAAACGCTCTAACAGTAGTCTCTCTCTCTCTCTCTCTCTCTCTCTCTCTCTCTCTCTCTCTCTCTCTCTACTCTCTCTCTCTCTCTCTCTCTCTCTCTCTCTCTCTCTCTCTCTCTCTCGTCTCTCTCTCTCTCTCTCTCTCTCTCTCTCTCTCTCTCTCTCTCTCTCTCTGATGTTCCTGCCCAGTGGATATGCTGTAAAGCCACATAAATGTGCTTTTAATCGGCTGTGTCATGTCCCGGAGCATGGCGGGGGGGGGGGGTCAGTCGGCCAATGAGGGGTGAGAGGGGCGGGGCTCCAGTGGATGATGCTCACCTCCGTGACGGTGACCCAGCGATGGCTCTGTGTTCCATCTCATTTCACCGTGTTCACAACCACAGAGAGGGGTCGGAAGTGTGTCTCAGTGTGTGTGTTTCTTCGTTCATAAAAGTGTGTGCGTGTGTGTGTGTGTGCGCATGTCTGTGTCTGTGCATGTGTGTTTCCATGCAAGAGAGTGTGTGTGTCTTTGTGTGTGTTTGTATGTGAGTGTGATTTTTTGGTGTGTTACAGAGAGATTTTGTGTATAAGTGTAAGATTTTTTTTATTTGCTTGTGTGAAAGAGAGAGAACGAGAGAGAGAGAGAACGAGAGAGAGAGAGAGAACGAGAGAGAGAGAGAACGAGAGAGAGAGAACGAGAGAACGAGAGAGAACGAGAGAACGAGAGAGAGAGAGAGAGAGCAAGCACAAGGACAATCAGATCATGTTGTTAAAATCCATACCCAGTGGTGATGGAGCGGGCGACCGACAGCGATCCACAGAGCCCATCAGGGTTACGGGCCGCGAACCCAAAACGCAGCGCGTGCCGTACCGACGTCTCATTTGTCCGAACCCTACGGTTCCGTGAGCACATAAATGAGCAGTCACTATAAACGACGGTAACGTAACGTTAGCTCTCCCTGGACCCAGCCCGGTCTGGACACACTCAGGACCGCTCCGTGTCCAACCACTTTGAGGAGATGGAAAGTTATCACCGCCTCCTTCAAAGAGGGGTTTTATTTATCGTTTCATATTTCTTTGCCGTATGACTGATGTGTATATGTAGTGTTTTACATTTCAAGACTTTAACCTGAGTAGGCGGGACCTAACCAGGAAGTGACCTATGACGAAAGGTCACTCGTGTTTCGAAGCAGGGCTGTTTCTGTTCGTCTCACACCTTCATAATTGTCGAAGATAAATTACGGTGGACAGATAGACAGACTAAATGTTTAGAAGTGTGTGTTTGTGTGGGTATCCATGTGTGTATGTGTGAGCAATGTTGATTGCATGCGCATGTGTATGTGCGTGTGTTAACGTGTCAAATTTAGTGTGTGTGTGTGTGTGTGTGTGTGTGTGTGTGTGTGTGTGTGTGTGTGTGTGTGTGTGTGTGTGTGTGTGCGTGTGTGTGTACAGGCCTGCTATCCAGATTGGGGAAGAAGCTTTGATTTACAGCTGTAGTTAGCATGTCAGGACACTCACATGCACCCTTTAAATGAGTCGATCATGATGGAGGGACCAAAGGAATGGAGAGAAGAGAATGAGAGAGACGGAGGGAGAGGGAGACAACACTAGTTAGTAGATAAGGGTTAGATAGTGAGTTAGATAAGGGTTAGGTAGTTAGTTAGATTAGGGTTAGGTAGTTGGGTAGATAAGGGTTAGGTAGTTAGCTAGAAAAGGGTTAGGTAGTTAGTTAGATTAGGGTTAGGTAGTTAGGTAAGGGTTAGGTAGATAGTTAGATAAGAGAAAGGAGAAAGGAAGAGAGGGTCAGGAGAATGTGTTTTAATGTCCGTCTTAGGACTCATGGGTGTGTTGGAACCTCTGGCTAGTCTGTCTGGGTTGTTTTCACCCTCTCTCCAAACAAACACACACTGAGGGACGGAGCTCTGTGCATGAGGAATGTAGATATAGACAGGAAGAGAGAGGGAGATGGGGAGATAGAGCGAGACAGAGAGAGAGAGAGAGATTGGTTGATGAGTGTTTTGGCAGGTGTGTGTCAGTGTGTACATGTATGTCAGTGTGTACATGTGTGTTAGTGTGTGTGTGTGTGTGTGTGTGTGTGTGTGTGTGTGTGTGTGTGTGTGTGTGTGTGTGTGTGTGTGTGTGTGTGTGTGTGTGTGTGTGTGTGTGTGTGTGCGTGCTTGTGTTTCCAAGAATGCATGTATATCAATGTGTGTGTGCTGTACATGTGAACAATAATCCCAGATACTATTTGAGGGAATCAATCAATGTTTCTCAATGTTCTCTCTGTTAGTGCTAGGTTGTTAAGTGTGTTGCTTCATGCACATTAGTGCTTTTGCATATGTGTGTGTGAGTGTGTGTGTGTAGTTGCTTGGAAGCTATATGGTTCAGATGAGAGGCAATCAAGCATCGTTTGTGTATCTAGGCAAGGCATGAAGCATCTGGGTCTCACTGGCCACTGTTTCCCACAACACACACACACACACACACGTAGACACACGCGCACACACACACACACACACACACACACACACACACACACACACACACACACACACACACACACACACACACACACACACACACACACACACACACACACACACACACACACACACACACACACACACTCAGTCTAGTCCCATTCTCTAGCTATCCCCTCCATGTTTGTAGGCTAGTTCAGTTTGAACCTGGTCCATGACAAACAAACACCCTTCAACATTCGGAGGGAATCTCTCTCTTTGTCTATCGCACGCTCTCTCTCTCTCTCTGTGTCTCTCGCACGCTCTCTCTCTCTCTCTCTCTCGCACGCTCTTTCTCTCTCTCTCTGTCTGTCTCTCGCATGCTCTCGCTCTCTCGGGCTCTCACTCTCATCTCTATCTGTCTTCCAAAAGTCACAGCAAATTCCTCACTCCCCTCTTCCCCTCACTCTCTTGACCTATCACCCTTATCTCCCCAACGTCATCACCTCCACTTCCTCCTTGACTCCCGTCAGAACATTTTACATCCTGTTCCTGCCTTGGATTAAAACACCTTTATTATGAATTAGCTTTTACGATACATAGGTAGGGTGATAACAGGGTTAACAGTCCCATGATTAATGTTGAAATATTACCATGACAACAAATGGAAACCAGCTAAGCGTCTTCTATAAATAGCATCGTAGCATCGTAGCATTGTAGCAAAGGATTGGGTTTCGGTAGGCCTATTTTTCCTGTACCTATTTCCACCAATCAAAAAGACATATGAGTGAACCGTAGGTTAAGGATATGCTGGGTGCTGGATGCAGGGGTGGGGGCAGCAGTCTAAGGTCAGCTGAGTTTGGGGGGGGGGGGGGCCAAACACAGAAGGAGAAGGAGGACCAGAAGGAGATGTGGGGGGGGGGTGAGGTACCAACTCTTGTGATGGATTAGGTCTGAGAAAGACGGGACAAATGAGGAGGATTACGATGACAGAGGGGGTGAGAAGTCTGAAGAGAAGGGGTGTTGAGAAGAGGTCATATGGCTCACACACACACACACGGTCACACGAGGAGCGCACACAGTGAAAGTGTAAGGTCATTGTTTAAGCTGACCTTAAAAAGCAGCCTATTGAGGGAACGACCAACGGCAACTCTGTGATGCTATTTCAGTACTGTCGCGTTGGAGCGTTATAATGAACAAAGTTGTACATGAAATGCGACACACCACGGCGTTATACTACAACGCCGCCCTACAACTAAGTGTTATCCGCGAAGCCTTGTCCTCTCTCAAGACACGAACATGAAAGTCAGCCACCGCTCAGACGGCGCTTCACGCGTCCACACGCCCCGTGGAGTTAAAGTGTCTGGGAACCCTCTCTGGGACGTGGCCCTCTGAACCCACCACTGAGCAGACTCCGCACATCAGCACACACCTTGTGTGAACCCCTAGAGAGGACACTGAATGGAACTTTGACGTCACGCGTACAACGCAGCAGAGTCGACGTTCTCAAACTGTTGGTCAGAGACTGGAAAGAACGTAGGCTTTTACACCTGTTTGTTTCTTCTGTCTTATTTTAGTAACAGTGACAAAATGGAATAGATGACTATGTTGACGATCATCAAGATATAAGATATATTACCTGTTGAAAAAGAAAAAGAAACGGTTTTGGATTCACTACCCCTTTAAAAGTAACCTCCTTTCATTTTGTAGGTTTCCGTTAGATGGTGAGATACATAACGTTTTGAACGAGAACAATATTCAATAATGACAGTGTTCAGCACAAATCATTAAATTATGTGATTTTCGCTCATGGCTACCTTGAATCAGCAAAACTAAATCTTCCTTTCCTTTCCATTTGACATATGTTTACTCAAGGATGGCAAAGCTATAAAAAAATCGAATACATATAAAAATACATAACATAGGCTATAGAAAATAACAATAATAGGCCTAAGGCCTAAAATCACACTTCAAAATAATATTAACTTTTGGCCAATTTAGCGCTGTTGGCGAAGAGGAACAGGTACAATATTTGAATTCTAAACCCAACCCAAAAACATCACCGTCCTAAACCAACAGCTAGATGTCTTTCCACCCTGGTTCTGTACCACTGGGCCTGGAATCTGGACCCAGACAGACTCTATTTTGTGAGACCTGTGTGTGCAACCTGTGGTTTCCAGGTCGTGTTCTGCTCTGTTTTAATTACAAACCCCCACGGGCTTTAGAACCAAGTCCGTTCCGTTCAGGACTGGGCTTTAACTTCTACAGCTTTCCAGAGAAACTAACAGAGAAGAACAACAACAAACCTACCAACTGCCACGTTCTCCCCCCTGCCGCCCCCCCGTTTCTCTGAAATAAAGTCAAATCTTTAATTGCTCTAACACACACTCAAATACATGCTAATGCATGCGCTTTTTTTTACAAGCCTTGCATTGCGCATAACTAGCAGGTAGCCGTTCGTTCGTCGTCCATCATCCTGTCTGCCAACATGAAAAAAACAACACTAAAAAAAAAAATACTCTACGCGTATAAAAGTCGCGGTTGGGCGAAGGTTGCCAGAGTAAATTGGGTGGCATACGGGGGTTTGGAGACATTTCCGTCTTTGGAGGAACCAGGGTTCCCCGGTCGCTGTTTGGGATGGAAGCGTCCCCGGGCAAGGCTGCTTCTGAGGGCCTCTTTGTGGCCCCCCGAAAAAATACCTTCGTCAAAAACCACAAAAGTTATCGTTGGAGCCGGGGAAGGCGCACGGGGGCTAGGGTGCACCACGGACGACATCACCCTACACCCAATTATACCATACCTCAACCCCCCTCGCCGACCCCCCCCCCCCCTTGTCTCCTTTCTCCTCGGCCCTACACACCTTGGACAAACATCACCCCCCATCACCTCAACTCTTTCCATCCATCCAACACTAGTTTACACACCTTTCTCCTCTCCTCCTCTTCTCCTCCACCCATCTATGTTTTTCCCCCTGTTTTTTTTCCCCCTCCCTCCTCGTTTATTCCTTCCTTCCCACCCATCGCTCGCCCCCCCCCCCCCCCCCTCTGTCAACACACCATCCATCTCCCCGCTCGCCCGTGCCAGGTAGTACACACTGCTTCAGACATACGGCTGGTCCTGCTAGTGGTGGCGGAGGTGGGGGTGGGGGTGGAGGTGGGTCGAGGTGTGAGACCCCCTTGGTTGAGACCTTGTGTGTTTCAAAGGTGTCACCAAGTCCAGAGCGACGTCCATTTGAAAAGACGTGTTGCTGTCGCTCTACCGTTGTGGTGTTCAGGAGCCATGCTTCAGTAGCCCACAACCTTCTTATACTTTATTTAGCGTTACTCTTTCATCGTCTTTTATTGATTGCACTCGATTGGTTTTTAAAATAGGATTACTCTGAATGTCGGAGGGTGCCGTATAAATAAACAAGCCCTTCTGTCTTTTAACACAATGTAGTCTAAACTGCCATTGTGCAAAAATGGGCTTTTTAAACATCAACGTACGGGTGGTAAATCTATCGTCTCCTGCTCTCTCTGGCACCTCATCTCAATTGCCTTACCTTATACTTTTCCTTCAGATATTAATGTTTCTATACAGAGGACCTCTGGACAGTAGGGCGGTGCTTAATATAACAAGTAACTACACCAGGTAGAGGGGCACAAAAACAGCACTTTAGAGGAGCAGCGATACAGGCTTGGCTTTATACTTTAGGTTTAGAGAGCATGAGATATCAGATTGGGATAATAGTTTGGATTCTGACTTTGACTCAAAGCAAAAAGCATGCAAGATGCCTAACCCTGACTTAACAAATTAAGCCTAACCCTGACTTACAGTGATGTCTAACCCTGACTTACAGTGATGCCTAACCCTGACTTACAGTGATGCCTAACCCTGACTTACAGTGATGCCTAACCCTGACTTACAGTGATGCCTAACCCTGACTTACAGTGATGCCTAACCCTGACTTACAGTGATGCCTAACCCTGACTTACAGTGATGCCTAACCCTGACTTACGGTGATGTCTAAGGCCTACCAGAGATAGGGCAGCAGGACATTTGGGATTGAACCCAGGACCTTTGGACTGGGAATCACCCTAACCGAAGGACTATCCTCCTATGTCCAACATTCTTCCAGTTTCCTTCTCTCTATTGTACTTTGTGGTGTGATTGATAGGTCAGCATCCATGAGCTGTCTTTATGACCAGAACACCGAATCAATCAATGAAGTGACTGTTTCAACTCTATTGTATAATACTCTATTGTACAAAGGAGGCTTCTCTGGCTCCATTGTGGGAAATTGCTGCGATGAATCACTGAAACTTGGATTTATTTGATGCTCCTCCTGAGTGAGTCATCAGGGGATCCCTCTGGAGACGGCATTCTCCGCAAGAAAATCCCTTTTAATTACAACGGGTGGCGGGGGTGAATTATGAAAATCTGACTCAACCATCAAGAGTCCTCCATCTCGATCAGACAGAAGGTGCCTTTCATAGCGCGTTCCAGAAGGTTTGCTACGTTCTGAGTAAACACGTCTCCAGGTTTCGGTGTATGATGCTTGAGTTGGAGTCGGTGGGTGGGGGGGGGGGGGCGGGGGGGGGGGGGGGGGGGGTTATTTACTGACTTATAGCGTTGTTGCGCTGGCACAGCGTGGGATGATGGATACCACTGCAACGTTAGCTCTGCTTAATGCGTAAACATTCAGAGCGCAGAACAAATACAAGTTAGCGGCGTCCATCGCCAACGGGTGTATTTACTGACACGGGTAAAGAGCAGAGAGGGCTTAGGGGAGGGCGAGTCGGAGCCCAGGCTGAGATTATTAGCCAATCTTTGTCATCAATTATTGGTTTTGCTGTGGATCGCTATGTACTGAGGAGTTGGACGGCATCTGTGTTTATGTAGGAATCAAAAACGACGGTCATTATCGTAATGGTTGACATTTTTCGACCAATCAGAGTGTTTGGCTCAGATAACCTCTTGTGTTTGCTTTCCTTCTCATTTATCATCCGAGTGCATTAATGATGTGTGTGTGTGTGTGTTTCTGTGTGTGTGTGTGTGTATTGGGTATCAATGTTGAGGGTGTGCATGTGCACAAACATGCATGTGCGCATTCACGTGCACGTGTGTATGCATGTGCGTATGCAGTGATGGTGATTTCTGATGGATGAAAAGTGCATCCATGACTCCCCTAGATGACCTGCTTCAGCCGCACAAAGCCTCAGTATGAATCCATGATTCCTGGCTTTGCAGTCAGCGTTGTCCCAGGTCTCACACCGTCAGTCCATTGGTAGACCAACAGGGTCTGGGCTGGAACTCGACCAATAGCTGGTCTTAGCCTTAGCCTTAGCCTATAGGCCAGCGCCTGTTCAACACACAACATGGACCACCGTGGCACAACCCCCTTCACAGGAAACCTGAGGCTCAGCACTTATTATGCATAACATACAAACCACCAGGGCAACAGAAAATGTACATCTTGGCCTGCAGAGTGTTGTTGGTTTTGCTTTTCATTTAATCTAGAGTTTTATTTCTAGAGTTGTTTTCATGATGATGATGATGTGTGTGTGTATTTCATTTCATTTAATTTAGAATTAGTTTTGTTCAGGAGCTAAACCAATGGTTATGTGAATCAAATCTTTTTTTAAATAAATGTACTTTAAATAATAGCTCCATGGACGGGTTGGTAGGTAAGACTCTGGTTGGTTTCATCCACACTAGCGAGGCCTTAACCACTTTTTCTCAAGTCTCTCTACCTTACTGAGCGACCAAAGGATGGACAGACAGCAGTCTCCTGTCACGTGTCAGTTTGTTCAACTAGCTTTTCATCATATCACAAACTTGAGTAACTGACCACGCAGGTTCAGGTTCCATTCGACGTAAACCTGATCCAACCCAGTCCTTCCAGTGCTCCTCTCTATTCTCTCCTTCTTCTCTTCCCCCCCCCTCCCCCCCCCCTGTTGTTTCTGTTTTTTGTCCTTCCAGTCTGCCGTATATCTGTCCATCGCCGTGCCATACTTCCACATTTCCATTTCCTCCACCACTCCATCCACCTTGGTCTTTAACGAGCCACCTCTTGACACTGGAGGACCCCCCCGTCCCACCCCACCATCCCCCCACCCCACCCACCACCAGGTAGCCCTGGTGGTCCATCAGCCATCACTCAACTCAGACAACAAAGGAGCCTGCTCTTGTCCTGTCCAATATATATATATATATATATATATATATATATATATATATATATATATATATATATATATATATATATATATGTGTGTGTGTGTGTGTGTGTGTGTGTGTGTGTGTGTGTGTGTGTGTATTCAAAAGCTCCTTCACTACAAGTATTTAATTAGATATAATATAATAAATTCAAATGACTGAATACATAATTAATAATATATAAAATAGGAATAGATAAATATAAATTATATACATTTTTCGTGATTTCTTTTATCTAATATTTGTAGGTAATACATATTTATCTTATATGTTATTTCAGCCATTTCTTATGTAATTATTTCTATCCATAACTGTAACTGACAGATTGTTCCGGAACCACTGTTGTGGTAAACGAAGACGCCAAGTCCATGGCCCTCCTCAGCGTCTACAGATATGAACGTGTATAGCACCTCTACGCAAGTCCACCACGTTCTCTAGCCCCTCTGTAGCCCCTCTGAACCCACAGCGGTGTGTTTGACCTCCTTCTGGTGATGACTACCATAAGTGGTCAATTTAGTGAGAAGGAATCTCTGTGCTGATGTGGAACCAGTGGTGGCTACGTGATAGCCAGCGCTATTAAAGGAGCATTACGGACGCACCTCTGCGGACTAACACCGGCCAATTAATCCATTTTATTAACGATCTCAACCCTTCTGTCCGTTGTGTAACAGGTTCCTTTTCCCCCTTTGTGCTCCTGCTTATTATGGGCTACTGCTGTTTGTTATTAAAGCATTCAAATCTGTATTTAGGTTAGCATTAGTCGTATTTATTATTTCACATTTTTATAGCATCATATATCTGTGTGTTCATGTAAATACACCTTGATACTCACGTCTGTAATCGTACACGTTCAGGAGAGGATGGAGACGAGTACAGCCGGGGTTGACCCCCCCACTGTAGGGGTCAGCTGGTGACACTTAAAGTGTTTTGGGCCATGACACACACACACACACACACACACACACACACACACACACACACACACACACACACACACACACACACACACACACACACACACACACACACACACACACACACACACACACACACACACACACACACACACACACACACACACACAAGCTACTATTTCATCTTTTTGTTTTACTTTGTATCACAGATCCTTTGAACTTTGACATACTTGGAGACCAATTTTGCTGGTTTCAATAAAGTGATGTGTTTTTTCTGTTTAATATGAAAATGTTATACTTTGAACAATTGGGAGAACCCGCCCCGAGAATCACTGTCCTACATGAGTCCATGGTGGTCAGATGTACGCCCTGCGTCCCATGACAGTACATGATGTCCACATCCTGGAATATTTTACAATGTGCACGGTGGAGGGTAGGAGTTAGAGTTGTTTGGTTAGGAACTGATTCAGTAAATGGGACATCATGCAGAGCTAGTAGCGCCACTCGGTGTGTGTGTATATGTGTGTGTTAATCTGTGTGCGTGTGTGTATGTGTGTGTCTGTGTGTGTGTGTACAAGTGTGTGTGTGTGTGTGGTTCTGTGTGCGTGCACGCTTGTCCCATCTTCACAGCGGGGTCTTCTGCTTGCTGCTCGGTCTCACCGTTAATCTTGGCTCTAATTTGTTTTTACAACATTTTATGCAGACTGAGAGAGACTGCAGCTTTGGGTGTCCCTGTGTGTGTGTGTGTGTGTGTGTGTGTGTGTGTGCATGCGTCTGACTGTCTGTGTGTGTGTGTCTCTGTGCGTCTGAGGGCCTGTGTGTGTGTTATTATGTAGGACAAATATGTGCTTGGGATATATATTTGTGGATGGAGTGTAAACAGTCGTCTGAGAGGGCCCAAGCATCCCCCAGGATCATCCTCTGAAAACCTCAAGCGACTATTTCAACTCAGCATCCCATGTCAACAAGACACTGGATTTATTCCAGTGGAATTGAGTGGTTTGAATACAGATTATGGACGCTTGACAGTTTTTTATTTTTTTCTTCATAATTTTTTGTGTGTTGGCAGTGATGACAGTTATGACCCACTGTAAACTGATGGTATTACAATTCCCACCGTAAACTTGTGGAGAAATAACTAGGGAACTCTCTACGGTGGCTGTTATAAAAAAGTATGTATATGTTATACAAGAACTTTACTAAAGGAACTAACATATGAAAAAGCTAAGGAACTTCAGAGTGCAATTTCTAAAAGGTGCAGCATGGAGATTGTTGAGTCTGAAAGTTTCCGAGAGGTGACTGACTTTGACTTTGCAGTGAGCAAGGTGGCCCCATCTGGCCTGTATCCTTGTATCCTGTATCCTTGTATCCTGTATCCTTGTATCCTGTATCCTCCCTCAGCAACAAAGACAACAAACGACTCACGCTCGCATGTGAGACGCGCAAACACACAAACGACGTCTCCCCACTGTGTGCGTTTAATGCTCCTGTGCTCCTGGGTTTCCAGCCCCCCCCCGCCCCCCTGGGTTTCCAGCCCCCCCCGCCCCCCTGGGTTCTCCAGCGGCCCTCGGTGGCGGGGGGGCCCTCGGTGGCGGGTGGGCCCTCGGTGGCGGGGGGGCCCTCGGTGGCGGGGTGGGCCCTCGGTGGCGGGGGGGCCCTCGGTGGCGGGTGGGCCCCTGCTCCGCTAACGGGAGGCTCCAGCTCTGGGCCGCGTGCGGAGCTCCGAGTGAGGGCATGGATCTGTTTCCTCCGGGCGCGTTTGATTACGTCTCCGTCTGTCGTCGGGGGGGCTTTTAAGAGCAGCAGCGGCAGAACCTGCCGGCGATGGCGTGGGATGACATAACGTTGTGGGGTCGGACGGCTCCTGGTAGGTAATGAATGGGCGGGGGTCAGGGTGGGCGGGGGGTGCTGTGCTGGTCTTGGAGCCCAACCAAAAAAAACACAAAGCACGTATGGATTGAAACATCGGAGGTAAAGAAGCAGGGAACGTTAAGAAGGAGCCGGTGGAGATAAAAAATGAGACGAAACAGGAGGCGGTGTATAAATGTCTCCAGTCCTCGGAAAAGGAAATAACACAACGCAGCCAAGACTCCAAGAACAAAATGCAGCACTCTTTATCAACTTTATCAACATTTAACACTTGATCCAAGGTAATTAATACGGTAATATATGAGTCAGGGCACAACCATTGTGGGATATTACTGCAGTCCCATGTGAATAATTAAAGCACAACCCCCAAATCAGCAGGGAAGTTGAACGTTTTGGTCAGGGAAATTTATCATGGGAAAAATGAACTAATTAATCATTCTTAAAGTCCTTTTTTCCCCTCTTGTAAGTTTCCTATTTCCAAGTTCTGCTGTTCCCTGTTAAGTATTATTGAAGCAAAGCCCAGTTTAAAGCCAGTGGCGTTCATCAATGTTGTGACTCGAGTTTAGAAACTGTGGGGGTCTTTTGATCAAAAATTGACCCTTTGAGCAGAATAGGGTAGAGGCAACTCCAATCTGATTACTATGGTGCATTCAACCATGGTGGAGAGATCCATTGAAAGGTTGGGACAAAATGCTTGAACATCGGATCAACAATCACTACCCCTGTCTTTTAGCATATGCCAAAACATTGAATTAGAATACAGGTCATTGATGCGCAGATAGTCGGGTGAGACAGTATGTCGACGGCAAGTCTGCAGACCTGGGATGGGGTGAGACAGGATCAAACAGGCACATGGGGGATCAAACCAATGACCTTTAATAAGGGAGTTGAACACCTCTATGCCCTTGGTTCTGCCCCCAGATCAAATCAAATAAGGACGAAATGGATGAAATCAGTACTTTTGCGATATGTGTAAAATGATATAACTCACAGAATGAATATGGTAGTGTAGGACCATTTGTTTATATTCAGGTAAAACAAAAACAACAGATACGATCTGCAGTAGAGGAATCTAAAACAACATGGCCTCTCTCCAGATCTCCCAGTTGTACGACACCTAAGCCCAACTTTCAGTCAAAGTACACATTTCACATCTTAAAATAAGATGTGGTTTGCCCCAAAGCAGGAACACACAACCGAAACGCAGTATCAACCTCTCTGCCAAATATCAATTATGTTATTATCCCCTGTCCTGAATTCACACACACATTAATGTAAACACTGACCCCGTAGCCGAAGGCCCGGAAGCTAATCATACTGTACGTACATACATGTGCCCCCCTAATACGCTTTGACACACACCTTTTCAACATACAAACATAAACACCTTTGTTTCAGTTCCAGTACACCTAGGTTCAGTCTAAATGAACGTATAATAACCTCTTTACAGCTCTGTATATTATTTCAAAAAGCCTGACGCCATTAGCAATTAATCCCAATCAATAAGAACTCTTTATCCCTTTCTCATTGGTTCTGTTTCCTTTGCTACTCTCTCTCTCTCTCACTCTCTCTCTCTCTCACTTTCCAAGGTACACAAACAGGCACACCGCACTAGGGCCGGGGGAACTCGAACTCGCGTCCTACCGGCGGTTTTAATATCCTGCAATGAAAGCTGGCTAATTCCCATTGCTTCAGGCAGACCTGCAAAACATAAATAGACGGCCATGTGTTTGCGTGTGTGTTTGTGTGCCGGTGTGCATTTATGTGTGTGTGTGTGTGTGTGTTTGCGCAGGTCTGTGTATGTGTGTGTGTGTGTGTGTGTGTGTGTGTGTGTGTGTGTGTGTGTGTGTGTGTGTGTGTGTGTGTGTGTTTTTGCGCAGGTCTGTGTGTGTGTGTCCATAAGTGTGTGTGTGTGTGTGTGTGTGTGTGTGTATGTGTATGTGTGTGTGTGTGTTTGCGCAGGTCTGTGTGTGTGTGTGTGTGTGCGCGCAGGTCTGTGTTTGTGTGTGTGTTGGGGTGTGTGGTTGTGTGTGCGGGTCTGTGTGTGTGTGTGTGGCTGTGCATGGGTGTGTTTATGTATACGAGTATGTGTGTCAGCGTCCATGTGGCTTTGCATCTGGGTGTGTGACTGTTTCTATGTGTGTGTGTGTGACTGTTTCTATGTGTGTGTGTGTGTGTGCGTGCGTGCGTGCGTGCGTGCGTGCCAGCGTGCATGCATGCGTGCATGTGTGCGTGCGTGTGTGTGTGTGTGTGCGTGCGCTCCTATGATGATAGCTACATACCTGGCCAGCTCTCTCCCTCTCAGCTCCAGTCGTGTGTGTTGCCCTCCTCAGGTGTGGCTTCTGTACAGTAACAATATCTGTATCTAAACAGGAAGCTCGTTTCAGGCTCGCCCTTCGCTGCACCGTACTCAGGACAAACAACACACACATTATATACATTACGTGCAATAGCTCGAACGAACGAGTGTATAAACACAACATACGTGTAGCACAGTGTGTGTGTGGACCTCCACACGGCAGGTTAGTAACCATGTCAGGAAACAACGCGCTTGGATAAACACATGCCAGGAAGGTGTGTGTGTGTGTGTGTTTGCATGTGTTTACTCACGCTTACTCATGCATGCGTGTGTATTTGTGTGTCTCTATGTGTGTGTGTGAGTGTGAGTGTGTGTGTGTGCGAACACATAGGGTGTAGATCCTTTACGGTAGCCGTGTGTATTGACGTTATTCTATATTTGTACTTTATACGTTCATGCGTATTTATCGCTGCTACAGTTGAAGTGAGGGCGAGAGGAAAGTTAAACAGAGGTGAATGAGCCGGTGTGTCCCCCCCTGTTCCTGTTCCTGTTTGTTCAGAAGCAGATAAGGGTCCCCTAAAACGGTCGTGGTATGGAAACCCAAAGTCCTGCCGTGCGTTAGTGCCGTACTGCAAACAGCAGAGGAGTTGTTTCTGTCACATCGGATGAAAAAATAGGCAGAGGTTGGAAGGAAATTCAAGGTGGAGAAGGGAAGAGAGACAGAGCCAAGGTGTACGTAGTCTGAAAACGAGAGAGAGAGAGAGAGAGAGAGAGAGAGAGAGAGAGAGAGAGAGAGAGAGAGAGAGAGAGAGAGAGAGAGAGAGAGGTGTGAATAGAAGAGGAAGAAAACAAAACTAAGTTAAAGTGGAGAGAGTATGAAGATAAATATTTATATATTTTTTCTACAGTTATTCTATCTGACGGGTTCCCATACGGGAAAAAAATAAATAATAATCATTATACTTTACTGTATATATTGTAGTATGAATTGGAGTCAAATGCAATTAGATCATTATTTAGACTCCAGATTTCTGTTCTTTCAAAACGGTTACTACTGTTACTTGCTACATTTGGGTTCCTGTGCACAGTTACAGTAATAACAACAGTAAGACCAATAATAAATAGAGGGGTAGATAGGCTGTCAATTATTGAGTCAAAGCTTGTGAGAAATGTACATTAAACCGTCTTAATCTCATTTTTAACAGAGTAATCACCGTCCATAATTCCCTGTGGGAGAAGGGGGAAAAAAAAAAAAAAAAAGAGTAGAAATTGGCTGTTAGATTTATAGACAGCATAACGGCCCTAGAGTGAGTTGAAGCTGAAGTTCCAAACAACCAAAGGCCCCTGATCACCACAGAGGGAATGATACACGACCTACCTACCTCTTTAATAAGTCTCACCGCAACACTGTATGGTTTACGAGTACAGTACACATATACAGTAAGGCTGTCAAACCCTGTGTTGTCTTTGCTTCTGTCTTTCCCCTATCTCTACGTGTGTGTGTGTGTGTGTGTGTGTGTGTGTGTGTGTGTGTGTGTGTGTGTGTGTGTGTGTGTGTGTGTGTGTGTGTGTGTGTGTGTGGGAGAGATAGAGAGAGAGAGTGTGAGAGAGGAAGAGTGAGAAAGAGAGAGAGTGATATAGTATGCCTGTGTGTGTATGTCCATGTGTGCATGCATGCATGCGTTTGTATTTGTGTGTGGCTTTTTGCATTTACGTGGGACTTTGTGTGTGTCCATGTCTATGTGTTGAATCTCTGTGTGTGTGTGTGTGTGTGTGTGTGTGTGTGCAGGAGTTATTCTGTGCATTTACGTGTGACTGTGTGTGTGTGTGTGTGTGCGTTTATGTGTGTGTGGCCCCTACATCCAGCGGCCCGTTACATTGCTCTCCCCGTGGACGGTCATGAACGGGGAAATTACCTTTAATACGCTTAGTCCCCCCCCCCCCCGCCCCCCCTCTGTCCCTCAGTCCATATTAACACTAATCTATCAGACTGCATGGCTCCCCCTCGTCTCCCAACGCCTGCAATGTGCGAGGCCTTAGGGGGCAATCAGCCCAGCGGACCGGACCATGGTGCGAGGGAGGGGGGGGGTGTTGTACTCTCACAGATTCATCAAAAAAATGAAATAAACTTTGAGCAACCCCTTAAACATCCCAGAAGGCGAAAGGAAAGAGCTCTCTGGTTGTGCGGGACTATTTATTTAGTGTTCGTTAGTTTGCTTGCAGGACAGTTGATAAAACACGACACTATGGTTTAGGGGTTACGCTCTGAGTCCACGCATCCTGTGTGTTCCTGACCTGGGGTTAGAGGTCAAGCACTTATGGGAGAGAAACATAAGGGGAGAAGTAATCTTGAGGAACTACTATATCAGCATAAATTACAGCTGAGGTTTTCTTTAGTTCAGTACGGAATGGGTTGCTGGCCAAATCAACTCAAAATAAGAAGGCAAATGTTGCAGGTGCGATATAGTTCAGATCTTCAACGGACACATGCTGTGTCTCCAAAAATGACACATAAAAAAACATAAACATCATTCAAGAATCATAAATACATACAACTCGTTCAGTATTGGTCAGCACCTGGTCAAGACCCAAATCTAAAACCAGCTCGTGTGCAATGGCACGGTGGGCTTTAGTCTGGGACACATTCTTCCTTTAAAGGAAAATACAAAAGGCATACTTGACATCCAGAATATGGCTAGGGGGAGCTCCATGAGGGAGAGGCAGGAGAAGGTAGGATGAGGCATAAGGAACCTCCGTAAGGGAGAGGGAGGATGAGGTAGGAGGAAGCAGTAGGCCAAGGTTCAGAGACTTATCTCTTCCAGTGATTTAATACGGCCAAACAACAAGCCTGACCAAACATGGCTAGATTTCCAAAATGTAATTAAATTTTAAACTAAATGTTGTATAATGTACTTCTGGGAAACAAAGTCCAAAAAATAAGTGGGCAACGCCACAAAGCTACACTCATTTCCAAGTCAACTTCCACAAAATCTATTTACCATAATATCATAATCTACAATCAGAGTAGATAATGAAGCCCCAGAAAAG
>NC_140291.1:13858745-13866245 GCF_964030765.1 Micromesistius poutassou
AGAGGCAATCAAGCATCGTTTGTGTATCTAGGCAAGGCATGAAGCATCTGGGTCTCACTGGCCACTGTTTCCCACAACACACCCACAACACACACACACACACACACACACACACACACACACACACACACATTCAGTCTAGTCCCATTCTCAAGCTATCCCCTCCATGTTTGTAGGCTAGTTCAGTTTGAACCTGGTCCATGACAAACAAACACCCTTCAACATTCGGAGGGAATCTCTCTCTCTCTCTCTCTGTCTATTGCACGCTCTCTCTCTCTCTCTGTCTCTCGAACGCTCTCTCTCTCTCTCTCTCTCTGTCTCTCGCACGCTCTCGCTCTCTCGGGCTCTCACTCTCATCTCTATCTGTCTTCCAAAAGTCACAGCAAATTCCTCACTCCCCTCTTCCCCTCACTCTCTTGACCTATCACCCTTATCTCCCCAACGTCACCACCTCCACTTCCTCCTTGACTCCCGTCAGAACATTCTACATCCTGTTCCTGCCTTGGATTAAAACACCTTTATTATGAACTAGCTTTTACGATACATAGGTAGGGTGATAACAGGGTTAACAGTCCCATGATTAATGTTGAAATATTACCATGACAACAAATGGAAACCAGCTAAGAGTCTTCTATAAATAGCATCGTAGCATCGTAGCATTGTAGCAAAGGATTGGGTTTCGGTAGGCCTATTTTCCTGTACCTATTTCCACCAATCAAAAAGACATATGAGTGAACCGTAGGTTAAGGATATGCTGGGTGTTGGGTGCAGGGGTGGGGGCAGCAGTCTACGGTCAGCTGAGTTTGGGGGGTGGGGGGGCCAAACACAGAAGGAGAAGGAGGACCAGAAGGAGACGTGGGGGGGGGGGGGGGGGGGGGGGGGGGTGAGGTACCAACTCTTGTGATGGATTAGGTCTGAGAAAGACGGGACAAATGAGGAGGATTACGATGACAGAGGGGGTGAGAAGTCTCAAGAGAAGGGGTGTTGAGAAGAGGTCATATGGCTCACACACACACACACACGGTCACACGAGGAGCGCACACAGTGAAAGTGTAAGGTCATTGTTTAAGCTGACCTTAAAAAGCAGCCTATTGAGGGAACGGCCAACGGCAACTCTGTGATGCTATTTCAGTACTGTCGCGTTGGAGCGTTATAATGAGCAAAGTTGTACATGAAATGCGACACACCACGGCGTTATACTACAACGCCGCCCTACAACTAAGTGTTATCCGCGAAGCCTTGTCCTCTCTCAAGACACGAACATGAAAATCAGCCACCGCTCAGACGGATCTTCACGCGTCCACACGCCCCGTGGAGTTAAAGTGTCTGGGAACCCTCTCTGGGACGTGGCCATCTGAACCAACCACTGAGCAGACTCCGCACATCAGCACACTCCTTGTGTGAACCCCTAGAGAGGACACTGAATGGAACTTTGACGTCACGCGTACAACGCAGCAGAGTCGACGTTCTCAAACTGTTGGTCAGAGACTGGAAAGAACGTAGGCTTTTACACCTGTCTTATTTTAGTAACAGTGACAAAATGGAATAGATGACTATGTTGACGATCATCAAGATATAAGATATATTACCTGTTGAAAAAGAAAAAGAAACGGTTTTGGATTCACTACCCCTTTAAAAGTAACCTCCTTTCATTTTGTAGGTTTCCGTTAGATGGTGAGATACATAACGTTTTGAACGAGAACAATATTCAATAATGACAGTGTTCAGCACAAATCATTAAATTATGTGATTTTCGCTCATGGCTACCTTGAATCAGCAAAACTAAATCTTCCTTTCCTTTCCATTTGACATATGTTTACTCAAGGATGGCAAAGCTATAAAAAAATCGAATACATATAAAAATACATAACATAGGCTATAGAAAATAACAATAATAGGCCTAAGGCCTAAAATCACACTTCAAAATAATATTAACTTTTGGCCAATTTAGCGCTGTTGGCGAAGAGGAACAGGTACAATATTTGAATTCTAAACCCAACCCAAAAACATCACCGTCCTAAACCAACAGCTAGATGTCTTTCCACCCTGGTTCTGTACCACTGGGCTGGAATCTGGACCCAGACAGACTCTATTTTGTGAGACCTGTGTGTGCAACCTGTGGTTTCCAGGTCGTGTTCTGCTCTGTTTTAATTACAAACCCCCACGGGCTTTAGAACCAAGTCCGTTCCGTTCAGGACTGGGCTTTAACTTCTACAGCTTTCCAGAGAAACTAACAGAGAAGAACAACAACAAACCTACCAACTGCCACGT
Source organism: Micromesistius poutassou (assembly GCF_964030765.1). Lineage (NCBI taxonomy): Eukaryota > Metazoa > Chordata > Actinopteri > Gadiformes > Gadidae > Micromesistius > Micromesistius poutassou. Next base: position 13,861,017 of record NC_140291.1, read on the forward strand.
TCTCCCCCCTGCCGCCCCCCCGTTTCTCTGAAATAAAGTCAAATCTTTAATTGCTCTAACACACACTCAAATACATGCTAATGCATGCGCTTTTTTTACAAGCCTTGCATTGCGCATAACTAGCAGGTAGCCGTTCGTTCGTCGTCCATCATCCTGTCTGCCAACATGAAAAAAACAACACTCAAAAAAAAAATACTCTACGCGTATAAAAGTCGCGGTTGGGCGAAGGTTGCCAGAGTAAATTGGGTGGCATACGGTGGGTTTGGAGACATTTCCGTCTTTGGAGGAACCAGGGTTCCCCGGTCGCTGTTTGGGATGGAAGCGTCCCCGGGCAAGGCTGCTTCTGAGGGCCTCTTTGTGGCCCCCCGAAAAAATACCTTCGTCAAAAACCGCAAAAGTTATCGTTGGAGCCGGGGAAGGCGCACGGGGGCTAGGGTGCACCACGGACGACATCACCCTACACCCAATTATACCATACCTCAACCCCCCTCGCCGACCCCCCCCCCTTGTCTCCTTTCTCCTCGGCCCTACACACCTTGGACAAACATCACCCCCCATCACCTCAACTCTTTCCATCCATCCAACACTAGTTTACACACCTTTCTCCTCTCCTCCTCTTCTCCTCCACCCATCTATGTTTTTCCCCTGTTTTTTTTCCCCCTCCCTCCTCGTTTATTCCTTCCTTCCCACCCATCGCTCGCCCCCCCCCACCCCCCCCCCCCCCCCCCCCTCTGTCAACACACCATCCATCTCCCCGCTCGCCCGTGCCAGGTAGTACACACTGCTTCAGACATACGGCTGGTCCTGCTAGTGGTGGCGGAGGTGGGGGTGGAGGTGGAGGTGGGTCGAGGTGTGAGACCCCCTTGGTTGAGGCCTTATGTGTTTCAAAGGTGTCACCAAGTCCAGAGCGACGTCCATTTGAAAAGACGTGTTGCTGTCGCTCTACCGTTGTGGTGTTCAGGAGCAATGCTTCAGTAGCCCACAACCTTCTTATACTTTATTTAGCGTTACTCTTTCATCGTCTTTTATTGATTGCACTCGATTGGTTTTTAAAATAGGATTCCTTCCTAATTTGCAGCACTCTGAATGTCAGAGGGTGCCGTATAAATAAACAAGCCCTGCCTTGCCTTCTGTCTTTTAACACAATGTAGTCTAAACTGCCATTGTGCAAAAATGGGCTTTTTAAACATCAACGTACGGGTGGTAAATCTATCGTCTCCTGCTCTCTCTGGCACCTCATCTCAATTGCCTTACCTTATACTTTTCCTTCAGATATTAATGTTTCTATACAGAGGACCTCTGGACAGTAGGGCGGTGCTTAATATAACAAGTAACTACACCAGGTAGAGGGGCACAAAAACAGCACTTTAGAGGAGCAGCGATACAGGCTTGGCTTTATACTTTAGGCTTAGAGAGCATGGGATATCAGATTGGGATAATAGTTTGGATTCTGACTTTGACTCAAAGCAAAAAGCATGCAAGATGCCTAACCCTGACTTACAATGAAGCCTAACCTTGACTTACAATGAAGCCTAACCCTGACTTACAGTGATGTCTAACCCTGATTTACAGTGAAGCTGAACCCTGACTTACAGTGATGCCTAACCCTGACTGACAGTGATGCCTAACCCTGACTTACAGTGATGTCTAACCCTGACTTACAGTGATGTCTAAGGCCTACCAGAGATAGGGCAGCAGGACATTTGGGATTGAACCCAGGACCTTTGGACTGGGAATCACCCTAACCGAAGGACTATCCTCCTATGTCCAACATCCAGTTTCCTTCTCTCTATTGTACTTTGTGGTGTGATTGATAGGTCAGCATCCATGAGCTGTCTTTATGACCAGAACACCGAATCAATCAATGAAGTGACTGTTTCAACTCTATTGTATAATACTCTATTGTACAAAGGAGGCTTCTCTGGCTCCATTGTGGGAAATTGCTGCGATGAATCACTGAAACTTGGATTTATTTGATGCTCCTCCTGAGTGAGTCATCAGGGGATCCCTCTGGAGACGGCATTCTCCGCAAGAAAATCCCTTTTAATTACAACGGGTGGCGGGGGTGAATTATGAAAATCTGACTCAACCATCAAGAGTCCTCCATCTCGATCAGACAGAAGGTGCCTTTCATAGCGCGTTCCAGAAGGTTTGCTACGTTCTGAGTAAACTCGTCTCCAGGTTTCGGTGTATGATGCTTGAGTTGGAGTCGGTGGGTGGGGGGGGGGGCGGGGGGGGGGGGGGGGGTTATTTACTGACTTATAGCGTTGTTGCGCTGGCACAGCGTGGGATGATGGATACCACTGCAACGTTAGCTCTGCTTAATGCGTAAACATTCAGAGCGCAGAACAAATACAAGTTAGCAGCGTCCATCGCCAACGGGTGTATTTACTGACACGGGTAAAGAGCAGAGAGGGCTTAGGGGAGGGCGAGTCGGAGCCCAGGCTGAGATTATTAGCCAATCTTTGTCATCAATTATTGGTTTTGCTGTGGATCGCTATGTACTGAGGAGTTGGACGGCATCTGTGTTTATGTAGGAATCAAAAACGACGGTCATTATCGTAATGGTTGACATTTTTCGACCAATCAGAGTGTTTGGCTCAGATAACCTCTTGTGTTTGCTTTCCTTCTCATTTATCATCCTAGTGCATTAATGATGTGTGTGTGTGTGTGTTTCTGTGTGTGTGTGTGTGTATTGGGTATCAATGTTGAGGGTGTGCATGTGCACAAACATGCATGTGCGCATTCACATGCACGTGTGTATGCATGTGCGTATGCAGTGATGGTGATTTCTGATGGATGAAAAGTGCATCCATGACTCCCCTAGATGACCTGCTTCAGCCGCACAAAGCCTCAGTATGAATCCATGATTCCTGGCTTTGCAGTCAGCGTTGTCCCAGGTCTCACACCGTCAGCCCATTGGTAGACCAACAGGGTCTGGGCTGGAACTGGACCAATAGCTGGTCTTAGCCTTAGCCTTAGCCTATAGGCCGGCGCCTGTTCAACACACAACATGGACCACCGTGGCACAACCCCCTTCATAGGAAACCTGAGGCTCAGCACTTATTATGCATAACATACAAACCACCAGGGCAACAGAAAATGTACATCTTGGCCTGCAGAGTGTTGTTGGTTTTGCTTTTCATTTAATCTAGAGTTTTATTTCTAGAGTTGTTTTCATGATGTGTGTGTGTATTTCATTTCATTTAATTTAGAATTAGTTTTGTTCAGGAGCTAAACCAATGGTTATGTGAATCAAATCTTTTTTTTAATAAATGTACTTTAAATAATAGCTCCATGGACGGGTTGGTAGGTAAGACTCTGGTTGGTTTCATCCACACTAGCGAGGCCTTAACCACTTTTTCTCAAGTCTCTCTACCTTACTGAGCGACCAAAGGACGGACAGACAGCAGTCTCGTGTCACGTGTCAGTTTGTTCAACTAGCTTTTCATCATATCACAAACTTGAGTAACTGACCACGCAGGTTCAGGTTCGATTCGACGTAAACCTGATCCAACCCAGTCCTTCCAGTGCTCCTCTCTATTCTCTCCTTCTCTCCCCCCCCCTGTTTCTGTTTTTTGTCCTTCCAGTCTGCCGTATATCTGTCCATCGCCGTGCCATACTTCCACATTTCCATTTCCTCCACCACTCCATCCACCTTGGTCTTTAACGAGCCCCCTCTTGACACTGGAGGACCCCCCCGTCCCACCCCACCGTCCCACCACCCCCCCGTCCCACCCCACCACCCCCCCACCAACCACCAGGTAGCCCTGGTGGTCCATCAGCCATCACTCAACTCAGACAACAAAGGAGCCTGCTCTTGTCCTGAATATATATATATATATATATATATATATATATATATATATATATATATATATGTGTGTGTGTGTGTGTGTGTGTGTGTATTCAAAACCTCCTTCACTACAAGTATTTAATTAGATATAATATAATAATTTCAAATGACTGAATACATAATTAATAATATATAAAATAGGAATAGATAAATATAAATATAAATTTTTCGTGATTTCTTTTATCTAATATTTGTAGGTAATACATATTTATCTTATATGTTATTTCAGCCATTTCTTATGTAATTATTTTATATCCATAACTGTAACTGACAGATTGTTCCGGAACCACTGTTGTGGTAAACGAAGACGCCAAGTCCATGGCCCTCCTCAGCGTCTACAGATATGAACGTGTATAGCCTTCTACGCACGTCCACCACGTTCTCTAGCCCCTCTGTAGCCCCTCTGAACCCACAGCGGTGTGTTTGACCTCCTTCTGGTGATGACTACCATAAGTGGTCAATTTAGTGAGAAGGAATCTCTGTGCTGATGTGGAACCAGTGGTGGCTACGTGATAGCCAGCGCTATTAAAGGAGCATTATGGACGCACCTCTGCGGACTAACACCGGCCAATTAATCCATTTTATTAACGATCTCAACCCTTCTGTCCGTTGTGTAACAGGTTCCTTTTCCCCCTTTGTGCTCCTGCTTATTATGGGCTACTGCTGTTTGTTATTAAAGCATTCAAATCTGTATTTAGGTTAGCATTAGTCGTATTTATTATTTCACATTTTTATAGCATCATATATCTGTGTGTTCATGTAAATACACCTTGATACTCACGTCTGTAATCGTACACGTTCAGGAGAGGATGGAGACGAGTACAGCCGGGGTTGACCCCCCCACTGTAGGGGTCAGCTGGTGACACTTAAAGTGTTTTGGGCCATGACACACACACACACACACACACACACACACACACACACACACACACACACACACACACACACACACACACACACACACACACACACACACACACACACACACACACACACACTACTCATACATATACACTACTCACTCATACACACATACACACTACATACACACAGATGCACACACACGCTACTATTTCATCTTTTTTTTACTTTGTATCACAGATCCTTTGAACTTTGACATACTTGGAGACCAATTTTGATGGTTTCAATAAAGTGATGTGTTTTTTCTGTTTAATATGAAAATTTTATACTTTGAACAATTGGGATAACCCGCCCCGAGAATCACTGTCCTACATCACGACTCCATGGTGGTCAGATGTACGCCCTGCGTCCCATGACAGTACATGATGTCCACATCCTGGAATATTTTACAATGTGCACGGTGGAGGGTAGGAGTTAGAGTTGTTTGGTTAGGAACTGATTCAGTAAATGGG
>NC_140291.1:13871245-13923529 GCF_964030765.1 Micromesistius poutassou
TTCTATCTGATGGGTCCCCATACTTGTATACTGTATATATTGTAGTATGAATTGGAGTCAAATGCAATTAGATCATTATTTAGACTCCAGATTTCTGTTCTTTCAAAACGGTTACTACTGTTACTTACTACATTTGGGTCCCTGTGCACAGGAAACACAGTAATAACAACAGTAAGACCAATAATAAATAGAGGGGTAGATAGGCTGTCAATTATTGAGTCAAAGCTTGTGAGAAATGTACATTAAACCGTCTTAATCTCATTTTTAACAGAGTAATCACGTCCATAATTCCCTGTGGGAGAAGGGGAAAAAAAAAAAAAAAAAGAGTAGAAATTGGCTGTTAGATTTATAGACGGCATAACGGGCCTACAGTGAGTTGAAGCTGAAGTTCCAAACAACCAAAGGCCCCTGATCACCACAGAGGGAATGATACACGACCTACCTACCTCTTTAATAAGTCTCACCGCAACACTGTATGGTTTACGAGTACAGTACACATATACAGTAAGGCTGTCAAACCCTGTGTTGTCTTTGCTTCTGTCTTTCCCCTATCTCTACTTGTGTGTGTGTGTGTGTGTGTGTGTGTGGGTGGGTGGGAGAGATAGAGAGAGAGAGAGAGAGTGAGAGAGGAAGAGTGAGAAAGAGAGAGAGTGATATAGTATGCCTGTGTGTGTATGTCCATGTGTGCATGCATGCGTTTGTATTTGTGTGTGGCTTTTTGCATTTACGTGGGACTTTGTGTGTGTCCATGTCTATGTGTTGAATCTCTCTCTCTGTGTGTGTGTGTGTGTGTGTGTGTGTGTGTGTGTGTGTGTGTGTGTGTGTGTGTGTGTGTGTGTGTGTGTGTGTGTGTGTGTGTGTGTGTGTGTGTGTGTGTGTGTGTGTGTGTGTGTGTGTGTGTGTGTGTGTGTGTGCGCGTTTGTGTGTGTGGCCCCTACATCCAGCGGCCCGTTACATTTCTCTCCCCGTGGACGGTCATGAACGGGGAAATTACCTTTAATACGCTTAGTCCCCCCCCCCCGCCCCCCCTCTGTCCCTCAGTCCATATTAACACTAATCTATCAGACTGCATGGCTCCCCCTCGTCTCCCAACGCCTGCAATGTGCGAGGCCTTAGGGGGCAATCAGCCCAGCGGACCGGACCATGGTGCGAGGGGGGGGGGGTGTTGTACTCTCACAGATTCATCAAAAAAATGAAATAAACTTTGAGCAACCCCTTAAACATCCCAGAAGGCGAAAGGAAAGAGCTCTCTGGTTGTGCGGGACTATTTATTTAGTGTTCGTTAGTTTGCTTGCAGGACAGTTGATAAAACAAGACACTATGGTTTAGGGGTTACGCTCTGAGTCCACGCATCCTGTGTGTTCCTGACCTGGGGTTAGAGGTCAAGCACTTATGGGAGAGAAGCATAAGGGGAGAAGTAATCTTGAGGAACTACTATATCAGCATAAATTACAGCTGAGGTTTTCTTTAGTTCAGTACGGAATGGGTTGCTGGCCAAATCAACTCAAAATAAGAAGGCAAATGTTGCAGGTGCGATATAGTTCAGATCTTCAACGGACATGCTGTGTCTCCAGAAATGACACATAAAAAAACATCATAAACATCATTCAAGAATCATTCTGAATTTCAGGAATAAATACATACAACTCGTTCAGTATTGGTCAGCACCTGGTCAAGACCCAAATCTAAAACCAGCTCGTGTGCAATGGCACGGTGGGCTTTAGTCTGGGACACATTCTTCCTTTAAAGGAAAATACAAAAGGCATACTTGACATCCAGAATATGGCTAGGGGGAGCTCCATGAGGGAGAGGCAGGAGAAGGTAGGATGAGGCATAAGGAACCTCCGTAAGGGAGAGGGAGGATGAGGTAGGAGGAAGCAGTAGGCCAAGGTTCAGAGACGTATCTCTTCCAGTGATTCAATACGGCCAAACATGGCTAGATTTCCAAAATGTAATTAAATTTTAAACTAAATGTTCTATAATGTACTTCTGGGAAACAAAGTCCAAAAAATAAGTGGGCAACGCCACAAAGCTACACTCATTTCCAAGTCAACTTCCACAAAATCTATTTACCATAATATCATAATCTACAATCAGAGTAGATAATGAAGCCCCAGAAAAGGCAGTATCCTTCTTTCCAGCCTAAATGTTCATCCTATCATTTGCAATAAATGAATACCTTTCCTATGAACGTTAAATAATTATCATATCTACGCTTCCGTGGCGGGTCTGAGAACAATTTCAAGTAATTCAAAATGTCCCATGGCTCCGTCAACTGGAAACGTTCCTGAGCCTAGAGAGGCTGGGGAGAGGTGCAGCCTCCTGAGAGGGGGAGGCTGGGAAGAGGGGAGGGGCATCCTCTGGAGCAGGGGAGGCTGGGAAGAGGGGAGGGGCGTCCTCTGGAGCAGGGGAGGCTGGGGTTAGGAGCAGCCAGCATGCAGTAGCTGTGGCTGGGTGTCCCTCCCAGCTAATCTCCCCCTGATCTCTGGATGCAGAGCCTCTGCTGAGTGCCTGTAGGTACACTCCGGGGCTGGCTTGACTTGAGGCTGGCTTTTGCTAGGAAACAAACTGCTAATGTGTTTTTCTATTTGTAGCCGGGAGATCTAATCACCACACCAAGGATCAACAATGTGTGACTGTTTATACAAACACACACATGGAGACACACACACACACACACACACACACACACACACACACACACACACACACACACACACACACACACACACACACACACACACACACACACACACAGATGTGCACACACACACACATGCAAGCGCACACACACACACAAACTACACAAACACACACACACGCACACACTTATAAGCACTCTCCTGCCGCTTCTTCTTTCTGTTTCTCTGCTTTTTGTAACTACTACATATTTTTTTACACTGTACGAATTTTTACCACCAAGAGGAAGCTTGCCTCAGCTTAAGAGTTTCATCCTACAGAAAGACCATTAGCATACTGCTCCCTTGATATCAAAATGCATTGACACACACACACACACACACACACACACACACACACACACACACACACACACACACACACACACACACACACACACACACACACACACACACACACACACACACACACACACACACACACACACACACACACACACACACGTTATGATTACTCAGGACACAAGAAATAGAGGAATCTCCCCATGACGGCTGTTGGGTCCATCTCTTTTCTTAAGTGCAGAGAAGTGAGGGCCAGGAGCCTCCGTCACCTGCTCCCGTCCGCTGTCACTCACCACCTCCACCCGCCGCCATTTTGCAGAATAGTCTCTGTGGCAACCACTGCTCACCCGGGGCCCCCCGTTGGCCCCCCTGCTCGAGAGAGAGAGAGAGTGTGAAAGAGAGAGAGAAAGTGAGCAAGAGAGAGAGTGTGAAAGAGAGAGAGAAAGTGAGAGAGAGTGTGAAAGAGAGAGAGCGAGAGAGAGAGAGAGAGATTGAGCGAGAGAGAGAGGTTTGTTATGGCCTGTTGCCACTCGAGGTCCAGCGCCCCGACGCCCCTGTTTGTTTGAACAAGGGGCCCTCTCTCTCTCTCTGTCTCTTTGTCTCTTACTCACTCGCTTTCTCTCTCTCTCTCTTTCTCTCTTTCTTACACACTCTCTCTTGCTGTCTTTCTCTCTCCATTTCTCTCTTACACACTTTCTCTCAATCTCTCCCTCTCTTTCTTACACTCTCACTCACTCTCTCTCTTCATCTCTCTTCCCCTCCATTTATCTCTCCCCTCTCTCTCTCTCCCTGCATGCTCTTTTGCCTGCCAAAATGTGTGAAAATGAAACGCAAGAAAACTGTCAAAAGGCCCACCTGTCACTGAGAGAAAGAGCGATGGACAGCAAAGAGCGACTGAGACTGAAAGACTAGAAGAGCGAGAGGCAGAGCCAATTGGACCGAGACATATAATGAGCACAAGTGTGGAATGAGAGCGTGAGAGAGGACGGAGACAAACACGAGAGAGATTGATGACCACATCAAGGCAAAGAGAGAGAGAACTAAAATATAAGAGAGACAGATATATCCGGTTACCGATACAGAAAAGAAGAGAGGGAGAGTCAATTAAAGAAAAGAGAGAAATCTCTGAAAGGAGGGAGAACCAGAGGGTAGAGAAGGAGATGATGGGAGGAAATACGTGCCTTGCTCAGTGTGTGTCACAAGTAGCAGACCACTCAGCTTCTTCCATGACAAATTAAAACCTTCCACTAGACTAGATCTCCCTCCCTCCCTCCCTCTCTCTCTCTTGCGACTCCACCCGTCTCTCTCCTTCCCTCTCCATCTCCATCTCTCCCTCAGTCTCTCTCTATTTCTCTCTCCTTTTATCTCTGTCTCCATCACACTCCTTCCATCTCTTTTCTCCTCTCTCTCCTTCCATCTCTCCCTCTCTCCTTATATCTCTCTCTCTCCATAACAATATAATTTGATAAACATTTGAGGTGTCTATTAATATATTAACATTTTGCACAAACTCAAAAATATGCAGTCTTATAGTTCAGTGTACCCATGTTTAGGGTGCATATGTTACATGTAGGTACGCATGCATACACACACACGCACAGGCACACAGACATGTACACATGCATACACACACGCACACAGACATGTACACACACACACACACACACACACACACACACACACACACATGTACACACACACACACACATATATTCCAGGAACAATTTGTCCACAACCATATAAATGTGTAACGTAAAAGATGAGGTCAAAATACGGAGAAAGAGGGGAATGCATCATGCAAGCTCCAACTGCTAATTACAGACTACATTTCCCACAAATCACCACTCCCATCAATCCCAATAACCAACAAAGATGTCTCAACAACATGTCTGGGTGGTTGTCGTCCACTAATTAGATTTGGGTCATCTAAACGCTGTGTTCTGCCCAGTCCAGACAGGGGAAATGGTTGCTCTTACAGAGGAATGGAGTGGGAAACTTTCGATTGGAAAGTTCTGGAAAAGCACAGCAGAAGTGGAGCGCGGTGCGTAGCGCTCGGGGAGGAGTTTGGGAGGGCAGTTGGTGAGAAACACCTGGGGGGGCGGGAGGGACGTTTGGGTGTCTCCTTTTGACCTTCGAGGCCATGTAAAGGTCATGTTGCTGTGTACTGTTGGGTGCGTATAAGGACACATGCAGTCGGCTGTATAATCTCCCTTAGAGACACTTAGAGACACTTAGAGACTAAATGCCGCATATGAAGAGTGGACCAACCTCACCCTAACCCTTCATTTCAAAAATGTATTTTTGCACTATAACAGTTACGATTTAGCCTTTTATTATATGATTTTACATGTCATTGAGTAACAGGATTCTATATATATATATATATATATATATAATATACATGTTTGTTAACAATGACTGTTGCCGCACTGTACCAAACCTGAACCTTGACCCCGGCTCAATCAACAACAGCCCAAATAAAGTGCAACTCGATACGTCCTTACGTCCAGCATCAACCATCAACTTTAACTAGAAGAGGGGGGAGAGAGAGAGAGAGAGAGAGCGAGACAAAGTGAGACGTATTGCGAGATGACTCACACACTGTGGTGTGCATGTGTTTGTGTGTGTGTGCACATATATATATATATATATAGATACAGGGAACAAAAGTGTGTGAATCTTTAATTCATTTGTGTCTGTGATGGTGCAAAAATGTGTGCGAGAGATAGAAAAAGATTCAGCGATCATATCTTATATCATATCTTTGTAACTGAGGACAATGCACTGGTGTCCCTGCGCGTGTGTGCGTGCGCGCGTCTACCTGTGTGTGTGTCTACGTGTGTGTGTCTACCTGTGTGTGTCTACCTGTGTGCGTCTACCTGTGTGTGTCTACGTGTGTGCACGGGTGAAAACAAAAAGAAACACGTCTGCCAGACTGAGGAGTGGGAGCTCTGTACTGTGCGTGTGTTGCAGTGTGCGCTCCAGTAGTGGTCCAGCAGCACCACTCTCTCACTCAGACAGCGAGGGGTCCAGTGTATGTAACACACACCCTGTGGAACACAAGCCCACAGGGCCAGAGGTACAGCGTCTGGGCCCCGTCTGCCTACCTGACCTCCGCTAGGCCACGCATTCACCACCGGCAGCTACTGCTACGTGACTAGCAGTCAGTGGAGCAAGTACCTCACCGTGTAAGACCCCAGGTATTAATAGTTTGACCGCATTGGATTTTAAATATTACCAGCCCCTAAGCATGAGCAACGTGATGCCCTTGACATTTTATAGCCCGTTGTTTAAAGTAAGCGCGTGTGTGTGTGTGTGTGTGTGTGTGTGTGTGTGTGTGTGTGTGTGTGTGTGTGTTTTTTTGCGTGTGTGTGTGTGTGTGTTTTTGTGTGTGTGAGTGTGTGTGTGGTTTTTGTGCATGTGTGTGCCCGCTATGGGCGGGGGGGTTCTCGGAGCACTCAAAGGTCGATACCCCATCGTCTATTGGGGGGAGGGGGTGCGGGGGGGGGGGGGGAGGGGGTACGGGGTGCGGGGGGGGAAGCACAGAAGCGTAAAACGTGATTTAGATTCAGCACAGAGCGGCGTTTTACTGCAGGTCAGTTGATTGAATTCAGCGTTTTAAAATGAGGTGGAGGCTCGAGGTTCATTTCATTATCGATGGACTGAAATTGAATTTGAACGCAACGCTGCTTTATTTCGATACGCGTGTCGACGAACGCAGTGGCCTGTTTTCTTTGGACGGCTCGTAGTCGAGTGAGTTAGAGAAGATTCGCTTTACGGTAACCGTGGCGAAATCCTATTTCAGCTGAAACCTCACTGGCTGTCATCGTACTACCGGTCTCCACGTCAAATTAGTTCTGGGCCAACTGTCAAGTGAATTTTTTCGTGTGGAAAAATTCTTAAAATGATTTAAAGTTTTGTATGAACTGACCTACATACAATCATGTGTGATTCAGAGTGCAATGATGTTATCACGATGATTTAAACATCAGAAAGGTTTGAGTTTAAGAGTCCACCTTGGGCCATGATGTAGGTTGGGCATGGCTGGTTCAATACCTCGGTTAGGAAAAGGATATATATATATATATATATATATATATATTACATATTATATATAATATATATATAAATAATTGTTGTGTCCTGAAGCAACATTCTTACGACCTATGAGTTTGTATTTACTTTTGTGTAAATGTAGGTTTTTACATAACATTTTAACAATTAGACATAAGGAAGCGCTCTCAAATAATACTAAAGGATTATTAGATTGCAACGTCGCACCACACTGACTGCATCACATTTCGAGGTATAGGCTCACTGGCTGTTATCATGTTGGTAGGAGTAGTCTTCAGGTCATTGTTTAGTAATTGATCGTGAAATTATTATTTGTTGTGTTTGAAACTTCCACAGCGTTTCTCATGCCAAGCGGGCAAAACACCGGTCAGGTTACGGTCTACTGACGGTGATACAGGAAGTTACAGGACTACAACTCTCTTGAGTTACTCTCAATATGGCAGAGTGTCTGCAACAACAAATCCCATGATGCAATCTGATGAACAAGCCGTCGTATGTTCTGGGTACATTTCTATAGAGCTGGCCAGCACACCTCTCACACACACCTCTCACACACACCTCTCATGCACACCCACACAGACAGAAACCCACACACTCACTCACAAACACACACACCCATGCCCACCCACCCACAGACACACACACACACACTCAAACACCACTAACTATCCTGAAACATATCTGTTACGACCCCAAATAGTATCCAGGGGGATCTGGGGAGTAACAAAGAATGTTTTTAGGTTCTGGGGGACAAGGAGGAGACACAGACAGAGGTAACGATAAGCAAAAAGGTTTATTGATGGGCCAAAGAACTAAGAACCACTTTCCCAAAAGAGGAAAGCACAAATCAAAAGAACTAACTCCAAACCAACCAAATACTCCACTACTCAGAACGACACTCCGTCACTAGCTCCCACACACAAACTATTGTCAACTGCTTCATGGCACAAATGGCTCTGTGCAGCTGTCTGCTCCCAGCTTATATAGCCCTCAGGTGAGCACAGGTGCACTACATTTCCTGATTGCCAGGGTTGCAATCAGAAAGGGGGGGGGGAAAGGTAATCTGGGGAGAGAACACAATGAAACACAAACACAACACAAACACAACACACTAGATCTGTAACAATATCCAATGCACATAGGCATTTTCCTTAAATTGACACACTACCACACACACACGCTCACACACACACACACGCTCACACACACGCATGCACACACACACGTTAAACATGCACACACACATATGGCTCACACACAGGCATGTGACCCACCGTCACACGGCCGGGTGCTACGCTCACCCCGGGCCCGTCCATCACGTGGTCGGTGGGGTGCGGCGGTGGTAGTGGGCTAGTGGCAGCGGGCAGTTGGACCTTCGGTGCTCTGTGCCCTGATTGGTCAGCCACACACGTGCGTGAGAGTGCTGTGTTAGCATGTAGCGGTGCGTGAGTTGTCATGACGTGGTTTACACAGCTCACTGCGCACATACTAAACTCTCCCTGCCACGCCGTAAATCACTTTGGGGGGGAGGAGGGGGGGTGGGGGGGGGGGGGGGGGACGCCAACAAGTAAATAAGAGAAGGAAAATATATCGACGCCCCCGGAGACGCCCAGTGTGATTGAGTATTCCCCGCGGTGTGTGTGTGTGTTGGTTTGTGTGCAAGAGAGAGAGAGAGAGAGAGAGAGAGAGAGAGAGAGAGAGAGAGAGAGAGAGAGAGAGAGAGAGAGAGAGAGAGAGAGAGAGAGAGAGAGAGAGAGAGAGAGAGTACGTATTTGTGTTTCCGTCTTACTGTTATGTAGCTGTATCCAGAGTGACTTACGATGAATTATTCGGTCTGATTATTTAACAGCAGGCCAGGATGCTGCTCATCTCACTCAGGGAGGCCTACAGGTGCCCCTGCGGACATTCGGATTTGAACCAAGAACCTTTTCGGTTTGGAGTCAATCCTAGCATCCTAGCCGTTAAGAGTATCCTAGCCTCAGACTCTCGTTTGTGTATCGCGTTTTTTAAATGACCCCGAACAAAAAACATTTAAAAAGCGGGTCTTTGTTATTTTTCATAGCGCAGCAATAACACCCCCGTCCCACCTCTCCGTACGTTGAACAGGGTTCTCTCAAGACTTTTAAAATGTTTACTTAGCAAAACCGATTTGCTCCGTGCTGCCCGCTCTACGTTCGAGGGAAAGAATGCCCGGTGTCTACCTGTTGCGCATGCCGCAGGTCCGCGGTTACAATTATTCTCCTTCCTGTCGGCCGGCCGTGGTTTCATTTTGTCCGTCAATGCGTATTTGGCACTGGACGGGGGGGGGGGGGGGGGGGGGGGGCGGGTGTAGACTGGGGGGTGGGAGGTTGGGGGGGGGGGGGGGGGGTTGGAGTGAGCGACCCACACCCCCTTTCCTCCCCATGCCGGCGAGACATGCCAGCCTGCTGCTCGTGTTTTCACTCCAAATAAAAAGCGCCTTGTGAATTGGAACCCTCCAATTAATTGCCATTAGCGTGTAATTCCTGGCGCTTGTTTTTCGGGTTTGCCGACGGGGGTGGGGTGCGGGCGGGGGGGGGGGCGTGGTTCACGGTGACCGGTCGTGTTGCTGAAGGTAACACAGAGGGTGGAAGAACAGCAGAGGCCAAAGCCTCTGGTTAATAATTCCATCGGTGCCAGCGATAATTTTGAAAGTAGCCCAGAAGAATGGAACAGAAATGGGGGGGGGGGGGGGGGGGGGGGTGGAGGGGAGTTGACACAAAACGTCCCAGACATGCGAGAGGGATGGAGCGCTATGGGGATTTTGTACTCGTACGTGTCACACGTGCAGACGCAAAGCACACACACACACAAAACACACCCTAACCCCATGCACGCGCACGCACACATTCACTAACAGTTTGAATGACCACACAGCCATGTGTGGTCATGGGGGTTCCCCATGACTCTAGAACCCCCACCTTGCACCCTGTCTACGTCCCACCTCTCAACCCCACCCTGAACACGTCGCGCAGGGCAGACAGGCTAACGCTCTGTGACTTAGGGGAGGAGCAGCTATTGAACGCTCCCCACTGTCTGTGTGGAGAGATTCACTCAGCTGAGAGAAGAGATTTCCCTTTAATATTCAACATCATTTGTATGAATAAAGTATTTTTTTTAAAATGTGAAACCAACTCTGGGGTTAAGATCTATCTTAAGCACTGACCACATCGTTTTCGGAGAAGTAGTTGGTCGTGATCTCTTGAGAACATTATTTTACTTTTTGTACCTGAAATTCTGATTTACGAGCAAACTTCGTAAACCTTGTAAACATCGACCCTCAGTGTATTTATTTGAACAAAAATCCTGCGCAAAAAAAACCCCATCTGGCACATATGGCAGGACATTCAAATAAAGTGGAACAACTGATGTACTTCGGAGTAATCTACGTCACAATAGCAAAAGTCAGGAGAAATGAGCTCATGGACGCATACATTTGTGTGTGTGTGTGTGTGTGTGTGTGTGTGTGCGTGCATGCATGCCATTTTTTGTATATGTGTGCATATATGTGTGCGTATGTGTGCTCCAGTGCGGGTTAACACGGCGGAGGGGTCAAAGGTGACGCTGAACGTGTGTTTGTGCACCTGAATACAGAGCAGGCAGGGTGTGGAAGGCTACCACCTCATCACAGCAGGGAGTCCCAGGGGGAGGGGGGTCTACCTCCATCCCGGCTCCCACCTTCCTCTTGGGCTACCGACCTACTGACCGGGCTACCGACCTACTCTGTTTTTGTGTGTGTGGAGGCATTTAGTGTGTGTGTGTGTGTGTGTGTGTGTGTGGATGTATTTATCTGTGCACGCATGTGTGTATGTGTTTGAGAGAGTTTGCAGATGTGTGTGTGTGTGTGTGTGTGTGTGTGTGTGTGTGTGTGAAATAATGTTTGTGTGTGTATGGTGTGGAAGTTAAGGGACGTGTGAGTGTGTGTGTGTGTGTCCATGTATTTATTTATCTGTACATGCATGTGTGTATGTGGAGGGGTTGAGAGACGTGTGTGTCTTTGCGAGTGCATGTACGTGTGCGAGTATGTGTGTGTGTGCGTGCGTGCCTGTGTGTGTGTTTCTATGTGTGGGTGTCAGCATGCATCCCTGTGTGTGTGTAAGTGTGCCTGTGCGAGAGTCTGTGTGTGTTTGTGTGTGTGCGCATGCCTGTGTGTGTGTGAGTGTGCCTGTGCAAGTGTGTGTGTTTGCATGCGTCCGTGCCTGTGTGTGTGAGTGTGTGCCTGTAAGTGTGCCTGTGCGAGTCTGTGCGAGAGTCTGTGTGTGTGTGTGTGTTTGTGTGTGTGCCTGTGTGTGTGTATGTGCCTGTGCGTGTGAGTGTGCCTGTGCGAGTGTGCGCCTGTGTGTGCGTGCCCGTGTGTGTGTGTGTGCGTATGTGCGTGCGTGCCTGTGCGAGTGTGTGCCTGTGTGTGTGTGTGTGCCTGTGCGAGTGTGTGCCTGTGTGTGTGTGTGTGCCTGTGCGAGTGTGTGCCTGTGCGTGTGAGTGTGCCTGTGCGAGTGTGCGCCTGTGTGTGCGTGCCCGTGTGTGTGTGTGTGTGTGCCTGTGTGTGCGTGCCTGTGTGTGCGTGCCTGTGTGTGTGCTCCTGTGTGCGTGCCCGTGTGTGTGGGGTTAAGGACTGAGGACGCCGGGCTTCACCACTGCTTTAAAAACAGACGTCTTGTTCACCTTTTCCTTCCTGAGACGTGAGAGCGTGAGACTCGGCCCCCGCCCGGCCCCATTGAGGTGACTGATGGAGGGCCGCGTGCTCTTAAAACAACCCCCCCAATTATGAGTCGCAATTAAGACCCCACGCCCGCCACACACACCCCAGTGCAATTACGTCCTCCAGGTATATGTGTGTGTGACGCTGTGCATGTGTGCACGTGTGCTCATGTGCGTGCACGTGTGTTACTTTGTGTTACTGTGTTTTTGTATGTGTTGTGTTGTGTGTCGTGCGTGTGTGTGTGTTTCTGTGTGAATGACTCTTGTAGGGTGTGTGTCTTTGTGTGCGTGTGCGTATGTTTGTGTGAATACGTGTCTTAATGAGTGTGTATTTATAAGTGTGTGTTTGTGTGTAAATGCGTATGTGTGTGTTGGGACTCTACTACGTGGAGTGAAGGGTGAGGAGGATGATGACGATGGCGAAGGGGGTTGATTAACGTCTGTCGTGATAACGGTGATGATGATGTGTTTTTACTCTTAATGTGGCCCCCAAACACACATCTTATGCATTTACTCTCCATCATGGAAAGTCTCTCTGTCTCTCTCTCTCTCTCTCTCTTTCTCTCTGTCTCTCTCTCTCTCTCTCTCTCTCTCTCTTTCTCTGTCTCTCTCTCTCTGTCTCTCTCTCTCTCTCTCTTTCTGTCTTTCTCTCTCTCTTTTTGTCTCTTCCACTTAGACAATCCTCTATTTTCAGAAAGAGTCTTCTTGTTTTCTCCCTGCTGGGTACAGTCAACAGTCAGTCTGTCTCCTCCAGTTCCCCCCTGACACACCCACACACACTCACACATACACACACTCACACACACACACACACACACACACACACTCACACACACACACACACACACACACACACACACACCCCCTCCCACACACACACACACACACACACACACACCCTCACACACACACACACACCCTCACACACCCACTCACACACACACTCACCCACACACACACACCCTCACACCCTCACACACACACACACACACACACCCACACACACACACACACACACACACACACACACACACACACACCCTTTCCCCTGCGCTAGCCCTAGCATGACGTGTTCTGATGGACACGGTGGATTCGTGCGGACCCAGACCGGCTCTGGTTAAATTAAGACCAGGAGTAAATAGAGTCAATAGGAAAGGGAGAGCAAGCAAACAGACATCACACACGCTCTCACATTTTAAACTCGTAATTAAATGATGCTATTTGCCTAGTGTGTGATGGGCGGAAAGACAAACAGGACAATGGTGTTGTCAATGTTGGGGAGGGTTACCGATAGCAACACAAAACAGGGTTGGTTAGTGGTAGTCAACAAACAGGTAAACGCTACTGCTGGTCGTATTTATAAGGGCAGAGATAGTTTTTCTCTTTCTTCTCAGATAGATTTTTCTGCTTTTTCAGGCTTACAGGTAGATAATGAACAAAATGGATCACTGAAAAAAAAATCACATTTGCGACAAATGTAGTGCATTGTATCTGATCTTGAAGATTGTAGGATTATGTAGTTACACAAAGCTGGAATAAATATATTAGTATTATTTATTATTAATACAATGTGCTTATAATATGATATAATGCATTTCAAGTTATTAAAGAAACGTGACTTTAATACATCTAGTGATTTAACCATTTACTGAAAATCCTTGTTTTGAATCTTTAGAATCTAGCCTGTGAGAACTTGTGTGAGAACAGATTGTTACACCCCAGGGCCACAAGAGGGGGCTGAACTCCAATCACGCTCCAGCAACTACAGTGTGTTCCAGCCAAGCAAGATCAATCAGGAGGACACACGTACATATAGGCTGTTGTGTTAGACTTACGACAGCAATTTAATCAGCAGTTAGATGTGGGAATATTTCAGATATTTTACAGTTCGCTCTTAGACCGAACTGTTCAAACAAACGCACCGTGCATGCTCACATTTTTTATCTGACTTTTTGTGAAAGCCTTCAAGCCGACCACAACCACACACACACACACACACACACACACACACGCGCACACACAGACACACACACACCAGCTTATTTTTCCATTCTCTTCTACCAACCCTCTTCTCTTCGTCTGTTCAGCTGTCTGGTGTGTGTGTGTGTGTGTGTGTGTGTGTGTGTGTGTGTGTGTGAGTGTGTGTGTCTGTGCTTGTGCATGTGTGTTTCATCTAATACCCTCTAATGAGACTCATTTCATTGTCAGAGACCTAATGAGTGTAATTAATTAATCCTTGCGGGGCTGCGGCTGTGGCTGTCCGGCCAGCCGGCCCTAGGATAATATATATCTGTTATGCTTGGGGATTATAAATGATATAGCTCACACCAAGGGCTTTTTCGTCTTTTTACAATTCCAATTTTGTGTATATCTTTACACATGTGTGTTCGTAAAACTGGCACACACACACACACACACACACTCTCTCTCTCACCTTCATCAGTTGTGCATTGTCATCTCATGTTTCATTTTTGTATGCGTGTGGTAATCATCATTATCATCCTCATCATCATCACCATCATCATCATCATCATCAGGCAGACAGAAACCCAGAGCGTGTCACCGAGGGAGAGCTTGAGTGACAACACACACGGAGGCAGCTCAGCGCTCTTATTCTTTCACCAGCAGCAGCAGTCAGCCCCACAGAGCTCCAGGCAGCCCCGGTGAGACCACGGCAACGACGAGTCACACACCGCTTCTCCTGCTTCTCTGTTTATTTTTGGGCAATCAAGGCGACCGGGTTCCCCTGGGCAGCTCCTCCGCGGGCCACGCCTTCCACAAACATGTGATGGAGCCTCGTGTGGCCGTTGCTTGTTTAGGTGAGCGGCTCGTTAAGAAGCGGTGGGACGGCAGACGGTGGGAGAGATGTTGCTGTGGTTGTTATTTGTTACCTGGTTACACTTGTACACTTGTTTTTTTTTTAAGTCGAGACGTAACCGCCCACCTCTCTTCTCTCTTTTGGGACGCCAGATCGTCGTTGAACTCTTCTCGCTCCTCTGTCGCTCTTTCTGTTTTAATCTGACCTTTTATTGATGTTTTTTATTTGTATTGTATCTTTATTGTATGGCGGTTGTGACTCAGGAGGTAGAGCAGGCTTTCCGGCCAACGGAAGGTTGCTGGTTCCATCCCCGGGTCCTAGTTTGGTGTTGAGGCGTCCCTGGGCAAGACACCAAACCCTCACGGCTCCCAACCGGCCGGCTGCTGCCTTGCATAATGGTCACCGCCATCGGTGTATGGATGGGTGAATAAATTGGTGAAAGTGAGGCACTAATTGTAAAGCTCTTTGAGTCGCCACAGGTCCGTGGCCATCAATATGAATGCATTCCTTTTGCCATTTTGATAACATGCAAAGTGTCAAAACTAGGATGAAAAAAATCTAAGCATGAATTCAAAATAAAGAATAAAAACGAGTGTCTCAAACGAGTGTCTCAGTGCAGAAAATTGCAGAGAAGAGTAACTTTAGGACTCAGCTATCTATCAGTTTGTAGTAGTTGTAGTTAAATCTCAGTTCAACATCAAATTATGTTTTCTGGGAGTATAATCTGGAACTTAATTTGAAAATGCCATCAAGAGACAGGAAGTGCTATGTAGAGTTAAGCAAATAAATGGAGGACTTTTGCACTTTCAATTGTAATTTAAAATGAAAAGGCCACTCCTTCAGCAATTGAGAAGAGATTCAGTCCGAATCAATGGCTTCTCTTAAGGTGAAGGTGTGTGGTCTTTAAGATGTGTGTGTGTCAGCAAAGTTGTCTTGTTTTCAATCCAGCGTGTCAAACATCTCCCAGAACCGAAACTCAGGATTTCTTCTTTCTTTTGGATTGATTTTGGATGAGCAGCAGAAATCTAAGAGACCCTTTAGTTACTCGTTTGTTTCTGATCTCCCTCTGTCGTCGGATCACATTCAGACCTTTTTTCTCTCTGCGTCTCCTTTCTTCTCAGCCCAGCAGGCAGGAAGCATGGAGAATTAGAAATAAAAGAAAGGAACGCTGGTTCCAAGCCCCTGTTGTCACTACGGACTCTGATTTACAGTTAGGAACAGCAATGAAAAATCTGCCATTCTCCATTCTCAAAGAATCATTTTAATTTGTTTTTTTTTCTTTGTTTCTCTGCGTCTCCTTCTCTCTCAGGTTACTTTGCCATGTCTCAGAGCTGCCAGTTGCCTGAGAAAAACTCAAGTAATTTCTTTTCTTCTGCCTCTCCCTCTCTCTCTCTCTCTCCCCCTCTTTCTCCCTCGCTCAGTCTCCTTCTCTCTCTCTCTCTCCCTCTCTCTCTCTCTCTCTCTCCCCTCTTTCTCCCTCGCTCAGTCTCCTTCTCTCTCTCTCTCTCTCTCTCTCTCTCTCTCTCTCTCTCTCTCTCTCTCTCTCTCTCTCTCTCTCTTTTCCTGGCCCTTTCAGCCAAGGACTGACAGCTAGCGGGAGTAGGGCAAGGTAGCGTGGACACTAGCGGTTTCGGCGTGGCGGCGTGCACCAGCCATGTTTGATTGGCGCCTGGCTCCTGGGCTGAGGCTCCAGCGTGAGTCAGCGAGACTGGGCACACACACACACGCACACACACACACACACACACACACACACAAACACGCACGCATGTACACACAGACGTGGACGTGCACACAAGTACGTACAGACACATAAGCTAGCAGGCACACACAGACACAGACGTGCACACACACACACACACGCATGCACATGCACTCAGAGGAAAGACATAACAAACACACACATGCATGCACACACACACACACACACACACACAAGCGCGCGGACACGCAAGGCTAAATGCATGCAGACCCAAACTGCAAGGTCGTTATGGCAACCGGCAAAAGAATGGCGCGCTGTGTTTTGCTTCCTGAATGTTTTTTTGTTCGAGTTTAAGTTGATAGTTTTGGAAACGCTCATGTATTCAACAGTCTGAGGAGATGGAAAAGGACCCAGTAGGTACCAACCTGACCTTTAGAGCTGGGTACACACTCGGCTGGATCTCTTAAACAGCCATGTTTCCTGTTGTTGTAACCAGTAAATCCATATGAAATCACCAGGAGCGTGTGTTTTTGCATAGCAGTGGTGCCCCCCCCCCCCCCCCCCCCTCCTGAGACCAGGGGACCCAGCCCAGCCCTGTCGCTGCGATGTCACCCCCACAACAAGACGCAATGACATGGCTTTTTTTGAGTGTGTTCATATTCATGGAGACTATGCATGCCATTTCATACATGTATTAACTTCTATCCTATATATTGTATATATATGCAGCTGGCTGAATTAACCTGGCTAGTGAGTGTTAATGAACCTGGCTAGTGAGTGTTAATGAACCTGGCTAGTGAGTGAATGAACCTGGCTAGTGAGTGTTAATGAACCTGGCTAGTGAGAGAATGAACCTGGCTAGTGAGTGTTAATGAACCTGGCTAGTGAGTGTTAATGAACCTGGCTAGTGAGTGTTAATGAACCTGGCTAGTGAGTGTTAATGAACCTGGCTAGTGAGCGTTAATGAACCTGGCTAGTGAGCGTTAATGAACCTGGCTAGTGAGCGTTAATGAACCTGGCTAGTGAGCGTTAATGAACCTGGCTAGTGAGAGAATGAACCTGGCTAGTGAGCGTTAATGAACCTGGCTAGTGAGTGTTAATGAACCTGGCTAGTGAGTGTTAATGAACCTGGCTAGTGAGTGTTAATGAACCTGGCTAGTGAGCGTTAATGAACCTGGCTAGTGAGCGTTAATGAACCTGGCTAGTGAGTGAATGAACCTGGCTAGTGAGTGTTAATGAACCTGGCTAGTGAGCGTTAATGAACCTGGCTAGTGAGCGTTACCCTAACGTGCCTCCAGCCAGAGTGAGCTTGGCCTACACACACCACAGCCCTTCGTGGCCCATCAATTATTAATCGTTCAACTTCGGCCGTGGACCGACAGAAAGGAGAGGAGACATCAGCGGAGGAGGTGGAGGAGGAGGAGGAGGCGGAGGGGGGGATGAGGAGGAGAGGAGAGGCACGTAGACCAGTTTTTCCCCTGCGTCATTTACCGTGCCTCGTCAGCGCAAAACACAAACATGACGGGCTGCAGGTCGCGGCGTTTACGGCTCTGAATGGCGCCACGGGGAGTTTCATCCCAACATAAACAGGAGCAGGGCTGGAACAAGCGGGACACTTTTTTAAGTGACACGCACACGCACACACACACACACACACACACACACACACACACACACACACATACAGGGTGACAGACATAGATGCTCACTTTGGCACCATTGCAAAAAACGGGCACATCATATTTTTTCTCACATGTAAATAAATAAATAAATAAACAGACCATTACCATGGCAAGAATTTGCTCATCTGCACTGGAGCCTGCAGCGTGCGGGAATAAACATGAATATTGCTGAGCCATTGTCAGTTGGAGAAGAGCAGAGAAACTGAAAGAAACGCCACAGGGAACCCCACCCCTCTGGTTTGACGGACGGTGTTGGAACCAGACAAGAAACAGCAAAGAATTGTAGTCGCAGGTGAATAAAACCTAATGAGGGGTAAAAGACTCTAGTGGTTAGGGTATAAGACTCCCAGACAGTCGTTTCTGGGTTTGAACTGCCCATGACTGCCCATACAGTCTACCTGTAGGAATCCGTGTGCAAGAATTCCTTACCACCTTACCTCTTACCCTTCCTTAATCATGCCCATCAACTAACAGGGTCCACATCAAAACACATACAAACATGCAAGATGGAGCGACTGTCTGCCAATTATAGAAGTAGTAGTAAT
This sequence comes from Micromesistius poutassou, assembly GCF_964030765.1. Classification (NCBI taxonomy): domain Eukaryota; kingdom Metazoa; phylum Chordata; class Actinopteri; order Gadiformes; family Gadidae; genus Micromesistius; species Micromesistius poutassou. Next base: position 13,889,764 of record NC_140291.1, read on the forward strand.
TTTGTGTTAACTTATACTGATGCCATACATTGTACCAAGAGAATGAAATGGAAACTCAAATGTAAACCGATCCCTATTTTCTTCTATCATTGCTTGTTGGGCTTCCTCACATACAGCACACATGCCCAGTGTCAGTCTCGTTTCATCCTGTTATCCTAACAATGGACAAGGCACTTTTACAAAGTGTAACACTCTTTTCTAAAACCAAACAGGAAACCCAACAAGGAGAGCGTTGACTGCTCCCTAATGACTCTATTATAGTTTCTTCCATCCGTCCATTTCACTTTTCCCCCTCATTCGCCGAGATGATTGTTATTGGCTGCACTAAATCATTCTTGTGCCTGTGTTTTTTGTGTTGTTTGGACAGTGTCAGAAATCCGGGGGGCTGCACTTGAATGGAAACTGTAGATCAGTTGAAATGAGGGTGAAATTAAGCCACTACGAGAAAACTTTGCATCCATATTTCACATCAAGGTATGCTGACCTCTATTGGCTAAGACTACGATGCTGAGGAACATTTAGAGTGAGCTGTCATAGCAACACCTCTATAAGTAGCGATGGGCCTTTTTTCTCAGGTTCGTGATTTAAATTGATTGTTATCCAATTGATTGCTATTTGAAAACTGCAAACAGCTGCAATTTTGGCGATTTTTATGCGTATCACCTTACTTGCAAACCTCTTAACAGAAAAAGGTGCAATTTTAAGTGTGTGTGGGTGTCGACGTTCACACATACGCACACGCTTCTCTGTGCCGTGACACACAAATGGAAGCGTTTACATTTTATCGCCTGCCTACTTTAAGGCTGTGGTAATTTCAGTGGCTCAAAGAAAACAACTGACCAATTGCCGATGATTGCTCTAGATGGCAGCCATGTTGGATGTGGGGTCGAAGGTTGACGCTGGCTGGCTGCGAGCCAGCTGTGCGTGAGTCAACAGAGCTTGGGTTTCAAGGCAGATGGGTCAACAGTCCATTGTAAAGCGGCGGGGAGTACAACTGCAAACGCTATCCATCCATGCGTCCAATCCGCTGAGCCAACGCATCCGTCCAATGTTTTGTTAGACATTTTCTTTTGTGGCCAAAACTCTTTTTTGGATGTGAAGCAGCTTGCAGCTTGGTTTGTGATGGCGAGCTGCAGAAAGGCTTGTCCAAAACGTGACATCTGTTGATTTGGCTGACCTTTGATGGAAAGAGCAAACCTGTCTTCTGATAGGGACCACACTTTAAAGAAGACCGCTGTCCAACTTCACTCAGAAAAAGGACATTAGGGGGTGTTTTGGCTACAATGCTATGGCTATGGCTACAACTGAATGAAAAAAATGAAGCTGAGGACATGACAAGATGATGAGCTGATGAAATCATGTATGGAAAAACACAAATCAAAGGAAAACCCATGGGTTGAGACAACCAGGGCGCCCTGGAAAAGAGGGCAGCAGCAGCCCTTGCTTTCATTTCTCCACAGCCTTTGAGAAACGCTGGGCACCTCTGACCAGACCATGGTTTCTGTACCCTTTTCCCACCACACTGTAAGCAATGCACTGTAATTAAGAGTTTCCATGCCGGATCTGAGTGTGAAGATGGTACATTGGTACTATGCTTTAAGACCTATACTTTTGGCTTAGGCAAGGAGGGGAGGTGTCAATAAAAAAAAATATCCAAACAAAGTGCTTCTAAATTGGACAGAAGTTGATCAAAAACTCAACATGTGTAATAAATAATACATGAAATCTAGGAAATTGCAGCTGTGATCGTCACGACGGACTGGGCGGTTTTGAGAACTTCACTCAAAGCAGAAAAGGAACTGGAAATTCCTTCCATCTTCATGATAGGCCCGTCAGTCAACGTCCGACCACAGAGGCTATTGGGGCATGGCGCCCACAGTAAGTTACAGAACGTAATCAGCGCTTTGATTTCTGTTCCCCTGCCATGTGTGTGTGTGTGTAATCACAGACCGCAGCACCGCAATGGCGGTCACGTCTCCATCTCCCCAACTGACGGCGCTGTGACAGCTAAATACCAAGGTCCCTGTCGGTCCACTTAGTCCTTTCTGATTGGCTAGGCACTGACTGTGTGTTTTTTTTTAGAGTGTCTTAATACCACAGCCTGTGAGCAGTGGTGGAAGTGGGCCCCGCTGCGCTCCCTTGTCTTGCGGGCTAGCAGCAGCTGGCGTCCCGCTACAAACAAACATGGCCAACAAACGTGTGTCAACTCAAGCGTGGCGGCTAATGGCCGGGTTAAGAATCAAGACGGGAATGTTTCGCATGTGTTGGGGAACACTAACGGCAGTACAACGATACATTTTAAAGTGTTTAAATGTCCAGATTTTCTTTATCAACGAAGATTGAAAAAACCTGGGATTCCAAATCAGGTATATCAAGTCTTTATCCTCCAGTATGTTTCTGTGTCATAGGAATACTGGAGTAAAACAGAATACTTTAACAGATTGAAACATATTTTGGTCTCTGGCTGTTAGTCAAATCCAGCTGTACGTTTTATATCTCCCAGATTTCAAAATATTCAAGACATTTTTAAAGTGCATGGTGTTGAAATGTGCAAATTTAGGACCCAGCGATCAATCTACACGATGACAGCCATCTCCTACCAACCCCACAAACCCTTTTTACAACATTCTCTTGTCAAATTTGATTTGACCAGACAACGAAAGCAGTTTGTTTTGCTTTACCACTAAACCCAGTGTGTGCTTTTTATGGTCCAAATGCATTTTCACAGTGAGGTTACAGTTACATTCACATCACAGTACTTTGAGTAACATCCACTGATAATATTGAAATACTATTATTTAGCAAACGCCTTTTATCTAAAGCTATCTACAGTAAGTTCAGATACATGTCAGTAACGTGCAGGTAGGGTACGGAAATATTCTAAGGTTTTGACATCTTCGAACGTTAGATTTTCTAGTATAAGGACATTTTCTAGTGTAAGGACTTCTTCTACCATGAGGAGATCTTGGGGGGTTAGGAGATCTTCTAGCGTGATGAGATCGGCTAGCATTAGGACCTCTTGTAGCATAAGGCCATCTTGTAGTAGGATACAGACATCTTCTAGCTTTAGGACATCTGCAGGGGTTAATGCATCTTGGAGGGTAGGACAACTTGTAGTGACAGGATAATTGTAGCGTTAGGACATCTTGGAGCATTAGGACATCTTGTAGGCTTAGGACATCTTGCTCTTGTGGATAATTGCATGTAGGCTTTGGGGCAAACATTGGGGATTTAACTCTGCTATACTGCCTGCTAAAGGTTTCCCTCCATCCGCTTGGTTTGGTCGCCAGTGGCCTAGACCAGGGCCAGGATAGTCCTCAAACCGTTGGCCCCAAACAGCTCCTAGGTCTGCTTGGACGGCACTGTGTGTAAGGCTCAGTCTGTCTCACTCTGTCTCTCCCTGGTGTAGGAAGAGGGAGGCTAAAAAAGAGTACTCCACCCAAAATGCCTTCCCTCCCTGCTCAAACAAGTGAATAATGTTATGTCTCCGAGAGAGAGAAACAGAGAGAGAGAGAGAGAGCGAGAGCAAGAGAAAGAGACAGAAAGAGAGAGCGAGAGAACGAGAGAGACAGAGAGCAAGAGGGTTGGGTGAAGGAAGGGGCGAGTGAAATAAAAACAGTGAGTGCAGATTCAGTTACTCCCGTGCTACTCGCAGTGCCCACTGACCCGGGCTGTGCCACAGTCTTCGGAGGCTGTCGACGCCGGTTAGATCCGGTGGTTAGTCACGGGGGACTGAGTCACCTCCCCCTGCCCCCCTCTCCTCCGCCGTCAACAAGGAAACCTCGTGAAGGGCCTTGACCAGTAGGCCCATTGTCGGTGGCTCTCGTCTGGCGTCTGCCCACCAGCCACCCCGGTGCCTCCCACCCCGCTGGCCATAAGACGGGCTTTGCGAAGTCACGTCTCGCCGGGCGGGCATGTAATCCGAACTCTGAATTTTTGAAGCTGTCCATTTGGCTCACGCGGTCTGGGAAGATGTTTGGCATGAATTATGCACACCAGACCTGTTTCAACTGAGTCATGACTTATTAGTAACGTGCGGTGACTCATATCTCTGGGTTAGTATCGAGGGGGAAACCAGTATTGACACAAGCACTGTTTCCAGGGTTCTGCCGTGTAAAGAACAGTCTTTAAAGGGTTTGAAGTATTCTCGGAAAGAAAGAACGAGCAAGGCTGTTTGGGGTTTGCGGTTGGGTTTCTGATGGTAAGCTCAAGTTTTGTGTATAGTTTTATATGTAGATGTGATTTGGCAGATTCGATCATCTCTACATCCTCATATACTTATCTTATTTGGCAACATAATTCATGATCATCTCTTCTGTCAATCAATACTTTAACTAACCATCTATGGTCAGAAAGGTGGGGTTTTGTCAACCCAATATTTTGGTAATAGATATCATAAATCAATAATAATCATCAACATCCACATCAGTACTTGTACAGTACTTACACTGAGCATCATAACAACAGTTAATCCGTCCAATTATTATATCTCCTTTTAAACATTTGAATTCCATTAAAAGTGGCCTATTTTGAGAGGCATCTCAGCTGCTTGGTTGCATGTAATGTCATGAACTCTGCACTGGAGAGCTCCAAGCAGTTCCTGTCATCTCAGGGAAACCAGGCTCTAGAGAACCAGAGAAGGGGGCACCCCTCACTCCCTGGTAAACCCATCAGGGAAGGGTGAAGGTGGGGCCGGGATTCAGATCATTCCTCCAGTGGAGATGGGAACCAGATTGTACCCTCTTATGAGGTTCTCCTTAGCTGTGAAACGTGCTGCTGCTTCTCCTCACACCTTTCCACCACCGTTAACAGAAACAGATGAACACAACTCAGATGATGTCAGAGATAAAAGGGTTTGCACGTTTCTGTTACGTATTTATAATAAGCTTCATAGAAATTCCCTGTGCGTGTGTGTTTTTTTCCAATCCATCGACTCACGATTCCTCTTTATCCTTCACCACAGTGTGTGTGTGTGTGTTTGACAAGGGCATCGATGTTGGGGGGGGGGGGCACAAACATGGAATCTTTTCAAGAGTTTTTCCTGGAGTGGACAAAAATATCACGTCAACGTATATCAAATGATCTGCTGTAACAGGCACACAGCCTTTAATAGTAGGTTAAAATATATATTAATGCATCACTTTGAGGCGCGTGTGTGTGTGCGTGTGTGTGTCTGTAAGGAGAGAGAAAGAGACAGAAAGAGATATAGAGGGGGAGAGAGAGATAGATAGAGGGGAGGGAGAGAGATCGGGCGGAGGCAATAGAGGTGAAATTCAGAAAAAGAGAGGGGGAAAAGTAACAGATCCCACAAGGAAGAGCGGGGCGGGGGGAGGGGGCTGGGGGGAAGAGAGAGAGGGAGAGCGGAGGGAGAGAAAATGAGGGACGGGGAGAGTGAGACTACCGCTGTGCCTCTGATGTCCTGCCCGGGAGCCAGGGGGGCTGTTCTGTACCTGTTAAGCACCATCAAGCAGCAGCTGTTAGAGGCATCAGGAGAGCAGAGGAGCTGGTCCTCGGGTCTGGAGGTCTGTTCCTCCAGACCCAGAGCTACAGAAGCCCACCTGACTCCCACTCCGTTCACACAGACCTGTTTAAGACGAATCCATCATTGTTCCTCTCAGAGCCCACACACTCTTTCATCTCCCCATGTTGTTCTTCCTATCAATCTTCCTCTTCTTTCCCAGCTTAGTTTGGCACTCCAGCTCAGCCAGCGCTACAGGTGGATGATCTTCCCTTCGGGCTTTGTTGTCCAGTATCGCCACCTCGCTCTCTCTTTTGTATCCTCTTAAACATCTGTTGAGCTGCAGGGGCTGCAGGCAGAGTGGGGACATGTGTTCAAACCAGGAACCTCATGACGGGGACGGGACCACACTATATCCTTCAGTTCTCACCTGATCTCTGTCTTTTGTAAAACCACACACTCATTTCCCCCTTCACATTTGCCTTGCCCCGCATTCTGTCCTTCTCTTGCGGGAGGTGGTGGGTGGGGGGGGGCGAGCGGTTGGTGTGAGTGGAGGCTAATGCGTCTACCATGGCGAGCCCCGGCTGTGGTCGTCTGGCTGTTAGCGGCGGCTGTTTCATGGCTGGTGTTTAGTGCAGTCGGGGGACAGCAGGACAGGTTCAGCTAAACGATGTATTTGTCATGCTGACAAATGACACCAGGGAGAGGGAGATGAAGAGGGCAGAGAGGGGGAGGTGCAACAAGAGAGAGATGGATGGAGAGAGAGACAGAGACTCCATGCATTAAAAATATTAATAAACATTTGTAACTATTATGTTACCACCGTATTATTTCTTTAATCAAATGTATCTTATGTCTTAAATGTTTATTTTTCATTTCAATAAACAAGAATATTAGTCAACCAATGTTGTGGAATAAGTTGACATATAGTTGACCTATATGACTGCAGAAAAGATACAAAATAATTTCTGCGGTCATGGCCCATTGCTAACACCAGACATTTTGCCGATGATTTGTTGGATTTCCTTCTATAACTGGAACATCTGCAGCCAAGAAAGTCCTTTATCACTTTCCTCGTTTTTTTACACACTGTCCACAACAAACGGCTTCCCGAAGGAGATATTCAGCTGTATTTATTGTGGACTCCTGCTGTGTCCCAAGGTTTTCACCTCTACCATATGCTTCCTGCAGTCTCCCTCCAGCCTGCTTATGTCTCTTATGCAGCTGTGCAAGAAACAAAGCGATAGTGGAACTGCACAGTGTTTTCATTTGTAACCATATTGATTCAACAGAGACAATGCTTATTTGCCTAAACATTGTGATGAAGTGGCTCAAGTCAGGCCCTGATCTTCCTAGAGAAGAAACATTCTCATTTAAGAGTTCTGGCTTATTGTGGAATAAAACTTAAACTCATTCATCTCTTCTGAGAATAGAACTTAAAAATAATCTATGACGGTCAATCACTATCTATGGATTCTACATTCTTCCAACAATCTTGCATTTTCTTATAAAAAAAGGACATTGTTGCCTTGTATCCAGAAAGAGGGGCCCTGTGGCCCCTGGTTGGTGGTTTTTAATTGGATATTCAAGCTGGAAGCTAAGGGTTGAGGTAATCTCGTGGCCTATCCACTCTTACGGCCTCCAGACTTTCTGGTGACAGAAGAGGAGAATGCTAGTGGTGAAGGTGAATGTCTTTTCATTTGCTGAATTTCAGTTTCTTTTTTTTTACAGGATCTCAATGAATCAACCTGCGACCTGACACACACACACACATTTCGTCTGTTCATGAGACACACCACTGTGGTTTCGTGTTGCATAGCACCCAATAAAACTGCCATTGGGGGTTGTCGGTTGCCACCACCAAGAAATCCATCCACCACTTTCAGTCGATAATACACGACCCCTTAGCCAGAATCACCGCAGCTACAGTAGTGTGTGTATGTGTGTGTGTGTGTGTGTGTTGAATATTTTAATTCACAGATTTTTCAATTGTTTTGGCAATGGCCGAGGAGATCGCATTGCGCTGTTTGTCAAAACGATTCCTCTAGATTTTGTTATTATTCTCTTTTTTCTCCATGTTATTCTTCTGTTCGACCCAGCTCGCCCCTCCTTTTAACAATACAACCCAATACTCCTGGAGGGAAGGACACAGATTACCTCTGCTTCATGATCTACACTCTGCTAGGCTATTACGTTTTTTTTGTTGCACAAACCCCATGAAGATGTCAGACTGAGACGTAAATCGGTCCTGACGTTCTGATACCGAACAGACAACCGCCCCATGCCATAAAATACGAGTACAGTGTTGAAACGAGGATGTAGATTTAGAGACGACATGAGTTAAAAGACACACCGAGGTGTAGCGAGCAATGGACATATATTGCTGGAACCCAATACACTAGGGGGTTTGACTGCCAGTCGACGCGTCATGGGTTCAAGCAAGGGATGTCAATGATTAATCATAAAAATGTCAACTGACAATGTAGGTTTTATGTACCATTTCTGAAGAAAAAAAACGAGTTTGGTTAGGTTTGGTCTGCCCTGTTAGTCTAGAAATGGCAGTAATTGCTCCCCATTTGACATTGTTTTGTTTGGTGACGCCATTTGCTGAATAAGGAAGGGCGGACAAGAGAAGTTGTTTTGAGCGAGCGCCTTATTGTTTTATTAGTTAGATGAAATTGTTTATGCCTCATGAATTTACGTTTCACATAACTAAATGACAAAATAGTAAATAGAATCACTGACAAAATTCCAGTTGTATATTCCAGCAGAAGGCTTCAGAGAAGAAAGGGCCGAAATGAACGCTGGTCAAAAAAAAAAAACCCAACATGGAAGCAGGGCTGGTGAGGAGAGGGTTTTGTGTAAAATAAATCCAACGGTTGATTTCTGTTCAGAAATTTGCATGACTTTGCCGTCGGTTTCTCTCCGCTACCATAATCCAACGCTGCGTAAATGTATCTCATATGTGCTTCCTTCTGTGTTACTTTAACCGTACACGCTCGGAAAGCGATACGGGGGGAATAGGCGAGGTGTACAATATTTCATCTGCTTCAGCCCGTCAGCATGCACAATAAGACACCAATACATCCACCAACGTTGATATTGGCACACATGTGACAATGTGAAAATGTAAAAGTGCAACAGACTTCATGCATGTGTTTGAGTCGATGAAGCGCTGTGCAAATACACGGCCCGCATCAAGACCCCAGCCAGGGTAGTCTTTGGACCCCCCTCTCCCACCCCCCAATAACAAACTCAAATCTTGATTTTTTTTTTCTTTCCATGCTCTAAATAATTTACCCACAGCACACTGCACTATCCGAGGCATGTAATGAGCTAGGGGTGAGGTCTTTTTTATGTTTTTATTTTATTTCACAGTTGCGTGAAATCAAATCTATGGGAATATGCACACATCTGTCCCTGGATTATTAAGCAAATATTGTGAAATCAAAGGGGTTTGGGGCTGTCAAACACGATATGTCAAACAGAGGTTATTGGCTGGAGATGAGGGGTTACGCAGTCAGGAGTGGAGGGAAGTGTACATGACATGCGTAATCTGACACAGTCTCTTCCAACCGCTTAGAACTCACATTACAACATCGGCGTAGATCTTTTGATTTATTTAGATTAGATCATGTGATCTTATCATCCTACAGAAGATTATTTGAGTTGGAATTGTGAAACACACTTAAATGAACGCAACATGGGCTTAAGACGTAAGTGTTCTTGTTTCAGTCAACTTTCCCCAGTCCTGTGCTGCTAGATGTTTGACATTTTGCTAACCAAAAATCGAAAGAGTAATAATTAAAATACAATGTCTGAACTCCCATTAACAACATGCTCTTCCTTAACTATCCAAACCACCCTCTGCTGGCAGCCCGGACGGGTATCAACGTACAGAGAGAGAGAGAGGATGGGTAGACTGGGGGATGAGGGGAGGCCTGCCGTACATCAATAAACGCTGTGTGCTTTGGATTAGCCAAAGCACACAGAGGAGGCCTGCCAAGACTCGAACCCCCACACTGGTACCGAGTGAGAAGAAGCACACCAGTAGAGTTGGGGTGCAGGAGGAGAGGAGGAGGAGGGAGTGAGAAGTAGCTGGAAAGAGACTACTGAAGGTTGAAGATGGGGAGTTTGGATCTGCCATTGTGTCTGTGGTAGGTTTAACAAGACCTTGTGTTAATTATAAAGTGTAGTGAAGGGGTGAGTCAATCCATGAAGGAAATTGAGTGAGTGAGCGTGTTTCTATTTCTCTGTGTTTGCTCATACATACATATCTTTCACTCCAGTTCCTTATATATATATACATATATATACATTTTTTTTATCACTTCTTATCAGCTATACATGTTAATACTTTCATTATTATCACATGATACTTTATTAAAAGCACCTACATTTATGTTTAACACTGCTGATGAATGAGCTTTGCTACCGACCACTAAACTAATAACTTAATTATCCTGATATTGTTGTGTATACAACTCGCATAAAGAACCCATGTCTCTCCTAGCCTAAATGAAGCGACCTTTAACCCCGGGCAATCATCAAACACAAAAGCCACTTTCAGGGAGGGAGGAGATGGGCGTTGGACCGGCGGAGGCCTCCCATTACCTACTTGCAACGATTTCCCTCCATGTTTGGAATAGATACGTTCCAAACACACAAACACACACACACACACACTCACACATTGACGACTGGCTCACCGCTAGTTCTCAAGGAGGTCAGATTGGCCATGCAACCCCACACATTGGAGTTGTTCTGTGGATGAGTACACGGCAGAGCTTGCCTTCGTGTAAACACAAACGACCGCACATGTTTATTTTACACCGGGATTCAATGAAGGTACCTACACAGCTTTCGCTGTTCGCCCCCAAACGATTTAACACTAGGAAAAATGTTTTGGTGAACACCAAATATTTGTCCATGGGGCTTTACCTACCTCTGCGCTCTGCAAATATGCAGTGATTAATATCATAAACCGGGTTTTCCTATTAAAAATATATCAAGAATCCTAAATGACTCCAGACCCATTCAAGGTCATTGTGCGCAGAGGAATGTTGGAAAAATAATCCTACCATGACTTGACTACTTCACTACGTGAGGAGAAGGATTTCAGATATTTACATTTGCATTTACATTTAGGGCATTTAGCAGACGCTTTTCCCCAAAGCGACTTACAATAAGTACATTTGTCATAAGAAAGAGAGACAATATATCCCTGTCGGTACAATAAAGATATTCATAGAAACAAGTGCTAAGCATTTACAATTGCAGGGTTAACCCATTCTCTGTATACAACAAGATAGCTAGGATAAGATTCTACACAATACTAAGTATTATTATTTAAGTGTCAGCATTCCCCAAGATAGGGCAGGCACATTTAGGCCCTGTCCACACGGAGCAGATTTTTTGGTGAAACCGCATAAGTCTTGCGTTTGGGCCAACCGTCCAGAGGGGTATTCCATCAACCAAGCTAAGCGTAAAGCTGGGCTTATTTCGCTTAGCCGGGCTTCTTTCAGCTAGAGTTGAACGTGACTTAAGGGAATCTCCGCTAAGTAACCATGGCAATTTATCCGACCAAACTAACCTGGTCGGGAGCAGGTTAACTGTCAGGCTAACTTGACTAACGTGTTTCAGAGAAATCCATCTGTCAGCAACAATTGTACCATCAGAAGGTTCCGCCAAGCCTAGTCCTCACAATTTTGTCATAAATGTACATATATGAAGTACAAACAGCGTATATTTTCACTAAAGGTCTAAGATTAAATGATGCAAATGAAGTAATTCAATGAATTGTTATCTATTATTACTGTGGCTATTTTTTCAACACATTTTTCCATAAATCTATGCATTATCGCGTAATCAGGAATCAGCGGCTGGGTGAATGGTCTAGCACTTGCCCTGTGATACGCATTATTTCATAGTATTCTTGGCGTTGGCTTCATTTTGTAATTCCCTTTATTAATTTTATTAATTCCCTAATTAAGAATATTCAAAGAAATGGAAAATAAATGGCATGAAAAGTTATTTGATTTCTCTAGTAATCCTTCCTATATTACTATTACTTGCGTGGGGATAGAACCCCGGACGACCGGGTGCAAGTCTGACACGTTAACTCAAGACTATCTCCCTGCTTTCAAATCCATGGTCAATGTTAAATTAAAATATGTTACGCTTAATATTACTTATGCATTCAACAGATCGCCGATTTTTGTGCCAGGCAGCCTCCCTGTTTCTATTAATGGTTACGGTGTTCCCTTTTTGAGTTATTATATGCTTGTACTCCTCATAGACCTCCACAAGCAGCTTCTGTTCGCCGCTGGAAAAGATCCTGCTCAGTCCTTTTCGGACATTTGATCCATGATTCGACATTCACGGTTATGGGCTGGTTACATATCTCGCAAACGTGCGTAATCCAGTATAACGTTAGCCTGGCTTGAACTAACCTGAGCAAGGCGCGGCTGAACTGCGTTGATGGAACGGCTTAAGCCTCAAGTGGAAGTTGGCGCTAGTTCTAACTAGTTCTCTGGGCTTAATCAACTAAGCGCCGCTTTCGTTAGCGACTTTGATGGAATACCCCTCAGACGGATCCGGTGCCCGAGAACGCACTTTTCTGAAACCACCTCTGAGGGTGGATTCAAATAAAAACTGACCTATGCGGTTTTGTGTTAGGATTCATGTGGCCCCACCCCTCGACCCTCTATCCTATGAGCTCTTAAGCCCACGGCGTTTCAGAACGACAACAACAATGATGGTGGACTACATGCTTGTGATGATTCTGCAGCAGATAATGTCCCTTGTTGGGTTGCTAGGGCAATATTTAATGTTGCTCTGCTACCAAAATAAGCTAAAAAAGGATTATGGACAGACCCATACACCAAATCTATTTAGATCCACCGCAAAGCGCTACCTTCAGACTGAATGTTTGTAAACAACGTGCAGGCTATATGCGCATGCTCGCCTCTTCTTCTAGTTCTAGTTCAGCGCCCCTTATGGGCCTGGAATGTGTACTACAGCGTTTCTACAGCTCGATACAGTTTCACAATGAATCCGTCTTTACTGAGATATTCCTGAACCGCAGCAAAGGAAAACGGATCGGTTTCGCCCCGTGTGGACGGGGCCTTAATCTGTGAACCAAAAATATTCAGTTGGATGTTTATTGTTTATTGTATATTTAATATATTGCATATTCAGAAAGGACAAGGCTGGGATAATAAGATAAGTAACGCGATTGTATTGTGCATATCAACATTCCCATGACTGGAAGGAAGATTATTTCAGTCCCTAGCTGTATGTGAAGTGAGCAGACTTTGCGGTCTCAACGCCATGTCGGGAAGGTTACCGCAAGCTCGGTCTATGGCCCATAATTCGTAGCAGCTCATTGTATCATCATCAAACCCCCAGTTTTCCTCTCTTCCCACCATGGCATGTCTGAGAATGGCACGGGACTCCTTGGAAGCGTGTTTGCTGCGCTGATGAGTTTACATGCGCGCTAGCTTGTTTACCTCAACATGGTTTCCCTAGCTGTCTCCATCACTGCTAACCTCTCCCCAGAAAACCAGCTCTGACGGCTCAAGGAACATGGCGTTCCCTCGTTCCCCTTTCCCAACCCTCCCTCTCCCACCACCTCTCTCCCTACACAGTCAGAGGACAGATAGAGAGAACGGGACTGCCTGAGTGTAGCACCGACACTCACCCCTCCCCTCCCACCTCAAACCCTCCTTCGTTATTCCCATGTCCAAAAACCAAGGTTGTCCATCATGGTTGTCCCCTAATATAGAAGTGGGCACCCACGACAGGTCTACAAGCCTTTTCATTTTCCACTCTATTTGAGATGAAGGGAAAGTGTCGGGGATCACAGAGACGGCTAGCCGGCTAGGCGCAAAAGAGGCGGAGAGTTATCGGCAGTGAAAGGCTCATCCATCTTCTTGCCACTTGAGTGACGGAAAGCAAACAGCTCCGAACAAGGCCCCCTATACAGCCGGCGGCGCTCTCGCTGCAAACCAAACACCCCGTCCAGAGATAACAGGACAGCTAAGAGGTCTAAGTGTCCTGGGAGCCGGGGTAAGGTGAAAATGTAAATAAATCCCGCTGCGTGAATAAAGATAGTCATTGGCAAGGTGCGCTGGCACCTGGTACTGCTGCTGCTGCTGCTGCCGCTGTCGGGGTTCCAGTAGCGGGCGGGGTGGATGTAATGGGGTGGGAGGGAGAAGGTATTGTTCAGGGCCAAGGGTCTGTGAGAAATTCATATGTTGGTCAACAGTTTGTGCAAAGTCGTTATTTATTTGTGATGCTTTTCATTGAGGCACACTGAGTTAGAAGATGTTCCCTAACATCTTCTTATGTCAGGGAACATCTTAAAGAAAATAAATGTTTGTCTACAGTTTGTTTCAAGTCGTTATTCATTTGTGATGCTTTTCATTGTGGCACACTGAGTTGGAAGATGTGTGGCTTTCTTCCACGGTGGATTGGATTTGAAGAGATGGAAAAAGGTAGCGTCCAGGATGGAGACAAACAGGCTTTATTGAAGCGTTAGAAACCTTACCCTGGTGCAAGGTTTGAGATTAGCTTAAATGCTCTCTGTGAACCTGAGCAGAATATAGACTACTGACTACTTGTGACTTTTGCAGCACCGATCATGAGAGAGAGAGAGAGAGAGAGAGAGAGAGAGAGAGAGAGAGAGAGAGAGAGAGAGAGAGAGAGAGAGAGAGAGAGAGAGAGAGAGAGAGAGAGAGAGAGAGAGAGAGAGAGAGAGAGAGACCATTAAACTGTGTAGGTTTCCTGACCCCATTGTGCCCATACTTGTTCCATGGATAGAGACGTGTTCACACAACAAGGAGCAGGCCATGGCTGGACCTACAGCAGTGGTTCAGCGGTGATTTAATCCCTGTCTATCGTCAATAGCTACGGGGGAATAGGAATTGAATGCCCAGGCCTGTATGGATGACAGTCTTTGTGTTGGATAAGGACTGCGATCTTCAATCAGAGCGTATTTTACTGGGGAGGGTTCTTCCTGTTTTCCCAGGCTGTTTGGTAACTGGAATGGCCAAGACATACTCCTCCTCTAACCAAATACAGTCTTTGTTACCTTTTCTATGCTTCCTTTTTTTTTGAAGTGCTGAAACAATCTCTAGCTAGCATCCTTTATTTATTTATTTTTTTAAGTCTATTGTATTATTTAACTATTCTATTACTATTCTTAATAATGAGTTGCTGAACATGTTCATTGCATATCAAAATTGGATAATAAGGTTATACATACAGTTTAATATCATTACAATGTAAAGGCCTCATATGTAAAAAATAAAATATTAATAAAACATCCAATCAAACTTCTCTGTAGTATCTGTCATCCCATGTCCCAAGACATGTCCCTATGGCTGCGACTCCCAAGATGCACTGGGTGGACGCCTACCCCTCAGTGACCCAGGGTCCTAGACTACACTCCATTAGTGTTGGGGTGTGGGGATGCTGGGGGGCACACAGAGCCCTCTGTGGCGCTGAAGGCAGCACACTGGCCTGTTGTGGCTCCCTGGGCCTCCAGACAGAGCTCCTGTATGCCCCTATATGACTGGCATGTGTGTCCATGCCTGTGTTGCTAAATATAGCTACAACAACAATGGGGGCAGGAAATCCAACGTCGACGACGCACCAATATCAAGTTCGGCCGCAGAGAAGGGGAGGGGGGGCTTATGAATGAAATCCAGGGGGAAAATTGTCTTCCTGTTGATGATGGCAGATAATTCGTCACCATAGAGATGGGATTGTTTCACGGCTTGCGTTTAAGTGTGTCAATGTGGCGAAATTACACATTGCGCTGATGTTGTTATTTTTATTTTTCACTTATATCCTGGCTCTTTCTGCACAATTCTTCAAGTGTGTTGACATAAACTCAAATTTTGCGTGACTCCCTACGCACATTGAACACTAATGAACCAACAAATGCAAACGTGGCTGAAAAGCGTATTATATTAAAATAGTTCCCCTCCGAATCACCCTACACGCCCTAACACAACCGATTCAGAGTGATTACCATGGCGCATTGTCAATCAGCGAGGAAATGCGTCTACCTTTAAAAGCCTCAAATGTAACGACCCTGTTTTTAAGGACCTGACGCCAGGTTTCCATCTGTGTCTGCAGTGTGAAATAATTTGTTCTTCAGCTCCCTTACACCATCCTGCCACAAATGCCGGGTGGTGTCGCTGGTAAAAGTGTCCCCTTATCTTTCCGGTGGGTGTAAATTGTTTTCTGATCCAAGTCTGTGGAAACTATTTGGAGACCGGTTGTGGCAAGAGCAGGAAGGATTCTGGCCTTCCAAAGGAGACATGATAAAAACAGAAAGATTAAATATATATATGCAGTGCAGGGCAGCTAAAAGAGAAAGCCAAGGTCATCTGAAAGTAAGTGAGCATGCCCACAGGCTGTGGGTTTTTGGCAAGACTGTTGTGATGGCGGGGGAGCCTATTGACCGAGCGGTGCTGCCCAGGTGAGTTCAGGGAGGTTATAAGAGGCAGGGCTCACTGAAGAGGCCTTCACAATAAAATGTGCACACGTCTAAGGTCATCTTGGGCAGAGGGTGAACCATAACAAATCACTGTCCCTGATTAAGTGTATGTTACAGTGTATGTTATGGGGGTAACCCATACCCTGTTGAATAATGCATAGAAGTTAACGTGAACACCATGACCTTAGATAACATCGACACCATTGGAAAACATGAACACCATAAATAAAGGAGTACTAGACCATTAGTTTGTTCATTACTGCATTCATGAATGGTAATTAATTAATTAATGTATTTTTGAAAAGTGCATAATGGATTTGTTTGATTTTGCAAATATGACATTTCATTTAATGATGCAATCTGTTTGCAATTGATGGTTATCATTTACTGCTATTTGGTCATTTACACTTTTTTTTTATTGTATAGTGACCTACAATGATGAGCAATGATGGTCTGGTTGGCAGGGAGCAGCGTCTGCCAATGGTCAACCCTAAGCTCCATGACGCTCCCTACAATATGGGCACTCGGAAACTAAAACGGGGTGTTGGGTACGTCACTGCTCTGGAATACCCTGTATAAGATAGAACGTACCGCTTGGTTAACAACATAACAGCCTTTTTCTGTTTGTTATTTTGCGTAGTTCTTAGTCATGAGGAAACGATAATCTCAGCTCCTTTACAATCTCACGGGAATGGCCTATTTCCAAACACTCGGTCCGTGCGTGTGCCCACACAAACACACACACACACACACACACACACGCACACATGCAGATTTAATACACACTATATTGTTTTGGTGCGATTGTGGGGACATTAGGCAGGGCCTGCTGTGTGGGTGAACGGGGGGAGAGCAGCGATGACAGCCTTCTGCATGGGACCCACCTGGTCATTTTCCATTGGCCTGAGTTCCACTTGTTAGTATTGCAGTTGTAAATCTAGCCCATAATACACCATGGCCCTTCTGGTTGGGAGGAAGGATGTGAATATAAAATTTTAAGTCGAGTCTTGCTGCCAAATTCAAAATGTCTTGTTTCTTTTCTTGTACTTTAGCTCTGTTACTTTTAGTACCCGGTTCATAAAGAGATAATCTGTTCAATATGGGTTCGAACACTGACATTTTAATCCTTTTTTTATTGAGAAACTGTGACGTTTGTCTCGATGATCTTGTTTGGTCTGGTTATACCTGGAAAATCTTTTTTTCCTACCCGGCAAGAATACAAGTTTTCTAAGGGTACCTACTATTCAAATTTAGACTTATCTTGAATACATCCAGAGTTGTTTACTGTCACTGTAATAATCAATAGGGAATGCCATACCAAAGCAGATGGAATAGAATTTCCATATTTAATTTACGTAACGTAACAACCTTTGAACCAAATGTGAACCGTGAGAAAATGCGCACCATCTTCCAGAACAGACTTCAGGAGTACAGCCATCAGTAAGTACAACAGTGGTAGAGGTTTCATTATGTAATGGTCTTTAAAAACTATCTTCATCCTAAATGTAAGCATTGAACTGTATCTTCTTAATCACTGTACATAATAACATAAAAGTGACACTATCCAGTGTAGAGGGATAAAGCAATTCAGACGACCTCTTACCACCGTTGCCCGTTTCTAAATATAGTGAACGAAAACAGTTTACGGAAGAGCGCCACAGTGGAACTGATTGCTGTGGTGTGCGGGGACGGGAAACAATCTCACAATCGTTTCCTCCTTCCTTCTGTTCGCTGAGTGTCTGCCCCTGCCTAATGTAAAGTCGCTCTGCATAAACATCTGCCATTTGGAAAAAAAAACACCATGCGGGAAACGATACACAAACAAGCAATCTCAAAAGCTATCTCCTTCTGTACAGAAACACCTGGAAGCCACTGTCCGCGTGCTAACCAGCAGAGACAGATGAAGTTTTATTTTCATCTGCTCTCTGTTTTCTCTTTGAGTCATCAGCTTTGGACGTTATTCTTGGACGGCCGGTGTGATGCAAGTATCTTGTTCGCTCCAGATAAAACAACCTATCTTGGCCCTCTCTCTCTCCCTCCCTCCCTCTCCCCTCCCTCCCTTCCTCCCTCTCTCTCTGTCCCTCCCTCCCTCCCAACCTCCCTCTCCTCTTTCTCCCTCACTCTCCCTGCCTCTCCCCCCTCTCCCCTCCCTCCTTTCCTCCCCCTCCCTCTGTCTCTCTCTCTCTCTCTCTCTCTCCCTCCCTCTCTCTCCTCTCCCAATGGCACGGTCTGGGCTCACTCTCCGATCCCTGTTCGCTCATTATGTCAATTTTGGTACGCCCTCCCTCATTTCATTCTTTCTCTCTCCATTAATGTCATTCTGTATTTCATTCTCTTTTCGTGTGTTCTCTCTCACTCTTCCATTATCTCTTTCCTGTCACATTATTTCTCTCTATGTGTGTATACGTCATTCTAAATGACATTATGTCATTCTCTTTTTGGATGCTCTCAATGTTATCTGTTCCTATCAGAACGACGCATACAGGCTGTGTCGTTCTGTAACACAATCTCATTTTTTGTATGGCCTCTCGCCTCTTCTCTTTTGCATTTACCCACTTCCCATTATCTTTTTCTCTTTCCTTTCTCTCTCACCCTCTCTTCTTTCTGTCTCCCTATTCCCTCTTATGCTCTCTTGTCTCTCTCTCTCTCCCTCTCTCTCTCTCTCTCTCTCTCTCTCTCTCTCTCTCTCTCGTGCTCTCTCTCTCTCTCTCTCTCTCTCTCTCTCTCTCTCGTGCTCTTTCTCTCTCTCTCTCTCTCTCTCTCTCTCTCTCTCTCTCTCTCTCTCTCTCTCGTGCTCTTTCTCTCTCTCTCTCTCTCTCTCCAATGCTCTTCCTCTCTGTCTCTCTCTCTCCCATAGTCACTCTCATTCAGTCATTCCGTCCCTCTCTCTCCCATGCTCTCTCTCAAATTCCCATCCCCTGTACCGTACTTACGCTCTCTCTCTCTCGCTCGCTCGCTCTCTCTCTCTGTCCCATTCTCCGCAGTGCTCTCTCACCCATTCTGTCTGTTGACATGTTGCGTGGCCCCGTGAAACAGCGTGTCCCAGGGAGGCCTCTGGTTCTGACAGTGCTCACCAAGCCCTGACCTCAGCCCATCTCGTGTTCCTCAGCAGGGCCATTAGCACCGTGAGTCATCAGCGCTGCCGCCATTGTTTTGTTTAGTATGACGCTGTGTGCAACCCCACCATCTGTGGACCCCCGTTCCTAAGGATAAACCGACACGAACGCTGAAGTCCGTCCCGCTTCGGCACCGGTCCAAAGTTTGGGTGGTGGCTGGTTCTGAATATGGATTAAACTGTCTAACCCTGCTACTCCAAATGACCCATAAAATGTTACGTTCCGGCCCCGTTCTGATCTGAACGATGGAGGTCGTGGCTAATTTAAGTTGGTCTTAATGTACCTGCCACTTCGGAACGTCAGGGTTTGGGGGATTTCCGCAAAGTGGACGCTTTCACTCGATTTCTTTGGCGTGTTGAAAGCATAAGAAACACATTATATATTAAGGGTTGAAACCATGCTGAATATATGATTTGGTGATATCAATCAGTCAATCGTAATCCAGTAGTGACGCAGATGTTCTCTAACCTCATATTACACACACATATATATATATATATATATATATATATCAGTTTCTGGATCCATCTTCTTGCCTTTTTATTTTTCTGTTTATCACAATCACCATGGATATGCCGACACGGTGATGGATGGTCGTACAATGTGAGACGGTTGGACGCGTCGGTGCCAATTCAGTTGGACCGCACAAGTGGTGTTACTGTAACTCACACTCCCCTGCTGGCCGCCCTCCCTGCCAATATCTGTCACAATGTCTTAACGTTCAGTCTGGCTCAACGTGCGATCGTCTCACAACAGTTACAGCGTGAAACTACCTGAAGACCTCGACTCCCTCTCTTGAAAATCAATGAGGAATGTCTTTGGGTTTTGTTTACGTAAGGACTGGAACTGGTTCAGCGCTAGCTTGAAAGACAGAATTAACATGTTTGTCATGTTCAACATGTGTAGCATCTGTTCTCCAGCGTTAGAGCGTGGTTCTTAGCGCTAAGCTACTGCAGGACAGTTGCTAATTGTAGTTTACCTTAACAGGTGTCATAGGGTAGGCCTACCTTTTCTCAAAGCAAATGAAGGTGTACAACATATGATGACTTTGTTCCTCTTTATGCTGTGCTGTGTATACATTACATGAATACGCAGCACATACACAAGTAGTGTATGTTTTTAAAAACTTTATATAAACGTTATCAAAAAAAGGTATCCTACTAATTACAATTAAAATCAGTAAGCCCCCTCAATCAGGCATAAACAAAGTAAAATTGTATACATTATCCTTGATTAAACAAATGGCCCTAACATAGGGGTCAGGGGGAAGGTGGGGAGGTTGCTAATAGCGGTGGCTGTGTGAAAAAAACTAAATTAACCTAGATTTAAACGAATTGGCTAGAGCTGTGTGGAATATATATATATATATATATAAAATCGATTATATGAACATCTGTTGAGGAACTTTATTATTTCAATAGACTTACTGACCTATCAAGTACGCTCACGCTATTACGCCATATCAAAACTATATCACACACATCACACCTGGGGGGCTATATAACAGTTGAGAAATATGTTGTACTTTATGCATGTCTCCCAGTGTCATCAGCCTGGTTGGTGAGATCATTTCCCCCCCCGGACTGTGGGGGCTTCACCCCACTCTCATGGTGCTTCACACGTCTGTGAAGCACCATGGACCACAAGAGATTGAGACATCTAGCCATGTTGCAGATTCACAGTAACATCCTGGAAAGATCTGATTGACAATCTCAGGTATTTCCTGCACGACTGCCACTATAGGCTAACATGCAATAATTCTCTCATTTTATACCTTCTAAAGGATAACCATATGAGGAATATATGTCTTACTGTGTCTTAAATACTGTATATTCATAATATGATACTGATACTTATTTTCAATAATTTCGGTCGCCAGTGAAATAGAAAAAAACATGTTAAATTTAATGCTCAATGCTACCATGGAATATCTTTCTGTTTTTAGCTAGTCCTCACAGAGCTAATTCAATGATTCTGAAACGCATTTGAAATGGTTATGTATGGCATTCAGTTCTAATTAGTCTCTGATTCGGTTTTCTTCTAGTGGATGTATGTATGCGTGAGGGAAATTTATATGTGTGTGTCTAAAGGTAAAGGTGACTGTGTGGGTTGAGTAATTGTGTGGGTGTGTGTGTAACAGGAACACAATGTAACTGTGGCCGCTCATGAAAACATTTTTAAGGGGGGGAGCGAAACTATAACCAGATTATTTCAATTAGGAACTAAGTAGACGGACTGTCCTATAAATCATTGCCATAGTGAGGTAGTTTCTCATGTTCATTTAGATGCCATGAGATTAAACTATGGTAATTCAATTACCAAATAACAGCATGTTTCTCAAGGTGAAACTAATTAGAAGTAGGTTGTTGCAACCAAATAGTACTGCTGTACAGAAGAATCTGCCATTTTAAGAGGCTGGAGAGGAAAAAGGCACAGCGTCACTGACAATTGTTGTGAAAATTAAGATTAAAAATATATCCTTTTTTTATTTAACCATTTTATCTTTTATATAAAATGGGCACATTGTCGATACTGCAAATATCCCAGACTGTTGTCAAAATAGTTAGAATCATGCTTTTACTGATATATGTCTGCGGTCTTGGCTCAGCTTTCACTGCCTCTTGACTCAGACAACAGCAGATCTTAAATAGACCCATGCGGTCGCTGCAGAGATCAAGTAGCCTCTTCCTGTAGTAGCTAGCCAGAGCTAGCTTCCTAAGCTACTCAGGCATTCCTACCACCCTGACTTCAGCCAGAAACGTTCTTACCCACAGGCTAATCGTTTCACTCCTCTTGGCATTGAGCTAGCATTTGTTAGCCTATGGAAAAACAGCACGCACACACACACACACACACACACACACACACACACAAACACACACACACACACACACACACACACACACACACACACACACACACACACACACACACACACACACACAAACATGCACATGCAAAGAGTTAACATTGCACAATCTGGAATGCAGGCTCACCTATGTACACACACACACACACACACACACACACACACACACACACACACACTCACAAACACGTGCACACGCACACACGTCCCGACATTATGGGATGAGTTATCGGGAGTCATGGTAACAAATGTGTCATCACAAAGAGGATGAATGGGTCTCATCATGGTCCTCTTAGCCGGGTGATTTAGGCCGTGTTTCCTTCACCACCACGCCAGCCCGGGCAGGACTGGAGACCGAGCAAGAGGACCAGAAGAGAACACACTCGGTTTCAGTCAGTTATAACAAGGGAAGGAAGTGGTAGAGGCTGACTGGAGAAGGTGTCAGAGTCACATGTGGAGGATCACAACTTAGCACTTTTAACTATAGTGAATTACAGTTAATATCTATAGATAACATTTTGAATGTATAACTCAAAAGAGATAGTCTGTCAGATAGTATTTCACTCACTCATAGCTGAGGTAGGGCAATGTCATTTCTAACAAATTTCACTCAAATAATAGCTCTTCAACCGACAGAGCAGGATTACTATTGCAACAACGCATCATCAGTAGGGTAAAAGTAACCTGTCTCACGACGGTCTAAACCCAGCTCACGTCCCCTTTAAGGAGCCGATATGCTTTAGGTATTTGCTCTAGGATGCCTATATGTAGGCTGTGGACATTGAGGTTCAAACACAGAACCTTCAGGCTGGGAGTCAAACACCTTAAGCGCTAGACTAATCTGCACCGATCGCATGGAGATATGTTGAAATGCTTAAAGATGGTTGTTTATGGTGTATTGTTTATGGTGTATGGTTTATGGTGTATTATGGATCTGGAGAGTTTTCTTATGGGGTCAATTTTTCCGGTTTCTATAACAATGATCACATTTCATACCAGACAAAAGAGAGCTGAACAAGAGAAAGAGAGACCAAAAGAGGGAAAATAGGAGAATGAACCAGAGGTTTTAGGTGGGAAAACATGCATATTCATGCAACCATATTACCCTTATTTTTGGGCTGCTGTTTAGAGTTAGAAAACACTGCAGTGTGGGCTGGATGGTACAAAGCACAAGGTGAACATGTGTGATTCTACATGAGCAGCCGGCCCACCCACACAATACAACATGCTATAGGACTGCCACTATCGCCACCCTGACATCCACTACAAGGGTCAAGTCTTTGTGAAAGTTGTCGCTAGCCTTAAATTGAAACCCAACTTCTAACCAACATTTTTTGCTATCTTGTGCATTATTGAATTTGTTTTATTTATTCTGAGGCTATGTCAAAATAACTTTTGCTTAGAAGTTGATAAAATATTCTTGCGTATTTGTTAATTTTGTTTATGAAGAGACTACAGCTATTGTCATTCAATCATAAAGTAGTGGGATAATACATGTACATGTATTATCTTGTTTAACTTAACGTATCATTTTGAGTACAGGACAGATAGTCAACAACACGACAAGAATAAGTCAAATGAAACAGACAGATGAAACTTGTGCAGTGTTCCCCTTTGTGAGCCGATTCTTCGACTCTGTTTGGTTGAACCATGCAGGGATACGGTTGGCTGGTGGCACATAGCAGCCATTTTGTAGCGATTGACTGTAGCGCGTCTAAGGTACGCTTGGCCTGTCGTTATACGTGGGCTTCACAGGCCACGGGGCCACGGGGGTCTGTGTGTGTGGCGGGCCTTCCTCGGCTTCATCAATCACACAGCGCGACACTGAATGACAGGATAATATTGTTGCTGTTAGTTGATTGGGAAGTCTCCCCCATGATTACTTCTGCGAGGTGTGTGCTTGTGTGTGTGGGTACATGTGCATTTATAGGTGTGTGTGTGTCTGTGTGTGTGTGTATGTGTGTGTGCATGTGCATGGGTGTGTGGTGGTTGATGTGTGTGTACATGTGCATGCGTGTATATGTACACGTCTGTGTGTGTGTGTTTGCACGTGCATGTATGTATATGAACTGTGTGTGTGCATGTGTGTGTGTGTGCATGGTCATGTGTGTATATGTTACTGTTTGTGTGTGTGTGTGTGTGCATGGTCGTGTGTGCTATGAGCGTGTGTGTGTGCATGTTCATGTGTCTATATGAATGTGTGGGCGTGTGTGTGTGCATGAACGTGTGTGTGTTTGCGTGTTCATGTGTGCATATGAACGTGTGTGTGTGTGTGTGTGCGTGTGTGTGTTTGCGTGTTCATGTGTGCATATGAACGTGTGTGTGTGTGTATGTGCGTGTGTGTGTGCATGTATATGAACATGTGTATGTGTCTCTGCCTCAAGCCTGCTCATATGCTACCTGCTTCTGTGCAACTAATCGACGAATCCACCTCTCCACACACACACACACACACACACACCTAGCCACCCCCAGCGCAGACGCACACAGTGGGTGTACTTTAACTCCTTGGCGCCTGGGTCTTCCTGCAGTGTCGGGGGCCTCACGGCGCTGGACACACTCTTCCCGTTAAGGGTCCTGTGGTTGGAGCCAGGTACCATGTACCCATTCACCTCTGTTTGTTTTCTATGTCATTATGAGTCCTGCTCCCCACCACTGACTGCACTGACAGAAACAGTCGTCTTTGTCAGCCAAGCCCCTCTCTCTCTCCCTCTCTCTCTCTCTCTCTCTCTCCCTCTCTCTCTCTCGCTTAACTCTTTAACTCTCTCTCGCTCCCCCTCTCTCTCTCTCTCTCTCTCTCTCGCTTAACTCTTTAACTCTCTCTCTCTCGCTCACGTTTTCTTGCTTGCTCTCCCTTTCTGTCTCTTTCTCTGGCACTCTCTCTCTCTCTGGCGCTCTCTCTCTCTCTCTCTCTCTCTCTGTCTCTCTCTCTCTGTCTGTCTCTCTCTTTCCTCATCTGCCCCCTTCTTACCCTTTCTCCCCCCTCTCTTTTCCCCCTCTCTCAGATCGTAGGTGTGTGCACGAGTCGTACCTTCATACGCACACACGTGCACACACACACACACACACACACACACACACACAAGCCCTCACACACTCTACGCCCTCCTTCTCACACAGAGGGGCCTAAATGGCCGCCTTTCCATCCACTCTACCCTATCAAAATGTTTCTTTACTTAACATTTTCAAATCCCCCAGAAATAGGAATAATATATTTCAAAAATAAAAGCTCTCCTCTCCGAGGCAGGAACACAGATACAGAGTCACGCGATTCATTGGTGTGTGTTGGGGGAGGGGGTGAGGGGAGGGGGGGTGGGGTAGTTTGTCTGGGCAGAGAGCTCCGTCTCCCTCACACAGCGAGTCGTCAGAAAAAGGAATTAGTTTTAATCACATTACGCGGCGGTGGCAGTACACTCGGTGAGCACAGAAGATATTCTGTCCGTTGGCCTCACCCTCTTCACCTCTCCGTCACATTCTTTCCCATCCTGCTGAGAGACCTGCTGGCTTTTTCTGTGTGTCTTTTAAAAAAAACTAAGTTTAGGAACCAGCAAAGAGAGAGAGACAGAGAGACAGTTTTGTGTTGCAGGATATGAGATGGAGGATAAAAAAAAGCATACACTGGTAATTATTACAGATCCTGACAAATAGGGAAGGGAGTTGGGAAAGCCAGGGGCCAGGAAGGTAGGAACAGGGCCCCTGAGATCCTCATAGATCTAGAAATAGTAGTGTCTGCCCTGACTTACCTGTCTTGACAGGTGAGATCTTTAGCTTGAATCGTAAATAATGTCATATCAAAATATATTATAGTGTTAAATAGTGTTGATAATAATAATATAGTCAATGGCCAGGAGGAGGTCTTGACAATTCTCAAAGTACTGACGCTGAATGTTTTTATGTTTGTGTTTATGTGTTTTATCATTTCTAAACCTTTCTCTTTGCTTTGATTAACTTTACTTTTTAACTTTTATTTGGACAGATGTTCTATTGCATCGTAATCCAATGACTATTGTCCACAATTTGACAGGAAATCGGATCAAAGTATTTTGTGAAAGGCAACTATGTTATGCAATATCACACACACACACACACACACACACACACACACACACAGAAATATGCAGACACACACACACTTCAGGGAGTAGCCCGTTATTTTTTCTCCCACAGGCGCCGAAATCTGTCTGACTTGTGTCACCGTTTGATGATGTCATCCGGAAGGGTCTGGTGGCTTCGAGCGTGACGCTGAGAGGGAGGGACAACAGGTGCTCTGCATCACTATCCTCCCATACACACACACACGCACACACACCCCCGCCCCCGCCCCCCCCCCACACACACACACACACACACACACACACACGTGATCACACACACATTCACACACAGACACACACAAACATGTGATCACCCACACACACACAAACTGCCACACACTCACAAACACACACACAAATGCATGCACACACACACACACACACACACTTACATGTATATGGATAAACACACCCACACACACACACACAGACACACACACACACACATGACAATACATAGTACCTATGCCCACTCTTGTTGTAAACATGTAGAGTAGAACTGGTGCAG
Source organism: Micromesistius poutassou (assembly GCF_964030765.1). Lineage (NCBI taxonomy): Eukaryota > Metazoa > Chordata > Actinopteri > Gadiformes > Gadidae > Micromesistius > Micromesistius poutassou. The sequence continues at coordinate 13,916,319 of NC_140291.1, forward strand.
ACTGCAGGACTGGAGAGAGAGACATGGTTGTAGACACACAGCCGTTGGGTGCACAAATTATGAAGTATGAATTGACATGCTTACAAGAAAAAAGCATTGATGTGTAAACACAAATAGAGACCATTTACGCACTAGCTCTCTCTCTCTCTTTTATCCTCTCTCGACCGCTCTCTCGCTCATACACACAAACACACACCATGCACACAAACTAACACAACCTCAAGTCCCCAAATCCCGCTTGGATCTTATTGTCCCTGGCAACAAACCACTGTTTCGCAGTGATGTTTTAAAACAACCAACATGAAAAAAAACGACATATCCGTCAATTACACACACCACATAATTGCAATAATTACAGACGCTTGGAGATAAATCAAGAGGAATCGCAAAATTAAAAACCATAGCAGTCACTTTGAATGGGCAGGCCCGGACCGCACTGCCATGCAGCAAGAGAAGAAGAATCAATTAAGAGTCAGTCAGGGGCGCATAAACAGCATCAACAGTATAAACAGTATAAACAGTATAAACAGCAGGCAGCAGCTGATTTTAGGAGACGTCACGACAAGCCAGGGCCTCACCACAGCGCCCTGGGCCCGGCTTGTGGTCGCCTCGCGGTATATCGGTCGGCCCCGTGTGTGTGTGTGTGTGTGTGTGTGCATGTGTGTATGTGTGTGTGTGTGTGTGTGTTTCAACCCGTGTCACTTTGATGCGCACCCTCTGCAATAATCTCCCGGTTTTATTTTTTTTCCACACAGATCAGCAAATAAATACAAAATACATGCTCCCCGTGTTGCACAAGAGGAATGAAATATAGAGCCGAGAAGAATACAAATAGACACGAGGGCATGCTGTAGAAAGACGCCGTAAAAAGACGCTGTAAATACATGTTTGGTGCTGGATGACATGTGTTATGCGGTGCCCTGTTTTGTTTTCACTAACGACCAGCTCATCAGCAGTGGCTAGCCTGGTGTCGCCGCAGATGGTTTCTGTGCTTACAGGGCTGAGAAGCCGTCATCAGACAGGACTGAGTGTCTTCAATTGTGACCAGGCGTCATGCATGTGCTTGTCTTGTAGTGCATCATCCTTATCTTATCCCTTCTATCTTTAATGAGCACTGTTATTTTTATGCACTGTGTTGCCCTCAAGTACGAGCCAGGAAAAAGGAGGAAGAAATTATGAAAAGCTCACACACACACACACACATACACACACACACACACACAACCTCACACAACCTTCTTCCAAAACCGCACATTTTTTTATTGCCACAAAACCTTATTAAGACATCATGGGATAAAAACATGCAACTGTGTTTTGTACATCAAGTTAGAACACATTGCGTAAAACTGCTTTATTCATGTTTTGATATGGTTCTTTAATCACTGGCTTTTATGATGTAATTGTGATGTTTATCTTTGTACACATGTAGATTAATATTAGGCTGTATCCCTCAACAAGAGTCTCTCAGTCCTCTCGGGCAGCCGCTCAGAGGCCAGCGGGGGTCTCCCTGGGCTCTCTCTCCCACCAGTCGGCCGCTGGTGAGGATAAAGGGGTGCGAAGCCTAATCTCTCTGCTCATTCACGCAAAACGACGCAGGCGTTCGTGACAAAATACTTGACCCTGCTCCTGAAACAATAGCAACCTCATCGCAGGTGCTGTTGATGTACGCTCCTCTGGATGCAATTACGTGTGTTTACGAAGAAAATAAAAAACAAATTACGGGCCCTCCATCGTGGCTAATTTCTCTGGCACAGCGTGTTTTCCCAGAGATCAGATGTGCTTCTTTATGTTTGGCTTGCTCATGATTGTAATTGCTTAAACAAGTTTAAAATAATTAGATTATTCCATGAAGGCATGCAAAATATAATTACTGTCATATTGTATTTCCATGTTGTATGACACAAGACCCCAAATAAGAAAAAAAGGCCAGCAATTTTGGTGCGTCAAAATATTTAGTCTTCGGTTTGGAAAAACACAGAGTCCATGGCGCAGAATGAGCTGCAGTGAGTTCAAACGCATCATAATCAAGCTGGAATCTGGATTCATGAACTCAATAAAAAATGAAATAAAACAATTTGAGGGAACAAAATAAGTAACAATCACCAGAAAATGGGGGATGAAAACATAAATCCCAAGTCGACGTTTTCCCTTTTTTCTAAAGAATTGTCAGCTTCGGTCCGAGCTCAGAACTTAAGTAATTGAACACTTCAGCGCTGGGGTAGCTAAGCGTCCGTGGACCGCAGTGCGTGGACCACACTCCTCCACGCTAATCACTCCAGCGCTTTCCAACTAATTAAGTAAGACAATACATCCATGAGCGGGATGGCCCGCCTGTGCCTCTGTGCAGTCCAACGCTACACCGGTCCGCCCATCCTGTACTGGCCCCTGAAGCCGGGGAAAGTGGCCCCGGGGTTGAACCTCACTGAACCTTCCTCTCTCTTTCCTGGCGCGAGGGCCGACTGCCCCGCCAGAAGCAGATTTAGTGCGTCTTCACTGTTGGATTCTGGTGCTAATAAATAAACATCTGAGTGTTTATTGGGACTGTGGTTTGATCGGTGCAGAGACTCTTTGGTCTTATGGTTTATGAGGTTTATGGGTGGGTAAGACCAAAATAGCCAATTTAATTGGTTGCTGCGTTTAACCCTTTTCTTCTAAGTGCAAGATACATTCGATCGAAACTATTCATGTAAAGTTGTCGTTAACTTGTTTGTATTATGGAAATGTAAAAGAAAAAACATTTTTTTTATAATTTCATTTAAATGAATAGGGTTAGGGTTAGGGTTATAGGGTTATGTGTTATAATGTAGTTCAATAGGGATGATTAATAATGAATTTATACATAAAGTATGTACTGTAAGAAACAGGATATTGCCATGTTATGTATTGACATGTAGTCAAACACACAGTCACAAGAGGTGTGTCTCTGAGGCCAGAGTTCTGCCTCTCCTGGCCACAAGTCAAACCTCAGGGACAGTCCACCTAAAAACAGGTCCTGGTAAAACGTATATTAATCCCTCCTACCAAAAAAACAAATAACCTTTGGGCTTTTTTCTCAAATGGAGGCGGTGCCAGACATAGTTTGATTATATGGTCCCCTCTGGCCCATAGTTTGGCTACAGGTATTGGGTTTCACCTAAAATTAGCCATCAGACTCAATTTATGACCTCAATTGAGAAGCGGCAGAAAGTGGCCCTAACAGCACCCAGACCAACGCCGGCTAACCTGGGCCAGGCCGTATAATGTTGCGTTTTAATTCAGCGCTGGGGCGCGCCAGCAAGGCCAGGCCCAGTGCAACTTACACCCTTTTGCTTTTTTTTTTCTTCTATTTTTCCTTTTTTTGTCCAGAGTGGTGTTACGATATTAAGCTGGCAAAAGAGTGTTATGCAAACAGTAAAATCCCAGCTAATTTTATTGAGGCAAGAAATGGCTTTTCCCAGTTGGCCAGATGTAACATTTTAAGCCGATTGGAGGGGAATGAACCTCGAAACTCGAAACAGAAATCATACACACACACACACACACACACACACACACACACACACACACACACACACACACACACACACACACACACACACACACACACACACACCAATACATTCCCAAAAACAAATGCATGCAGAAACTTTTGGCCGCTCAGCTGTCTGTCGGCCATTACAGACGCCCCAAATTGTATTAATACATCATTCAGAAGATATGTGTTTTGGTAAAAATGTTTAAAAGCCATGACCTTACTGGTTGGTCAAGCATAGTGGTACCACAGTTTCCTTTCTCCCTCTTTTTCAAGATTGGAAGCCTTAACTACGCCATTAAATTAAATTCAACCGACGTTCACAATACAGTGAAAGCACCACATAGACACAAATACATACACAAGCATACAAAGTAATGTGTTCCACTCTTTCAATAAACACGTCTGGGCGGACAAGAGTGGTGTGCAGTCAATGTATTACTTTCTACATGATTTAAGGATAGGACAGGTTATTAGTAGCAAAATTACAATAGCTATGCCACCATTTTATTTGTCCCAATAAGAGTAATGAGTGAGGTATAAGTCAACATTTGAGAGGTGTTGATTTTATAACGTAGTCCTCCCCCTCCCCTTCTCCTACTCCTACTCCTACTCTCCTTCTATATTTTGAGTCCACTTTTACTTTTCTCCTTCCTCTCCTCCACACACCTTGCACCCGCCCCCCCTCCTCCCTTCACCACCCTCTTCCCTCAGCTCGTCTATCTCCAGCGAAAATCAGCCGCAAGCACTTTCTCTCTCCACACTATTCTTAGCGTAAGCTGCGGTGGCTACAGAAATATTTTTAAAGATTATTATAGTATACACTCGCTCTCTTTTCCCCTTAGTCACTCGCCCAAGCTCACCGTCTCCTGCTCCACCTCCACCGCCTCCGCGGCTTTCTTCCCCCTCTTCCCCCTCTTCCCACCGCCTCCCCATCTCTCCTTTCCCTCTCTCTCCCTTTCTCTGTCTATCTCTCCCGCTCTCCCTCCCTTTCTCCTTCTCTGGCTTTTTCTCTCACTCTCTCTGTCTTTCCCTCTCTCTCTCCATCTCTGTGTCCCTTTCTCTGTCTATCTCTCCCCCCCTCTCTTTCTGCCTCTTCCTGTCTCTCTCCCTCTCTTTGTCTCCCTCTTCCTCCTTCTCCCTCTCCCTCTCTCCCTCCCTCTCTGTCCCGCTCCCTCTTTCTGTCCCTCCCTCTCTCTGTCTCTCTCTCTCTCCCTGTCTCTCTCTTTCTCTCTCACTCCGTCTCTATGTCTCTCTCTCGACAGCAATATTTGGTTGTAAAATAATAGAGTGTGGGCCAGTAATAATCCCCTAGTCCAAACAGAGCAGACGCTGGCTGACGTTTTCTGAAACCTCACCCACCCTCCACCCCCCCCCCCCCCCCTACTCGTCAACCACCACCTCCAACTACCCATCCACCCCACCCTCATAAATAACCTCGCCCACTCACCCGCCATGCCTCCACCCGCTGTTCAGGGTGTTGTGCGACCGACGGCCAGGCTGGATGGGTGGAGAGTGCTGGTGTTGGCGGCGGCGGTGCTGCTGGTGGTGCTGGTGGTGGTGCTGGTGGTGCTGGTGGTGCTGGGGGTGGTGTGGGAGGGGAGGGTGTGTGAGACAGAAGGGACTGGTCATCGGAGCCACCGGTGCGGGTCTGGGTCGGCGGGCAGGAGGGCCGCGGGGGAGCTGAGGTGTTGGTGAACAGAGGGCAGCCCGACGAGGCTCGCTGACAACGTGCGGCTGACCGCCAGCGATCGAGACGACGTTCAAGTAACCGGAACGACAAAAGTTAAGAACCCAGAAGTACATACCATCCGAAAGGCCGAGCCCAGCACCACAAATTGCTTTCATCACTCATTGATTTATTAATGAACCATACCTGGAAAGGAATGTGAACCATGATAAATAAACAAGTATATACATACATATAACTCAGGCCAGATACTTGAAGGACTTAATAACATGTGGTTTATAATGTTAATAGTTGTGAACCAGTGGGTTCTTTTGGACGTTGGAACGTTAATACAGGGTAGTGGTTAGGGCTCTATCCCCTACCTACCACTTAATGATAAGTATCTCAATTCACTGTAAGCCACTGTGAAGCGTCTGCTAAATGACTCAATACCAAATAAAGACTTTTTTTATGTGAATATGATGCATTTCCATGTGTAATCACCTCCACAGGATTAGATTTACAAGAGCAGGAATAGCGACCGCAAATGATAATGTTGTCATTATCATCCTGATCAGGATTGGTCAATCCTTGGTGTGGTCATCAATAAATGCAGACTTGTTTAAGTGAGTCAAACTAGCAGAAAGGGAAAAGAGATGTATCGTGCTGTCTGCAATGTTACGGCAGATTATCAAATGCACAATGGCAGAATATTTGACAATTTAGTTTATTTTTAGAGCTAGGATCTAATAATGGAATGATATGAAGTATGATTGACTAAAGAGATAGAGAGAGAGTGTTTGTGTCTGTGGATGTGAGTGTGTGGCAGAGAATAAGCGAATACATGTGTGTGTGTGTGTGTGTGTGTGTGTGTGTGTTATTTTGTGTGTGTGTGTGTGTGTGTGTTATTTTGTGTGTGTGTGTGTGTGTGTGTGTGTGTGAGTAAGAGAGAGAGAGAGAGAGCAAGAGAAGGAGAGAGGGATAGAGAGAGAGAGAAGAGAGAGAGAGAGCGCGAGAGAGAGGAGAGAGAGAGAGAGAGAGAGAGAGAGAGAGAGAGAGAGAGAGAGAGAGAGAGAGAGAGAGAGAGAGAGAGAGAGAGCAAGAGAAGGAGAGAGGGATAGAGAGAGAGAGAGAGAGAGAGAGAGAGAGAGAGGGAGAAGGAGAGAGAGAGAGAGAGAGAGAGAGAGAGAGAGAGAGAGAGAGAGAGCGAGAGATGAGAGAGGAGAGAGCGGGGCAGACAGGCAGACGGTGCCAGAGACAGGTTGGGCAGGTGGCGGGTCAGAAAAGTGGAATCAAACACTAATTTGTTCTACAGTGTCTTAAACCTCACTTACTGGAACTCCTGTGGATCGCTCTGGTTAGCGGTCTGCCTGAACAAACTAATCATCTGTTTCTCCGGCCGGAGGGCCCACCGCAGACCTGGCAGCGACGCCCCCTTGCAGACTGAGGAATAGGCCACAAGAGTCCACACGTGCATTTTCCACCCAAATCACCACGGGCAACCATTGTCCCTGCCAGGCTGACGGTGTGTTGTTTTTTTTTTTGCCGCCAAAAACACGTTTAATGTCAATAGTAGAAAAATAAAAAATAAAAAAAAAGTGACACAATTAAAACACGCCATTCCACAACACCGAGCAGAAAACGATTCCATGCGAGAAGGGCGAAAAATTTAAGTAGGTGTGTTTTTTTGGACACGATTTTGGCACGAAGCTCGCGTCCAGCCACAGACACACACACACACACACACACACACACACACAATTTTTTTTTACTTAAATCCATACGTTGGCCAGACACAAAAGTAGCATAGAGGTGAGCCTGTGTTTCCTCTGCCAGCGTTTCTGGGGCCAAAAACAATCTGGAGAAGTACAGCAGAATGATCACTGGTGCTGAGAGGAGGGGCGGGGCCAGAGGGGCTCCGCAGTCTGGGAGCAGGTCGCTGGTACTGTAACACACACACACACACACACACACACACACACACACACACACACTCTGGTAGCACCTCGCTGGTACCGTAACACACACACA
>NC_140291.1:13923729-13941229 GCF_964030765.1 Micromesistius poutassou
ACACACACACACACACACTCTGGTAGCACGTCGCTGGTACCGTAACACACACACACACACTGGTACCGTAACACACACACACACACTCTGGTAGCACGTCGCTGGTACCGTAACACACACACACACTCTGGGAGCACGTCGCTGGTACCGTAACACACACACACTCTGGTACCGTAACACACACACACACACACACTCTGGTAGCACGTCGCTGGTACCGTAACACACACACACACACACTCTGGTAGCACGTCGCTGGTACCGTAACACACCCAAATAACACACACACACACACACTCTGGTAGCACGTCGCTGTTGCTGCAACACACCCAAATAACACACACACACACACACACACACACACACACACACACACGTAACTCACACACCCTGGTAGCACGTCCCTGGTGCTGTAATACACACACACTCTGGTAATATGTCCCTGTTGCTGACACACACACACACACACAAAGGACAGAGGGACACACAGACTGACTGAAACACCTTGAATCACAGACACACATTCACGCTCATCATATGTCAAATAACATGTGATATATGAAAACATGTACTTGATGTATGTTTATATGCACAAAGTCCACCCACTGACAACTGCAGAGGGACTTAATGACTTAATGAAGGACACAAACACACACACACACACACACACAGGTACAAACACAGGAACACACACAGATACTGCTCTCACACACACACACACACACACACACACCAAACCAGAGGCTAGCAGACACGTGTGATGAATGGCAGCCCCTTGTCCCTGGCCCTCAGCATCACTTGCTGCTAACCACTAACAGAGTCGGAGTCCCGGCCCTGTGCTACTCTTCTCTCTGACCCCTCTCCTCCTCCACCTCCTCCCCTGATCACCAGAGGAGCTGGAAATGGGGGAGGACACGTCATTAATGACCGGGGATTCGGCTCTCCAGCGAGGGCTTAGCCGCTGTGATTGCAAAACGCACCGGCAGAAATTATTCAACCATAACCTTTTTTACTTTCATTTTTCATTTTATTCTGTTCATGTCTAGGGTGGGGTGTGTGTGTGTGTGTGTGTGGAGAGGTGGGGGGGGGGGGGGACTCCCAGAGATGCAGTGAGCCAGCCACAGTGTGTTGGTTGTTGGGTAGATTTCAAGGGCTTTCTTGAGCAAGGTGCCCTCACCCTTCCCCATTATACTGCTGTATCTGAAGACAGAGACAGAGAGGTGGGGAAGGTATCAACAGAGAGAGCGAGAGGGAGACTCTTAGAACCAGGAAGAGAGATCTACCTAGATGGTAAAGAGGGGAAGGGAGGGAAGGAAAAGACAGAGAGGAAGGGAAAGGTATGGACAGAGAAGGGAGAAAGAGAGAGAAAGAGAGAGAAAAGTGCGAGAGATGGATGATCACAATTATCCTCTTATTTTCCTCGGCGGTGGTGACCATCTGTCAGTGCGGAGCAGAGAAACAGAAGGAAAATAATAGAAATGTGGCGAATGATGGAGCGGGCTAATTAAAGGAATGGCCTGGATCTGTACACCCTACATCGTGGCCTAATTAAACCATTACAGGTTAGCTCGCCATACACAGATCCTCTGGCACCGCCCACCTACACCCCACACACCTACACACACACACACACACATACACACACACACACACACCACTACCCAACACACACACACACACACATACACACACACACACACACACCACTACCCAACACACACACACACACACACACAAACACATATGTGTTGAGTAGTACTGTGTTTGTGTCAGGGAGTTTAGTAGTACCGCCCACCTACACCCCACACAAACACACACCCCAACATATACACACACCTACACCGCACACACACACACACACAGTCCCTGACACCTACAAGGCACACACACAAACACACGCACACAACTACATCACACACGCACACTAACTCCCTGACATCTACACCCACACACACACCCACACCTACACTGCATGCCACACACACACACACGCACACTCCCTGATACATATACAAACACACACACACACACACACACACACACACACACCCTTCTCCTCTGTATGATTACAATAAGTGTGAGGGTGAATGCACTGGCCGGGGAGCGTTTACATTAACACACACACTCCATTAGTTCACTCAGACATGTCAGTGTGTTCATTAATCATGCACTGTTTTTTAACTTAGAAAAAACAAAAATGGCTGCTGGCTCCCAGGGTCCTACAGCCCGCCTCGTTAGCAGACGTGATTGAAAAAAGAAAGAAAGAAAAAAACACCTTTTACTTTAATTTAGTGGTCTTGATGTATAGTTCTGCGGACATGTGGAGTACGGTCTGAGATTTTAGGCGAGAAACCGATACGACGATGTGTGGTGGGTCTGTGTTGAGAGAGAGTCAGCGAGAACGAGAGAGACCCGCTCAAGAGGAGACACAGAGAGAGAGAGACAGAGAGAACCACTAAGGAGGCGACAGAGAGAGAGAGAGAGAGAGAGAGAGAGAGAGAGAGAGAGAGAGAGAGAGAGAGAGAGAGAGGACCCACTAAGGAGGAGAGACAGAGGGAGAGACAGAGAGAGAGAGAGAGAGACGAGAGAGAGAGAGAGAGAGAGAGAGAGAGAGAGAGAGAGAGGACCCACTAAGGAGGAGAGACAGAGGGAGAGACAGAGAGAGAGAGTGAGAGGGTAGAGTGATAAAAAGGATATATATATATATATATAATAAGCTAAAGGAGAGACAAATAGGGAGAAATCTGGGGGACTTTGGAAATTAGTGTGGCGCATGGCATCTCCAACTGAACATATGACCACACCAGCTATTCAGGGCTCAAGGGTGTGTTGTGTGTGTGTATCTGTCATGTGTGACCATGCACATTGTTTCAACAGTTTCAGGAGAAAAACCTTTTCTCCTGAAGTGACTTACCACTTAGTTAAAAGGACGCATTAAGGATATCTTTATGTGAACCTTTATTCACGTATACATGTAGAATCATCCACCTGAACGCAATGAAACTGTAAGTAAAGCAACCCTCCCTTGGAAATTCATGCCAGTCACTTTTTATATTTTTTAACTTAATTTGTCAGAACCGACTGTAAACGGTGCTCTGTATTTATAAGATAACATACTTTTTTTATTCCCACCTCATTCAAACCACAATGCTGTAACAGAAACCCAACACCGGTCATTCACTCTCGATTATCCCATAGTCAGAAACAGAGAAAGATTAATGTGGTCGTTCTCCAGCGTTTCAATCCAAAGAGAGCGGTCTTTAAAGAGCCCGCTGGCGCTTAAGGATCACAGAACGATACGTTCTACCTTTATAAACTCTGACACCCGTGTCTGGTCATGTGAGTTTACGGGATATACTATTATCTTACCACCATTTTATTTTATTTGTCCCTTTTCCCCACCTCGATGGTGTGTTGCCCTGGACAAGATTGAACCGATTTAGTTACTGTATATGTATTCGAGCAACCCCAAAATTAACAATAAAGAAACCACATTTTGGAAAAATGGGTTAATGGCGGGAGAAAAGAGGAAGATAAAATGGTCGACAGAAGACTAAACAAAGATCATGGGATGATGAAATATTTGTTTTACTGATCCACTAGAGATTGCCATTACAAGATCCATGCTATTTATTACCCCCAAGAGCCTCTTTTCCAGAACTTATGTGTGTGTGTCTAGAAGCCAACAATGGACAACCTTAGAACCAACATGGAGAACAAAAGAAACACCATTGAGAACTGAAGAACCAACATGGAGCCTGAGAACCAACATGGAGAACAAAAGAAACACCATTGAGAACTGAAGAACCAACATGGAGCCTGAGAACAAACGTGAAGAGCCTGAGAACCAACATGGAGAACCAAAGAACCACCATTGGTTGAGGGAGGGATGAAGAGAAATAGGGAGACAAATGAAGGACGAGCAGGGTCGCCAATTTTTCAGCATCAATCTCACACTCTCACGCTCTTAAGACATCTCCCTACAACGTTCTCACTGCCGTATTCTCTGATCGGTTGCCTTTGATGTGCGCTATATTGCAGTGGCGTTACAGCCTCCCCCCCCCCCCCCCCCCCCGCCAAAAACTCTGCCTGCCCACAACCCCATCCTCCATCCCCCACAACTCAGCATTATATGATTTTACAGAGTCTCACTCCAGCCAAAAACCCAAAGTTGGAGGTCATTGCAAAAGAGATTACGAAAGAGAGACAGCGAGAAAGAGAGACAGCGAGAGAGAAAGACAGACTGAGAGAAAGAGGGAGGCCGAGACAGAGAGCAAGAGAGAGAGAGAGAGAGGGTGAGAGCAGGAGAGGTACAGTCATGGCAGTTATTGAGAGAGACAACATTTCCCGGGACAACAGTCACATGCGATTGCGCTGATCAAACCTGTCCCAGAGTGCTGCTGTCACCATTAGTGCGACAGCCCGTGATTAATGCCTACGGACCTGTGACCCCCAAACCCCCCCCCCCCACCACCCTATTTTCTTTATGGCCTCGGGGCTGGAGCCCCCGAATCCTCCCAGCCGTTCCTCGACCAGCTCCCTCGTTCACTTCTAGAGGTTCCAGATTCTCCCAGTTGCCCACTTTCCACCACACTCTGTTGCCTTGTCTGTCAGTGAGCGGGAGAGAGGTCCTGGCACCCTGATCCAACTGTGGTAGTAAATGACATTCAGCCGGATGCTGATGTGCTTGCATAGGCTAGTGAGCCGAGGCTGGTGAGCGGACGCCAGTTAGCATGCGCTAGTTAGCGTGCGCTAGTTAGCATGCGCTAGTTAGCGTGCGCTAGTTAGCATGCGCTAGTTAGCGTGCGCTAGTTCGCATGCACTGGTCGTTTGAAGGTGTTTGTCTGTTCAACCTGCTTTTCTAGGTGTCTGTAAAACCATTATTTGGCTGTTGCGCCCCAGTGTTGGGAGAGGGATGGTTGTAGTTTCCTAGCCTGGTCCAGAACATCCAACGGAATCCAACGAAGGCCTCTTTTCCTCCCCATAAACTCCCAAGTGTTTGCATACTTTTTTAAATAGTACATCACGTCCCCCTGCCCAATAACATCCCCCACCTCCAGCACCCCCCCCCCCCCATCCCCATTTTCCTTTTCCACCGAGGTTTAGTGAACACACGTTCGATGCCGCATGTGTACCCTGGACCCTGGAAGTGTTTGCTTTCGCCGGCATGTTTTTTTTTTTTTGCTTACCTGCTTAGGAAAATATTTTCGTCGCCATCTTCAAGATGGCATATTGTGTCGCCGCTGGGTTTCCCTCGCAGAGTAAACATCAACATGCAGAGCTGCTGTTAGGCGGCCATCTTGGGGGGTGGGGGGGGTTACCGTAGTATGAAGTGGGGGGGGGGAGTGTCAGGGCGTCTGCAGAGTGACAGGTAAATACAGGTAAACACTGAGACCCTTTCCCTCTCAGGCAGGGGGTGTTGGGAGTGGGGGGAGGCTCGACTCTGGGGACCTCAGTCAAGTGTCCGTTGGCTTAAGTGAAGGTGAAGCACGTCACTGGCAGTTCCGATCAAACACAGCCCCTGTTTTATTTTGGTTGGAGGGGGCGTGGGGGTGTGTGTGTTTGGGGGGGGGGGGGGGGTCTTAAACTCCCCAATGGTTCATAAGTTCATTAGCCTGCAGAGCCAGGAGGCACCTCCTGTTCATCTTTGACCTCCCGTTGAAATGTTTGCAATTTCTGGTCATGCTTTTTGATTATTTTCAAAAATGTGTTTGGTGTAAATATGACTTTTTTTATTTGGTCTTTTAATCGGGTATGACCTCTTCAGACCAGTTTGCTGTTTAGCATGGGAGAACTGAGCAAAAGTTACATAGTATGTAACTTTAGGTTACATACTATGTAACTTTAGGTTACCAGTTACATACTATGTAACTTTAGGCCAGTAAAAACGTTGATGTCAACGTAAAGACTAAGTACAAAATGAAAAAACAAATAAAAAAACCTTGAACATTTTTGGATACCTGAAGGCAAAGATGAACTGAAGGAGTCCTTCCACCATTGTTTTTAAATTTTGTTGTTGAACAATCAAAAGCTTTCAGAGCTTTTCCTCTTTTTTCAGACCCTTTTATGCTGACCCTTAACAGGGACAGATTTATTTATTTATCAATTTTCTAAAATCATGCAGTTGTTACATAGTACTTTGTTATGAAGTGTATATGTAAAAGCTGCAACAAACATTTTGTTTTATTATTTAAATGGTGTTTGGATCTTGTTTGAAATCAAATCAATGCTGGGGAAATCAATAAAGCCTATTAACTTTAACGTTTCAATAATTAGAAATCAAGCCTTTTTAAGCAAATAAATAGAAAGACTAAATTAGGAACAAATAGGACATTGTTGCATTCTGACTGCTCTACAGTCCCTCTTTAGCTAAGGCCTTCCTGAGATGCTCACACACACACACACACACACACACACACACACACACACACACACACACACACACACACACACACACACACACACACACACACACACACAAACACACAAACACACACTCACTGCCAATCCCAGGGGTATGGAAGGACTGGCACAGTGCCCTGTACGACCCTCAAAAGTCTCTTTATAACTTCACCAAGATCAACAGTCCTGGTCTCTACCGCATAGTTGAAAACACACACGGATTTCGGCACGCACACACACACACACACACAAATGCATGAGCAAATATACGCACATGCACTCATACACATACTCACACTCACAGGCAATCTCACATACATGCATCATAACCTTCATGTTATTGCGTTGGTATTTATGTTTATCGGAATGTTTCATAAGAACATTTTTAGATTGATCCCATTGTAGCGCAATCCTTCCAAATGTGCACAAATCAAGTGGTAGTAAGTGGTGGAGCAGGAGGTCCACGTGCGCCTCTCGATAAGCCCCTCCCCAGTCCCTACGTGGTGATCTGCGTTGCCAGGTTCTCCTCAGCAGTGGGTGCAGGGGGACAGGTCTCAGAGGGCGTAGTGGACAGATCGGATACTCCACCCTTGACGCTTCACCTGAAGTTCAAACTTTTAAACGTTCACCCCGGTTCTGGCTGGCCTCTGGAAACGAATCCCGTCGGATCACATCTTTGTTTGACGTTCCAAAACCAAAGGAATTCAAACGCCAAAGGCTTGCCTCTCGTCTACACTCAAATACATGTTTAATCAGTTAAAAGCTAAAGTCTCTGGTTGCTGGCTGAGTGTATTCTACCATTCAACACCAAAGTTATCATCCAACACTTTGCTGGACGCTCATCATGTGTTGACCGCTTTGGCTAATGAACGAGACAATATTGCTGAGCCATTGATTATATTCTAAATAGTTTGTAACTAAGCAGTTTAACTTTGGCAAATATGTCATCACATTGCAGCCCTGTTGGCCTGTGGTTCCTCTTAAAATGTTTGCAAAAGAGAATTCACCCACATTTCAGCCCAATCCGTAGCGTAAACTGTGAAAACAGCATCCTACATTTCATTTATTTAGCTGACGCTTTCATCCAAAACTCAAACCGTGAAGTTACAACCCATAAATTGCAAGAATCCGTAGTCAGCTACGGAAGATGTGTAGAGTTTCTGCTGTCCGGACGTAGGGGGCGTGTTCCACCAATGTGGAGCCAGGACTGCCAACAATTGGCATTTTGTGAAGAGGCAGCTGTGGAGGCAGCAGTGAGGGAGTAGATAGTGGATGGGCTAGGGTGTAAGGTCTGACCATGTCCTGGATGTAGGTGTAAGGTCTGAGCCAATCACAGCATGGAAGGCAAGTACCAGTGATTAGGATGGAAATCCGAGCAGTGTAGTGTGGGAGAACTTTGGAAGGGTGAAGACCAGCCAGCAATTCTGGGTGAGCTGGAGAGGACAACTGGCCCATGCAGGCAGACCAGCCAGAAAAGAGTTGCAGTAGTCTAGACGCAAGGTGACAATAGCCTGGACGAAACGTTCACGCAAAAACATACTTTATGAACATGTTGAACATAACGTTATAATGGGACCATACACATTACAATATTTCCCGCAGAAATTAATCTGAGTGATCCTGTTTTTGTTTTGTTTTAATCAATGGGGTCTCCAGAGAGAGAGAAAAAAAGTGATAGAAACAGAGAGAGAGTGAGAGAGAGAGAAAAGAGGAGAGAGAGAGAGAGAGAGAGAGCAAGAGAGAGAGAGAGAGAGAGAGAGAGAGAGAGAGAGAGAGAGAGTTACACACAGAGGATGACTTCACTTCCAGTACCAGCAGTAGTTAGAGGTGACTGAGAGAAGGCTCTCTGAGCCAACATCAACCCCATTACATCTCCTGCTTCTTCTCCTGCCTCTCCTCTTCTTCCTCTCCCCAGAACCCTTCACCATGAGGACCGGGCTAATCAGAACAAGACGCCTTCATTGCTGGCATCCCTGCTTGTGTGTCCATGTGTGTTTTTGTGTGTGTGTGCGCGCGCGTGTGTGTGTGTGTGTGCGCGCGTGCGTGCGTGCGTGCGTGCGTGTGTGTGTGTGTGCGTGTGTGTGTGTGTGTGTGTGTGTGTCTGGATGTAAGTTATAACACATGTGCCCAATCATTGTATTGACATTGATCATATTTATAAAATAAGTGGACGTATAAACCAGAATGATTGGAGGTTCCTGTAACGAGCAGTGCAAGAGTCTTGAGCTGAACTTCAAATGGTTCTGTTTTTTTTTTGCCTTGTGGTCGCGATGGTACGATCAATGGTCTTTTGGAAGTCTCCGGAATGACGTTGTCTTTGAGGAGGAATTCTGTGATAACATCATGCACTTGATGCCGGTTGTTGTGAGAGAGACGGCGACAGAGCGAGAGAGAGTGTGTGTGTGTGTGTGTTTTTTGTTGACAACACAACCACAGATAGACATGGTGTGTCTCCTCCTCACTATTGCTTGTTCACTAACATCAAGTAGACAAACTGCAGCAGCTTGCTCACTAACTCACTCCCTCACTCACTCACTGGCTCCTCACCCGCTCACTCTCCCTAGCTCACTCACTTGCTTGTCCCTCTTATTATGACAGTGGCACAATGCAGAGGGCACTATTTCATTGGATATGTACTTGTACACTTACCAAACTATCTAATAGGGGTACAATCGGGCAGCCGAGGCTGCATGCATGTGTATGTGTGCGTTGGGTGTGCGCGAGCCAAGAATGTGTTCCAACGACAAACTCGGACAACGTCAGAATATGTATTTTTTGGGACAGAACAGGAATGCTCAGCTTGGCCCACAGAAATCCTCCTCACCCTTTGGTCCTTCTCTTCCCCTTTCCTTCCCCACTCCCTCTCTCTCTCCTTTCCCCCCTTTTTATCTCTATCTCCCTGTCCTTCCCACCACTCTCTCTCTCCTTCTCCCCCTCTCTATATCTCCATCCCCCCCTCTCTCTCTCTCCCTCCCCCTGTGTATTTATATCTCCCTCTCGTTCCCACCTCTCTCTCTCTTTCTCCCCCTCTCTATATCTCCTTCCCCCCTCTCTCTCTCCCTCCCACTTGTTTATCTCTCCCTCCCTCTTTTTACCCCCCCCTCTCTCTCTCTCTTCTCTCTTTATGCTCTCCTCCTCTCTATCTCTCCTTCCCTCCTCTCTCCTCTCTCTCCCCACCCTCCTCCCCCCTCTCTCTCCATCGTTCCCTCACTTTATCTTGTCGTACCGCCGCGGTTTGCATCTGGCTCGTCTCAAGTTCCCTTTCCGCTGATCCTTCCAATTAAAGTGCACGTAACAGTGCACGGTGCGTCCACCGCAGGCAGTTCATCTGCCCCTCGCTCCGAACGATGTTTGTACAGGACATCCCAGACGCAGACGCTGAGGTATTTCTTCTGCTGCTTCTTCTGGGGCTTTTGGATGTGCAAGTGCAAAAAATAACCAACCTTCCCCCCTGAAAGAAATCACCACAATGGGCGTTAATGGGCCGTCGGATTGGGACGGATGGTGGGTAGGATTCTGGACGGCGTAGGACGTGCAGAACCCTCGGACCACTAATGTACCGTGACGCCAGCGCCTTGCCAGCTCCATGTGAGGGGCAGGTCGGGGAGGACAGAGGCGTTTGATTCCCAAACCGACCACAGATGAATCAAGGGTGGATCACCTTCGGGATCACCTTCAGGATCACCTTCAGGATCACCTTTAGGATCACCTTCAGGATCACCTTCAGGATCACCTTCAGGATCAGAATCACCTTCAGGATCACCTTCAGGATCACCCTCTGGATCACCTTCTGGATCACCTTCAGGATCACCTTCTGGATCACCTTCAGGTTCACCTTCAGGATCACCTTCTGGATCGGGATCACCTTCTGGATCGGGATCACCTTCTGGATCACCTTCAGGTTCACCTTCAGGATCACCTTCAGGATCACCTTCTGGATCAGCCTCTGGATCACTTTCAGGATCACCTTTTGGAAAAATACGTCTTTCCCAGTTAACCTCTTGTTGTTTTTTCTGGTAATTTCAGGTTAAGTAGAAGGAAGAAAACACAGAAAATGGCTGAACTGACATTCTAGTCGGCTTGCGGTGTGCCAAAGCACTTGTCTGCTCTCAGGGTCTTACACGCCTGAAACACGCCTTGAACACACGTGGAAGCCGGGGTCCGGTTTCACCTCCTGGCTCCTCCACCCCAACACTACGCTCCTTCCATGCCCACCGCCCTACAGCGCCTTCATTTCTCAAAGGTGTTTATGGAAAGCCTTCAACCATACAAAAAAATCCTCCACCAGAAATGTGGGTGAAAAACTTTTTTAGAAATGTAAAGAGTTTGTCCTAATCAGTTTCGAATGGCAGTTTTGAACGCTTAAGAACTGAACTGCTTTTCTTTGTGGTTTTGAGGGCGGTGGGCTTGTCTTCTTTTTTTTTTGCGGTGTTTATATTTCAGAATTTTTAAGCAATACATATATAACAAATTATGCACATCAGCTTCCCATGTTAGACTAGTCTTTTGGACTGGCTGGCATGTTAGCTGTAGCAAAGGGCTAGAGGTCTGCCAAGGCCAAAACCCACTGGAAAAAGTGTGTGGGTTGAGCCATGGATTCAGTTAGGCCTTTGTAACATCAGCTGCAGATTTTTCTGGTTCTGGTTTCTGGTTCTCATGCTTTTGAAAAATAAAATGCATTTAAAGGACCTACCAAGGAGTTTACCTGCATAAGAGCCCTTTGGAACAAAATGGCACCCGCCACACTTTCGTTGTTTCCAACTTTTAAAAGGCGTTTAAATACTTGTACACTAACCCACTCTATCACTTATATATTCTATCACACTAACTCAACTACGCTGTTGAACATATTATTTAATATTTGAAGGAATACCACATGAAAACAAAACCAAAAACCTTGTTAGCTAAAAGCCCCAGATTCCCTCTCCGTAGAGTGCCTTGAAGAGAGGTTCGGGACAACGGAGGAGTCCACAGGCCACAGAGATGATTGAGAAATGACTACAGTTTAGCTCTTCACGTGTTTCACATTTCCCCTTCTGCTTGAAGTGCAATGGACCGGTCCTCCGCATTTCCCACCAAAGTTTACCAAACTGCGGTCGGAATCTTCGGCCATTATCTAAATAAGAGCGATTACGACGCGAAAGACACTGAATGAGCTACGAGGCCTCCGTCTCTCTGTCGGAACAACTAAGTGATTCTGGCGCAAAACTTTCCTCCCATCCATTCTCACGGGGCGATATAGGTTCCCTCCCTCCCCCCTCTGTCCCCCTAAAGAACTGAGGCAGGCCAGTTTCCAATGGATATTACTGTTAATATTAGACCTGTTTGTGCAAGTGTGACCAAAGTGTGCATCTGTTCAGGGTTCTCTCATGCGATACTTACTGAACATAAATGGTGATTATTGCAACATCAAATACAGTATATTTACTGTAAACTGTTGTTTATTACATTTATTGACTGTGTTGCGTACATTTTTGTTGGCCCGTTTCAGCCCTAAAGACTATGTGGTGCTAGACACCAGTGCTTAAGTTTTACGAAAGAAAGAAAAAACAGACGTCACGTCAAGCCTTTTCCATGATTGCAACCTGTTTCTGTGTTGTATATTTTCTAGGTTGAAATTAGCCATGATAATCGTAAATGTGAATGGGGGAGGGGGGGGGGGGGCAATTTGACTGAGTGTACTAGCGCATGCAAGTTTATTTGACTGTGTGAGTGTAGGTGCTCTGCTCTACGAAATGACTGTATATTACTTATGTAATGTAAAACAAATCCTCCATCCAACACTATTAATCCATGGCTACTTTAAGACTTAACCTTCACACTCACAGGCATTCAATAAAACTCTATAATTTGTTCTCTGACTGAAACTCAAGCAACCTGACTTACATCCACTAAAGCTATGGCAAATCCCCATTTTTCCTTTAAATTATGTTTTTATTTCTTTTTCCTACCACTCCCAGGTGGAAAGACTCTCAGAATTCCAGACTTTTTTCATGGATTTAAATTAGGCTGACGTGTAATATTTCTCTATGGAGGGGAAGGTCAGCTTTTATGCCTGGGTCATCTAGTTGTTTTATCAGTTTATACAAGAAGAATATTGATCTGTCAATCGATTGGTGAAATGAATCAACGATCAATAATTTAAAAAGAAAAGGAAAGGAAGAAGGAAAGGCTCTTGGTCAGTTGACAATTTGTACGTAACGCTTGCGTTGGGTCATTCAACACTTTGTTTTAAACTCGTAGAACTTCCATATCATGGTAAAGAAGCTCTCTACATTTCCCATGAAACAATTCAAATTCTCTGTCGGCATAGACAAGCAGTTTCTCCTCTATTGGCCATTTCGTGAAAGGTGTCAACATTTGTTCAGGGAACATGACTTAAACATGCCGATTGATGGCTGAAAATGTGCTTTCATTTATGTATTTTACTCCCATTATGGTAAGGCCATCCAGTAATGGTGGGAAGCTGGAAAAAGCGGCTCAATCACACGTTGGACATCCAATGGAGAACGGCAAGCTGACGTTGGTAACCAGCAACCACCCAATGCAGAGAAACCACAGCTAGCCTCTAGTTTGTATGGGCAGTGTGGTAATTCCAAAAAAACACGGGGCATGCCTGTCAGTTGTAGAGTCTGGTGATGGAAATGCAAACTGGAAGCGTCAATGTCAGTGGAGAACATGAGGAAAATATTGTTTTATTATTATCATAACCTGTTTGATATGAGCCCATGGAGGACCATTGAACCTTTCACAAAATTACGACTTGTTATTTTTCCATTTTTTCTTCCTTCTTTTAACCCACAATTGTCTGGCAGAGGAAACACTTCCAGCGCTGAATATCTCTCAGAGGCCCGACGCTGCTACGTCAATGGCACGACTCCCGACCATAATTCCCATGACAACTCGTTTATTCCACTGTTTTGCCGTATTGATCTGCTTTTTAAGAGCATTTACCGCTTGGCAGTTGCTCTTTAGCGGGGTAGACTTCTGGGTTAAACACTACCCCCACCCTGCACCACCACCCCCGCGACCACCACCACCACGGTAGTGTGTATACTCCTTAATGAGCCTTGGATACACACCAAAGTCCCACCCCTCTATCCCCGCTAATCTTTGCTAACCATATGTCAAGGGCCATCCCCGTCAGAATTAGCCACGACCGCTCGCAAACGTATGCGTCGCCAGTGCGGTGGTTTTATAATCTGGTTTAGATACCCACGAATGAGAAACACAATGAACGATTGGCAACATTGTAAAGAGTCTGTGTACGAGGAGAGAGACGGATTAGGATATTGGGGGTGGCATACGCCCTCTCCCGCTGTCCGCTATTATTTAAACATTAGAAAAAGTGCCAGTATGTGTTTTGTTTCTCAGAGTTTGCCGTTCCTTTCCTTGCTTTCCCACATCAGTCCTATTGAGATGCTCTTTTAGTGCTCCACTGGAGCGTTCACTGGATAAATGGCTTCTTCCAGCGTACTTGTTGACGCTTATTGTGGCCACTCGAGCAGTTGAACTGATGACCCGCTAGTCTTTAAAGAACCGCTCCCCTGCCCCCCCACCCTCTATGGTCTTTGCATGGTGTTTTTTCTCATTTGCAGTAATCGAGTTTTCCCATACAATACAGTCAATACAATACTGGAATTTTATGAAGGGAATTCTGAAGTTAGTTATTAATTTAGTCTTCAAACATTATTCAGATGTCCCCTTTCCCCACAGCCTTCCTCCAGAAGGAAGGAAAGAAATAAACAACGGATATCGTGAATGAGTGATCCCTGTTGGGGAAATAGTTGAAGGGATGGAAATGGTTCGTGTGCGACAGATCACGGGAGAGAGACGCTGACCATAAAGACAGGAGAGAGAGAGAGCGGAAGATGGATCATGGAAGAGAGACACTGAGTAGAAGAGAGAGAGAGAGAGAGAGAGAGTTTTACATTGTCTGTCTGATCCCTCTGCGGTTCTGCAACAGACCACTTGGGCCACGTAGAGCCCAACAGCACCAGACAGGGAGCAGGTGTTCACAGCCTGTGCGTCTGGGAATACATTTGTTCTACTCCTATTTTTCACACGGTTTCTTTAAACACAAACATTTGTAATCCTTATGACAGAAATATTAATCAAAATAAAATGCGTGTTTTTTCTTTTTGCACTGCATTTAATCGCAGTGAAAGATTACAGTTTCACGGTTTTGAATTCAGCGCCAGTAGTGAAGAAGGAGTATGGAGGCCAGTGTGTCTTGTGTTGTTTTCCATGTATCTTCACCCGTGTGTGTTTGCGACAGTGTGTATGGTGTGTATGTCAGGATTTCAAAGCCACGTCACGGAGGTACTGTGGTGTGGATGTGATGTGTCTCAGAAGGCTGTGCTTGTCTGCTTGTTTATGTCTGCGTACATACGGGCAAGGGAGAGAGTGCTTGTGAATATGCGCATGTGTTTGTCTGTGCGTGTGTGTGTTTTCATGAGTTTGTGCGTGTTTGTACGTACACAGGTTTTCATGCCTGTGTACGTATGAGCAGTCGCGTTGTTAGTGCGTGTATTGGTTTGCATGCATATATGTATGTTTTTGTTTGCAGTTGTGTGTGTGCTTGCACATGTACACGTGGGTATGTATGTTTGTATGTGTTGGTTTGCATGCGTATATGTGTTCATATGTCTTGTGTCCGTGTGTGTGTGGGTGTCCATTGTGTGGTATCCTCTTGCGATGGTGGAGGCAGTCTTCAATTTTTATCGCCACCAAGGAAACCACGGGACATAAACGCTGGGTGGAACACACACACACACACAGACGGCTTGTAATCAGACCAATAGTCTCTCTCTTCTAACAAACCTATATATCTATACCATCTGTGTGTGTGTCTGTGTGTGTAATTGTATGTGTGTGTGTGTGTGTGTGTGTGTGTGTTTGTGTGTGGGTATGTGCATGTGTACATGTGTGTGTGTGTGTGTGTGTGTGCGTGGGTGTGCATGTTTCCATACACCATGGGAACAGATGAGCTTGCCGATGGTTTAGCGTTTTGGTTGTGATGGGAAACCACTGGTTTCCACCGCCAAAGGCAAAAAAAAATGACAAGAGAAGCGTCCAAAAGACTTGGAAAACGAGAGTGAAAAAGGGACCACTAATATACACGGGAGGGTAATGCCCAGTGACAGCACTACAACAACATATGCAATAATAACGCCCGGAAAAAAAAACAATATTAGATTTTTTACGACGTCCCTTGACAGTTGACTCAATTTATTAAATGTAATTTTTTTTAATTCTAGAAGCTGTTGCTGTGTACTCTCTATATCATGATCAGTACATGACTACTTTCATCTGATTATAGGAGATTGGAATAAACAAAACAAAACATGCAAATGTGTTGGAACAGATGGCAAATATAATATTTAAACATTACATAATAACAACAGAATATTTATACTACACAGCATATGAACAAAGAATAGCTTGTAATTGCGTTGAAGTCCCGCTGTTATTTGCGACTTCCTGGCTCCACTTAGCTCCTGTTCTGTTCTGATCTATTCAAGAGTTCAAGGCTTCAGAGAGGCAACAAATGGATCTGTTTCCACGGTTACTGCCATGCTTCCGGTTCCCTGTTCTTCCTCTTAGCACTTCAACCTCCCCCTCCTCTCTTCCACCATTCTTCCATTCATCCCTCCTTCACTTTCACCCCCGTCCCCATCATGACCTTGTGTTCTCCTTGCCCTCTACTTTCACGCTGTCCCGCGCGTTTGACCTCAAACTGGCTGCCATTTTGATGCCATTGGGATGAAAGGCTTGGTCGATCCGGACAAAACGTGCCCCTGTTCTCTACGAGGATGAATAGAAGTGTGCAACGTACGAGGGGGGCCTCTTACCACCTTGCTTGTCCTCTGAGTCACCCCCTTTAGATGTGTCCGTCGTCAGGACTGTAAAGGCGGTTATGAAGCCCATTGGACGTTTCTAAGACTAAGTGTTTTGAGTCGTAAATTTCAGCTCCGGAAGAGACCAAACGCTGTTGTTGCTAACAGATTAATTTATTTGCCTGCTGCTCAACACTTTTAAAGGCGTTCATGTGAGTGTGTACGTCTGTGTCTTTATGAATAGGGATTTATAAGTATCTCAGTCCACTCATTTCAAACCTAGAGTTTAAACAGATGTCTATATGACGTACATGTTTTTCACATCATTTATTTACACATATATTTATTTATATGTGATAAATGTATTATCTATATCATTTAAGTGGGGTCAGGAAAGTGATTTGGCCAGTGTGTGACCCTGAACTATCAGAAGACTGGCTTGTTCTAAAAGTTATGCATGTCTACCTACACACATCCTTGGCAAAGATTCCTGCTCCATTATTCCCTGACAGTACTGTCTAACCCCTACCTGCTCCTTAATGACCTGTCTCTGTACTGTCTAACCCCTACTGCTCCTTAATGACCTGTCTCTGTACTGTCTAACCCCTACCTGCTCCTTAATGACCTGTCTCTGTACTGTCTAACCCCTACCTGCTCCTTAATGACCTGTCTCTGTACTGTCTAACCCCGACCTGCTCCTTAATGACCTGTCTCTGTACTGTCTAACCCCTACCTGCTCCTTAATGACCTGTCTCTGTACTGTCTAACCCCTACCTGCTCCTTAATGACCTGTCTCTGTACTGTCTAACCCCTACTGCTCCTTAATGACCTGTCTCTGTACTGTCTAACCCCTACCTGCTCCTTAATGACCTGTCTCTGTACTGTCTAACCCCTACCTGCTCCTTAATGACCTGTCTCTGTGCTGTCTAACCCCTACCTGCTCCTTAATGACCTGTCTCTGTACTGTCTAACCCCTACCTGCTCCTTAATGACCTGTCTCTGTGCTGTCTAACCCCTACCTGCTCCTTAATGACCGGTCTGTGCTGTCTAACCCTACCTGCTCCTTAATGACCGGTCTGTGCTGTTTAACCCCTACCTGCTCCTTAATGACCTGTCTCTGTACTGTCTAACCCCTACCTGCTCCTTAATGACCTGTCTCTGTACTGTCTAACCCCTACCGGCTCCTTAATGACCTGTCTCTGTACTGTCTAACCCCTACCTGCTCCTTAATGACCTGTCTCTGTACTGTCTAACCCCTA
>NC_140291.1:13943729-13956229 GCF_964030765.1 Micromesistius poutassou
GGTCCATGCACATACACTTCCTCATCCACATTGGCTGCTGAAAACCTCAAGGCTGATTAACTCAACAAACAGTTGAGTCGTAAAAGACACACACACACACCCACACACACACACACACACAGAATCTGTGTAATAAATGGGCCCATTAGAGCTAAGTAACCTGTGGGATCCAGTGTTAATAAACTGTGAGGCGGGAGCCTGGTAGGGGGTGATTAACAGACCAGAGTGGTAGCACTAGACAGAGATGAGAAATAAAACACCAAGGGCCCTAGTTAGACGGTCTAAAACGCAGACGTCAAGGCGCAAAGTCAAAGTACTTTGTGGGCGGTTCTACGGCGCTGTTGCTATTATGATGGCGAGATAAATGAGCTTTGCGCCGGGTGCAAACTAGCAACGACACATGCGTCGGTGTAGAAAGTCAATTGCGCCGGGTGCAAGATAGGGCCCCAAATGTTCAAATGTGTGTCTGTGTGTGTGTGTGTGTGTGTGTGTGTGTGTGTGAACGTGTGCTCGAGTGCACGCGTTTGTGTGCTGTGCAGAGATCAGAAAGGTGAAGTACAGGTAAGATGAGTGCAGGGCAAACACTTCTCTGAACTCCCACAGCTCCTCGTCAGTCCACGCTGCTTTCATCTCAGTGGCTCATGATTCATCCACCTCTCAGATCAAGCTGTGATGCAATGTGTGCGTTTTTTTGTGTGTATGTGTGTGATTTTGGTCAGAACTTATATACTTCTGTGGTTGTGTGTGTGATTGGTATTAATGGTTGTAAAAGGTTCTGTGGATGTCTGCTGAATGTGTTTGTGCATTTGTTTGTATGTATGTTTGTTTGTTTGTATGTCAGTGTGTGAGTGCACATCTCTGCTTGTATGACATGCACGTGTGTCTCTGTTTGTGTGATTGTATATCAGTGTGTCAGAGTGTGTGTGTGTGTGAGTGCGCGCATGTGTGTGATTGTATTGCAGGGTGTGTGTATTTTTGTGAGTGCATGTGTGAATGTGATTGTATGTCACTGTGTGTGTGTGTGTGTGTGTGTGTGTGTGATTGCATGTCAGTATGTGAGCATGCGTATGCATGTGATTCTCTGTCAGCATGTGTGTTTGTGTGTGTGTGTGTGTGTGTGTGTGATTGCGAGTGTGCATATGATTCTGTCAGCGGGTGTGTGTTTGTGTGTGTGTGTGATTGTGCGTGTGCATATAATTCTGTCAGTGTGTGTGTGTGTGCGCGTGTGCATATGATTCTGTCACTGTGTGTGTGTGTGTGTGTGTGTGTGTGTGTGTGTGTGTGATTGCGCGTGTGCATATGATTCTGTCAGTATGTGTGTGTGTGTGTGTGTGTGTGTGTGTGTGTGTGATTGCGCGTGTGCATATGATTCTGTCAGTATGTGTGTGTGTGTGTGTGTGTGTGTGTGTGTGTGTGTGTGTGTGTGTGTGTGTGTGTGTGTGTGTGTGTGCAGTGACGTGCTCCCCAGCCACACTCCAGTCCGTGGCTCATTTCCCCGGGGAGGCAGCAGTGGGTCTGTCTCCAGGCTGTCGCTGGCTCCTCAGCTACAGCCCATCAGTCCCCCCCCCCACACTGTAACAACACACATCTCTACCAGTGAGTGACCTCTGGTTCACCTCCCCCAGCCACCAGCACCGGCCCTGTCTCACCACCAGCCCTGTCTCACCACCAGCCCTGTCTCACCACCAGCCCGCCCTCTGTTATTGATAAAGCCCGCCGCATGGACAAATTACTGTGTTTTAAGGGCTTATGTAGGAATTTGGTCTGACCCATGTCAGGTGTGTTTGTGTGTATGTGCGTGTCTGTGTGTGTGTGTGTGTGTGTGTGTCTCTCTGCCCATGTCTTTGAATGTGTGTTTGAGTTTGGTTAAATGTGTGTATCTGTTAGTATGTGTGTATGTCTTGTGGCAACCCGGCCCGGTCCCAATCAACGGAATGCAGAGCACCTGAGGAAGCCTGCTTAAAAGGCTGGCTTCCACGTTCATTGAGGGCTCTCTGGTGGCTGAGGTGGACGGAGAGTCCAGCCGTTGTGGCTGCGCCACACAACCATCTTTTAGTTCTTTTATAAAAGAGACTTTATGTTTGATTAAACGAGCCTTTGTGGCGTAACACCCAATCGATTTGCGTGCTGTTTGAGTAAGGTGGGTTCACTCCCCGAGGCGGGTTGCCACAGTCTGTGCATGTCTTTCAGTGTGATATTCTTGTGTGTGTGTGCGTGTGTGTGTGTGTGTGCGTGTGTGCTTGTGTGTATTTGTGCATGTTTGCGTGTGTCTGCATTAGTTTGTCAGTGTGTGTGTGTGTGTGTGTGTGTGTGTGTGTGTGTGTGTGTGTGTGTGTGTGTGTGTGTGTGTGTGTGTGTGTGTGTGTGTGTGTGTGTGTATTTGTGCATGTTTGTGTGTCTGCATTAGTTTGTCAGTGTTTTCCTTCAGTGTGTGTGTGTGTGTGTGTGTGTGTGTGTGTGTACTACGATTGAGAGACTAGCTGGTAGGGAGGGAGATGGCTGAGGCAGGGAGGGCTGAATGGTAATCAGGACGGGGAGAGGGAGAGAGAGAGGGTGAGACAGAGGGAGCGAGAGAGCATTGCAGACAGATGGGGCGTCACCTGTCGACAACACCGACCAATCCCAGAGCGCACAAGAGCGCTCTGCACCAGCGTTTGGTACACATGCGTGGCCCTGCCAGTGAATAGCCATGGTGCAACTGGTAAGGGTGTGTTTGTGCGTGTGCATGTGTGTGTGTGTGTGTGTGCGTGTGCGAGCGTGTATGTTGGTGTGTGTGTGTGTGTGTGTGTGTGTGTGTGTGTGTGTGTGTGTGTGTGTGTGTGTGTGTGTGTGTGTGTGTGTGTGTGTGTGTGTGTGTGTGTGTGTGTGTGTGTGTGTGTGTGTGTGTGGGTGGGAGGGGGTTTGGCTGCCATATGCTGCGCTATAGCAGTGTGGGGGGGGGGGGGTGGGTGGGTCTTGAGGTTGTGGTGATGAGTCGGGGCAACACTAGTCAGGGGCAGAACTCTCACCTTCAGACCATCAGCACCTTTCCCCCCCCGCTGAGCCAGGCGGCCAGGGCCTGCTGCAGGTCGGCTGTTTCTTTCTTTGCTACCCCATGTGGCCCCAACCACCGCAGCATCCTAAACGCATTCAAACCCCATTCAAATCAGTGTGAATCGGCCCTAAGTCCCGAGTTACTATGCTGAATGCAACAATCTGTGCCTTCAAGCTTATGTTGATGCCGCATTGGGTTCTGTGGGTCTCTGTGGCCTTGTGAGACCTCCCTGATATTCAAGTTCACGTTTCACAATTAAAATCAGTCCAGCCTTGGCTGGCCAGTATTTGATTCACACAAACACTATTGCTCTCTTTGCAATTGCCAAATCTGTTTGGAAGTAGAGCAGAAACATATCTTCTTAAAAAACTTTTTTTTTACTGTTGATCGCTACACTTTCCTTGGGAGTATTGTAAACAATAGTTTTGGAAATTCTGCAAAATGGAAGACACAGAATTCACGCGATTCAACACCTATTTTACCTGCAACAGAAATGATAACAAAACCTGTAAAAAGGCAAAAGCTCTACGTGTTGCAGTGTGCGTTGGACCTTGGGGCTCCCTATATAAATCTCTCCATATCCTTATCCATCTTTAGCCAGATGGCCAGAAGAAAACTGTTTCAACATAGGTTAGCCACCACAGGAAGTAAACAAAACACAGCTGCTAAAGGAAGTAAACAAAGTGCAGAATTAATTTAGTAAACAATTTGGTAAATATTTAAAATGAATGCTTTCATTTTGACCAAACTAGTTCCCAGTCTCCAAGAAAATTCTGCTTGTGACTCTCTGTGACTTTCTGCAATGTACCTGTAGGCATGCTTGAGGGCAACACGGTAAACACAACCTGCCCATTAATAGCATATATCTGTGTTCACAGCAACTCGCTCTGGATAAAGAAAATATGAATTATAGTGTACACATACCGTGAATATGATCAGAAAATGTAAGGCATAAAAGTCTTGTTTGTATGACAACACACTGCAAAGCAATAAGTATTATACAGTGGATATACAGTAGGGTATGTGAATAATATACGGCCGCCCTCCCCACTATTGATCTGTTCAGTGTGTTTGGATCCCGCTCAGGTTCACCGAGGTCAGCAGGGCCTAGCGTGACGCCAGGATGTCTCAGGTCAAGAGGGAATGGTGCAGGACGCCTCCTGTCATACAGGCTTTCTCTAATGAGCCCTGGAGTGGTTGGAAATGGGAAACATCGAGCACAAATGACTTAAGGCTGATCACACACACACACACACACACACACTTCCCTCTTCTTGTGCCGACTTTTCACAATGTTCCCAGCAGCCAATCAAAATGGATTGGTGCGTGGGCAAGGGGGAACAAGGTCCGACAGCTAGAGCAATCGGAGACAGGGTTTAAAAAAAAAGATGGGAGATTAGGGGGGAGATATGGAGGAAGAACGAGAGAGACAAGGAGGAGGAGGTGGGCGAGGGATGAAACCAGAGGAGGGAGATAATGAAGGCAGATAGAGTGGAGGAGGAAGAGGGAGAAGAGGAGGAGGAGGTGGGGGTGGGGGAGGGAAGGGGTGCCGCGTTTTCAACAGACACTGATTTGATGTTTGCTTTAACTGTAAAGGCTACGGCTATAGGCTCAACGTTAGTCGGTTCCTTTTAGCCTAGTAACCGCGCTGTCACAGTCACTCCACCTGGACAGAGGGTCACTGTTAGACAGCTCAGCTTAACTGGGAACGGACGTTCATCGTATCTACTCCACGCCAGGGGCCTCATTTATAATGGTCTCTCTTCTAGAAAAAATCCATGTAGAAAAGAGTGTGCAGTTCTACGCATCCTTTCACCCAGGAGTAAAGGTCCCACAAAGTTTTACAAACGGCACTCTCCGGAGACGACAACAGGAAGTTGGTGGCGCTAATGCACCATATTGGGTTGCAAACCGCCAATTAGTCCAAAAGAAGAACACTCTTTGGATACCTAACTCACATCGCACATATCACTTCGGATTTATTTTATTTATTTATTTTTTATTAGTGATTTTATAAAAAGTACCCATTATGAAATAAGGAATTAATAAGGAAATAAGGAATTAAGGAAATATTATGTTCACACTATAAACATTTCAAATCACAATCCTTGACCAGGCCAACTGTATTTAAGGCTAGGCTAACTGTACTTAAGTTTCATTAATTAGCCTGATACGATTTTGGGAGGAGCGTGGCGCTTGTGCACGCTTGTGCAGAAGCGCAAAGGTTCTAGAGGTGTGCACCGCACGGTTTTATAGATCAGAATATTTTTGTGCGTACGTTTGGGGCTACGCAATGTTTTAGGGAGGGTTTTACGCAGAGTTTTATAAATGAGGCCCCAGATCTCTCCAGCTTTCTCACAGTGTGTTGCGGATACAAGGGTCGACGGCTAGGAACACCGCAATGGGAAATACTGTCAGGAAATTTGGACTGATGAGTTGGCCGATTTTATTGGTCGATATTGGCCTATTTATATAATACATAATACACCTATAATGCAATGTTGCTGTGTCCCGAAGCACAAAGCGTTTCTGTAGGGTGAGCAGCAAATCCCAAGGAGCTGCTCCAACACTCAGGATGCCACATTATGTATACATTGAATAACGGCCGATATATCCATATTTTGAATATGGGCAGCTATATCGATATTGGTTATTCTTAACTCCTTTATATCGCCATCGGCCCCTAACATCCATTATCGTTCTCCAATACAATTTGCACTGGTCAAAGCGAGTTATGAGGTGGATGATAATGCAGACAAACGATTCTCGTCCACCTTTCAAAGCAGAAAGAACATCATGTCTTGCTCCTCCTTTTCGCAGCTCGGTTTTTAGAGTCACGCGGCCGGCCTAGCCATAGCAAACATTTGCTAGCACTCGTTACGCAAAGTCCCTGTCGTTGACTTCTAAACGGGGAAAATGTTAAACAAATAGCACAAAGCTACCAATAACACCAGCATGGCAGCCCACGGCAGGAAACCCAATGGAACCTCCTCCAAAAGCAAAATTCCATCAAGAAAAAAATTCAAAACTGTCAAGAAAATGACAAAACGGTGACTCATGGCGATCTCCCAACCGAGCCCACGGAGCGGACGCGTGTGACAGCTTTAACCACGGTCGGTGCGGGTCCTGCGTCGGTCGTTTCCCCCTACTTGAAAGCGCCCAGAGGTCCGTTGACACCTTATGGCCGAGGTCTATCCTGGCCCGAGGTGACGTTGCGTTGACTCACGGCCGGCTGTGACTCAGTGTCCGATGCGAGCGTCTCATTAATTTAGGGCCACTTAAGGCCATTTTCCAGCTGGGTTTGTTTTCTAATGAGGCAGGGCAGGGCAATTTGGTGATTAGGCTTATGGCAGCGCCCTGCTGTTTTAGGCACAAAGGAGTGGACAGAACCGAGCCCACACTGTCTAAACTGTGAAGGAGTCATTATGTAAATATATTACAACAAATTGAAGACAGTTAGCGGCTCTGTGTTCCTGGGGGAGGGGTGTGGTTCCGAGGGGTCCTAATAGGGTGCGTCGTTAAACGTGAGCTGAGAATGTAACCTATCATTTAATAACAGTAGCAATGTATTAGGGGGGTATAAAAAATAGGACAGATTTCTCAGCACGATAAAATGTCTTGCTTAAAAAGTTTGCCACAGGAGCTGAAAAACTGACGAAAGGATTCCACTGGACAAGTTAAACAAACGACACAGAAGTATAAAACAAAAATACAAAATGTAAAAGTTTCCTGTCAGACCTAGAAATAATGACGGGTCTCTGCTGCAACCGATATTCGTGGCTGTCAGTGGGATTGTTCCCTAAACCTCGCTCTAACCTCGGGTCTGTGGGGCCGCACAAACTATCACCTTCCATCTCCTTCCAGCCTTTCAGCACCTTGAACTACCGCCTAAAGTGTTGCCTAATGAATGGGCTGAGTGTGTGTGTTTTTTGTGTGTGGGCATGTAGGTGTCCTTGCATGAGCTTGTGCAATCAAGCATGTGTGTGTGTGTGTGTGTGTGTGTGTGTGGGGGGGGGGGGAGTGTGTGTGTGTGTGTGTGTGTTTGCCCATGCATAAGTGTGTGTCAATTCATGAATGTGTCTAACTATATACAGTATGTGTGTGTTTGTGTTTACGTGTGTGTTTGTCTTTGCGTCCATTCGTGTCTGTGTACGTGAATGCGTGTGTGTGTGTGTGTGTGTGTGTGTGTGTGTGTGTGTGTGTGTGTGCGCGTGTGCGTGTGTGTGTGCGTGTGTGTGTGTGTGTGTTTGTGAGCATGCGTTTTTTCGTGCATGTGCGTTTTTTCGTGCACACTTCTACATCATTTCACCACCAGGAGCTGTGGTGGTGAAAGGCCCCATCGAGGGAGGGCGGGGCTTCAGCTGACACCTCATCACCGACACAACACACCCAACCCCCCCCCCCCCCCCCCCCCATCAGCCTCACCTCAAGACCCCCCCCAGAGTCCTCCCTGGAGGGTGGGGACCGCCTGTCTTCAGTCTCACACCGTTAATGCTCAAACACCATGGAGACATTTGTAGATAGTAAGTCCCCTTGTGCGTTCTGCAGCAGCCATGACCGCAGCGTAGGGGGCCAGAGCGCTGGAGGTCCAGCCATGGGGTTGCGGGTTCAAACCCCCAGGTCCACAGTGTGACCGGTAGGTCTCCAGTACACGGATGAGCAGCGCAGGGGAAGTCATGTAATAAAATCATTAGAGCCGACAGGAAAAACAATGTTTTTTACCGCTTGACTCTTCGACCCAAAGTTCACGATACAGTAAGAAGGCCAAATAAATTGGGGGGTTTGTGTTTTTGTTAAGGGCACAGACAGACGTTTTCACTCTACGGCGCTGATGTATTGAATGTTAGTCAAATAAATGATCCTTTAGCCTGGAGTCGTCTCGCCTGCCCTTCCCGTCACAGAAAATTCAGGTAAGAGATTGTAACAAAAATAGTCTGAAAACGAGAGGGAGGGGGAGAGAGAGAGAGAGAGAGAGAGAGAGAGAGAGAGAGAGAGAGAGAGAGAGAGAGAGAGAGAGAGAGAGAGAGAGAGAGAGAGAGAGAGAGAGAGAGAGAGAGAGAGAGAGAGAGAGAGAGAGAGAGAGAGAGAAACATTACGGGCACCTCTCCCTATGTTTACCTCTGCAATTTCGGCCAATTTGTCTAAATTGCTTAGTGGACGTTGCTGAGTAAAAAAAGAAGAAAAAAGCATATGCTTTATGTCAAAACGCAAGCGAAATATGACTGATCACCTTCATTTTGTGTTTGGCTACTTGGCGCAGAGCACTAAATTGTGTATTCTTTCCATGGCGCCAAACCACCTGTCCCACATTTAATTAATTTCCTTTTTATTTATAGGTCTAAAGTGCTGCTACAAAATCTTTTTTTCTCAATGATATAGATTTTTTTCCCTTTTCTTTTTTTTGCAAAGGAATAACCAGACAACTTTAACTTTTTACCTTAACCTCATTTGATATAATTACAATATATATACATTTTTCTTTCCAGGGGTCCCCTCCTGCCCCTATACTTTTTTGCCCCTGAGTTTGATGGTGTATATGGTATAAAAAAAAGTAGTACAAATTTAATTTGTCAGGGATCAGGATGGTTAAAAAAAATCTTGAAAATTACAACCATCAGGAGCAATTGGAGGGTAATGTTCTTGAACGTGGCGCGGCGTAGCCAGCAAAATGGTATTTTATGCTGAATGGTACAGGGCAAGGATCCTGGCCAATTTCCCTGTTGATTTGGCTTCCTATGGATCACTGGCTGGTAGGTGGAAAACGAAATCATGTTGGAGACAAGCAAAACAATGTCACCATTATCACAAGTCTAGGGGCATTTTTTTCATGAGCGAAAAAAAAAAAAAGCTGTGTCTATTCATGCCTGGACACACGGTCAGCCCCCGTAAGATGCTATCTTAATGTAATCCACTCATTTAGTTAAGGCACCGGCCATTTAAGGGACACAAGCGGCCGAGTCACATTTAATTTGGGTCATGATAAGACTTTTGCGCCACAGGTAATTGAAACTATTGAATGAACGCTTGTACCACCAAGGAGAGTGCAGGCATGAAGTAATTCTGGGGGCTAAATGCATATAGTTAAGTCTAAAACATATTCCCCCGTCTCTCCTTCACACAGAGGGTAATTGACATATTATCATGCTTCCCGTTGTTCTTGGTACACAGATCTGGACTTGTGTAGTTTACCTGAAATCCCCCTTTTTCTTCTTACCCGTAAATAAGCTGTTAATCCGTTAAATCCATTTTGGGCATCCAGACCCGACCCGTATCCCCTGGAAACAGAGCAGAAGAGAACCACCACCCGCTAGTCTGAGCTCCGAGACTTCGGTGGGCACCCTGGTCTGGGGGCTTAGGTCATAGGGTGGAGTGAGAGAAACACTCCTTCTCTACCACCACCCTTCTCCTGAAGGGCTCATAGTTAAAGGGGTAGAGGGAGCAGTAGGGGTGGTGGTGGAGTAGGATCGCTTCATAGTTAAAGGGATGGAGGGAGCAGTAGGGGTGGTGGTGGCTGAGTGTTGTATGGCAGCAGAGAAAGGAGAGGAACAACCAGGACAGTTCCTGTAAAGTATTGAAGGCTGAGTGTGTCGACGGGGCTGCAGAAGCTGTCCAAAGGTAATCAATAAGATCCCTCTATTTTGGAACGAGAGCCGGGATGGGATGAAAAGTGAGCGCAGGTTTTGAACCAAGAACCTCTCACCTTGGAGTCAAACAACCTAAACACAAGCCCAGCACGCTCTTGATCTGTGAAGTGAGTCAACATCAGTTTCCACAGCAACTGAGGCTGCTGTACTCCAGATAACTATGTCGAAAACCAGTTGGCTGTTCAGCAGAAACTTTTATCCAATTAAACTCACAGTGGTTATGAGCATGAAGGGGTCAAGGGCATGTCGCTGTTTCGCCTCAGAGTCAAATACACTTACATGACATACTGAAGCAAATCACTACAGTGTTCTCCAGCACAGGAGAGATGGGGGTAGGATAGCCAGGTTAGTCAGGGTGAGCTGACTAACTGTCTGGCAGCGGGGGACATGAAACAGACAGCAGCGCCCACGCGCCACACGCAAGACAACATCTGATCTGAACCCCCCCTCCTCCACTTCTGTATTATTACAGTGCTGCAGACAGAAATAGCTCTGGCACTTCATCTGTTACTGTTTCCCCTTTGTGTGTGTGTGTGTGTGTGTGTGTGTGTGTGTGTCATGCTCATACATAACCACCAGCAGCAGGGGGATTCACTTTTATGATCAGTCATCAAGTTTTCTTGTGATTCCCCCTTCATTCAGCCCTGAGATGCCCACACATCTGCACATTCCATACATCACACATACGCACATACACTCCAACATATTCTCTATTCTCTCTCACACACACACACGCACGCACGCATGCATGCACACACACAACACAAGTTCTAATGCCTACGCTACATGATTTCATCGCTGATTTTAGCCCCGATAATTGCATGCCCATTTTTACATAACCCAAAACTGCAACCATCCATGTTTGTTCTGACAGCCAGGCTTGTGATGACTGTAAGAAGGGAATAGTGATCTGTAAATGTGAGGTGGACTGCCACGTTAAGTTTTAAAAAGTGGTGTAGTGAATGCCCGGCATAACTCTCAATCTCACAGACGAACGCGTAGACAAACACATAGACCTCACTCCCTCTAATTCACCCAGACACTCAAACGTCAACTGGCTCTCTCTCTCTCATGCACACACACACACACACACACACACACACACACACACACACACACACACACACACACACACACAAAGACGCATGCGCACACTTACTCTTTCTATCCCTCTACCACAAAAGGAGAGAAAAAGTCTGTCTCTCTCCCGCTCCCTCTCATTCTCCCTCTCTAACACACACACACACACACACACACACACACACACATGCCCTCCCAGATGTCCCTTGGCTGGGGGAGGTGAGGGCGTCTCTGGTGGGTTTGTTTAATGAAGTGCCAACATCCCGGCCCAGTGCTTTCTCTCACCGCAGATACGGGCCGGCACTGCCGCCATGCTTGGGTTCATCCCAGGGAAAGCCTGGACAGTGTGGCCGTGCGGTGGGGAGTGTTTGTACATGTATGCTCAAAGAGTCCCCAAATCTCAATCCCGTACAATAATATCGCACAACCTCACGACATCGTCAAACAAAACCCGTTGGAAAGGCGTAATTACGCATATTGATGAAGGCGCGCCCGGGCGATGCATCATATCGGCCGAGACTGGTTTGTGTCCCATCTGTGGTGAAAAAAAAAAAGAAAACAGCCAATGGTGTACGTTCTTGTTGGTTTTTTGCGAGCTGTCGCCGGGCGGAAGCACGCGCCGCACAGTGGTTCCTCTCTGTGATTGGTTGGGATGTTGGATGTGTTTTTTTGGGGGGGATTATTATTTTTCATTTCGTAGTGTGTGTTTTTTTTAAGGGTCATACGTTATGTGATAAATCACAGCATCCGTGTGGGGACAGTTTCATGACATCATTCATGCTACATTTCCAACAGAAAGTCAGGTTTTGATTAGGGCTGTAAATCTCTTTTGCCTTGTCCTTTCTCCCGCTCTCTTTTTCAGTTTTTTCTTATTTACCTATATAACATAATTTCTTTATTATTTATCTAGACCATTACATGCACAAACACACACACACACACACACACACACACACACACACACACACACACACACACACACATGTATATACATATATTTCTGAGTGATTTCTAAGTGAACCAGACAGTAGTGAATAGATCCAGAGGAATCAATGGGTTATTTAATGTTTATCTAAATTAAATTAGGATGAAACTTTGTCTCTTTTTGAATCATTGCTGTTCTGAATTGCTACTGGAAGGTTAGCGTGCAAAGCAGAATACAAAAGTCATTGCTTGTGGTACTTAGCTAGCAAGTAATCATTCAAGCTGATTTACAGATTTTTATTCGTAGTACAGTTCAGCCATACAGCTAAGACAAATGCCCTTTTTCTAAATGAAAACCACCCACCCAAACTAGTAAGGAATGATCTAATTTCAACCGCAAATAAAATATTTCAATTATTGTTTTGGAAAGCAGGCTACATAGTACGAAATCAATCCCCATGTCCAAAACGCCGAAAAAATAATAATCTCTTGGTTTATTGCCGGTAACGACCAGCGATGACTCCAAAGGACTTCTGTAGCTACTATGTTTTATTTTTTCCTCCAGCTTCCAGTGAGTGTAACCATGCTAGCTCATAACACATCACAAACACTAGCCAAAATCGAATCACTGAGGTCACCCTTTTGGACCGGGAACCTCGGTAAGACCTGCAGGGCCCTTAACCAGACGACGCAGAAATTGAATTAGCGTTACAACATGACCTAGTCTTTTTTCATTTGAAGCCCGGAGTCATGAACTCGCTGAAGCTAATTTGTTTGGTTTTCCAATTGCCCGACAAGCGCTCAATGGTTTCCTCTCA
>NC_140291.1:13966229-13968030 GCF_964030765.1 Micromesistius poutassou
AGTTTTAATGAGGATTTCTCGTTACCTTAGTGTGTTTTGGTGTGTTGGTCCATAATGTACTGTGTGTGATTATGTGTGCATCAATACATGTGTACATGTATTCAAGTATGAATGTTATACATCAATTGATCAAGGTCATCATTACCAAATGAGGCAGTATAACCATAGAACTGCCATTTTGCAGAACTTGGTCATTGACCACAAATGACATTATAAATGATATAACAAAATACAATGGTAGTCCCGATCTTCTCCTTTTTCCCACTCCCTCTGCGGAGTTCATGCTAGCAGAGGCTCCCCTCAAAACTGAGTGACATAGTGACTGAAGTCATTCTGTCATCCAACATATTAAGCAGTCTTACAAACCCCCCCTCCTCACACACACACACACACACACACACACACACACACACACACACACACACACACACACACACACACACACACACACACACACACACACACACACACCCACACACACAGAGACGTGTGGCTTCCCATGGATCCTTGGCATAAAGACCCTCTTGTGTGCATCTTCAAGGATGTGTTGGGGGGTGCTGGGTCATTTTAATGATGGCTGTCGCCACAACTGGTCCTTTTGTGTCCCTGCTTGGCCCCAGAGATCTGTCACAGACAAGGAGCGATGGGAGGGGAGAGAGGGGACGGGGCTTTGAAGTGCTTTGTCTTGTTTAACCACACCCATGGTAACACCACTCTTTTATTTTCGGTATTTAGCTATTGATAATGTACGATTGTATGTAATAAAACCGACGGATAAATAATAATAATAACCAACCTAAAAGTCTTACCACCCAACCCAAGCTACCACTAAACTATAATGTAACTAATTAACTAACTACAACTAACTCAAAACGTTTTTATTCTATTTATCTTAAAACCAATATGCGCTTTTGCTTCCTTTGTTTCCCGTATTTTAGGGACTCATGAAGCATTATTAGACTCGCAGACACGTAACAAAGATTTGCTTAAGTTAGTTTCTCAATTAGGGGGATTTCTTCTTCCTTCTCTTCTTCGTTTCCGTAAAGAAGAACGCCCGTGCAGTTAAACCCGGGGGTGAGGCAGTCACAGCTCTCTATCCCTCTAGCTCTGAGCTCATTGGCTGGCTCCGGGCCGTGGTTTCTTCTGGGGACCCTGAACATGAATATTCAACATGCAGATGATCCAAACGCAGCGCGGTGGTCGGAGCCCAACACGGCGTGACGATATTCCCTATAAAGGCTGCGGCGTCCAAATCAGAGGACATAAGGCCATCTTTGTTCACCACAGGTGTCTCCGCTGTGCGCTTAATATGCGTAGACACCCAAGGCCACACCATATGCATACTAATATTCACCCCCCCCCCGCCCCGCCTCATCCACACACACACACACACACACACACAAACTATTTCAAATGGCAGCGAGCAACATGGTAATAGATTACGTAGCTTGGCTGGTCTCCTGCTGTCCACTGGCGATGAAGTCATCTAAAGGAGTTCTGAGTTCAGCAGCGTGTTCAGCATTCTACCATGTTTAGCGTTCTAGAATTCTAGCTTTTAATGCCGATACGATGGTGGCGATGTAAGATTACACGCTATTATTCTTGGGAGAAAAATTCAAGGGACAACAGCAAAGAAGTTTAAACAAGAAAAGTACAAAATCGAACACAGGAAAATGAAAATAAGTATCAGCAAGATACACATTTATAAAGTTTTT
Organism: Micromesistius poutassou; assembly: GCF_964030765.1. Classification (NCBI taxonomy): domain Eukaryota; kingdom Metazoa; phylum Chordata; class Actinopteri; order Gadiformes; family Gadidae; genus Micromesistius; species Micromesistius poutassou. The sequence continues at coordinate 13,967,945 of NC_140291.1, forward strand.
GCTCAGTTTAAATGAAGGTAATAAATTAAAGAAAAGATGAAATAAAAACATATATTTACATGATTCACAGAAGAAAGAAAAAAAAA